>NW_022987739.1:31280572-31467898 GCF_902827165.1 Trematomus bernacchii
TTGAGTATGTAAGTCGCTTTGGATAAAAGCGTCTAACAAGTGACATGTAATGTAAAAAAATGTAATGTATACAAGCTGTCCCAGAGCTGTGTACTGCATTGAAATAACTAAATAAGTTATACATATTCTATCTATATTTGGGTATATACAATGATGTACAAGTATATGGCTATCTGCTCTCAAATAATCAGAGTTTTCATGTCATGCGAGGCCATACTCCATATTTTTCAGAAAGGAATCTGTTTCCACGCTAGTTTGGATTTTTCTCATGATGATATATAAGTAATGCATCAACATATACTGTACATAATATAGGTCTGCTTTCTGGAGGTATACACATATTTTGATATATTAACATTTCACTCTTTATTGAGTCTTCCTCTTACATTTAACCTCCACTTTCTGTCCATCTTTAAAATCGTTCTCCCTCCAGAGTAACACAGTGCTACATTTATTCTAATGTATTTGACCGCTTTGTTTGCAAAGATAATCAAAATCATGATGGTATTTAAAGGGGACCTATCATGCAAAATGCACTTGTGTACGTCTTTTATACATGAATATGTGTCCCCGGTGTTCCAGGGAACTCACCAAGTGTCAGAAAACACAACCCTCTCTATTTTCCTCCATACCCAAATCTCTAAAAAAGGGGCTGCAACGGATCTGATAAAAACTGATCCAGATTTGAACACTGTCCTGACGTCAGGACGGTGGCGCTACGGCTATTGGGCCAACTCCACCAATCAGGAGGAGACAGCCACGGCCATTGCCGTTCGAAAGCGCTGGAGACGCTGTAGTACATATGCCAGGCCTGTAGGTGGTGCTGTTCTCACAGAATCAGCCCTTGCACAAACAGAGCTAGAAATGGTCAAATTGAGCAAAATGAGGCATGGCTAAAATGCATGATCTGTTTGGTATTTTGAAAAAAAAAAAGTATAAATATGCCTTATATAGGTATGGTCCTACACTATATTATTATAATTTATTACATGGTTTAGTTGAATACTCGATTCTGATTGGTCAATTCGGCACACGTGACACGTTGTTAATCCAGAACAGACAGACCGCTGTCAAGGATTTATGACCGTTGTTAAGGACGCTCAAATCTGCAGAAAGAAGTCCGGTCGATTGAACTGTATACAGTTTGGCTGAAAAGCAAACTGTATGCAGTTTGCTTTTCGAACTGACAAGACAAGAGCGACAAGGAAACAGCGGAGAATTAACGGGCAGAAACCCTCCTTTTTACGCAGCGGTCCAGACATAGACATCAAACGGCGACACATATTCAGTTGCCAGTTACTTTTGCATTAGGGCAGGGATATCTAGATACCTCCCAAGGTTTGACATAATGAATTGTGCTACTTTTAAAGCAAGCAACGATGTTTTCAAATCTGTAATCAAAAAGCTCCTCAAAAACGCTATCGAAGCAGTTCCTGCCGTTGCTACGTTAGTTCAAACAGTAACAACGGACTATTTTTGTTAGCGGATGCATGTCAATTTAAATCAATACATACAACTATTTTTTAAATCAATAAAATCATTTTCTAAATCCATAAAAGCATTTCAATTAAGTTTTGTTGAGAATGTGGCCATGTAATAAGCGGGATAATGTGCAGCGACTTGGTCATTATGGGTAAAAGAACACCTTCATGCAGATCTAGATCCCTCCGCTTCGCGTCGGGCTCCTGATCTGCCTGTCGGTGTTCTTTTACCCATAATGACCGCGTCGCTGCACATTATCCCTTACATAGCATGATAGGTCCACTTTAAGTAATATATCAACATATACTGCACAGAATATAGCTCTGCTATCTTGGGGTATACACATATATGAATTCTATAGCACAGCGGTTCCCAAACTCTTTCAACTCAGGGCCCACTTAAGAATCTTAAAAATGTTCACGACTCACATTTTACCATAAACAATACGGAGGCTAAATAAAGTTCTGATTGGTCGATTCAGAACATGTGACACGTTGTTAATCCAGTAGAACAGACCGCTGTCAAGGACTGTAATGACCGTTGCTAAGGACTGTAATGACCGTTGCTAAGGAGGATCGAGAAAGAGAAAAGAGGTTCAAATGAGAAAAATAATCTTAATAATTAAATGTTTCCACACAAATCATAATGTTTTGCAAATGCCTTCGCGGCCCACAGGTTGGGAACCGCTGCTCTGGCAAACTACTCTGAATTGAGTCTTCCTCTGACATTTAATCTCCACTTTCTTTGAATGTGTTCCTCCTCCAGACCAACACGGTGCTGCACATCGACATGGAGACGGGCGCCGTGCGGAGACTCCTCCTCTCTCAAGAGGACGAGAAGCCCCAAACCAGAGCCTCCAACTGGTGGAGCAGCAAGGAGCCACAGGTCAGAGGTCACGCTGTTACACAACTCTTACACTCTACATATCTGCATGTGGAGAAATTAAGAATGTCCAATTTACGTTGTTTTTTTCAATGAAGATGTGATAAACATTTCCAGAATCAGAAACAGGTTTAACGCCAAGTAGGTTTACACAGAGTGGGATTTTGCTTTTGTGTATACGGTGCATTCATAAACACAGTAAGAGGAATTCAAATTGTGAAAAAAACGAGCAAATATTGTACGATATAAAACTACAAAAATAATAGTACATAAATAAAAAATATAGAAAGATTAAGCACAAGGAAAATATAACAATTCAAAACATACAGAGGAATATGCAATGTTTAAAGTATACAAATAAACAACATGTGCTTATTTTTTCAGCAAGGAGGACATAAAATGTGTCACGACTTCTCCCACAAAAACTGGCTCCTCTTCTATAAGGAGAACGGGTGAGTGACTGGATCTAAAGTAGATAAACATCACAATCTCAGTCACACGCTGGTATTCATCTGTGTGTGTGTCTGTGTGTGTGTGTGTGTGTGTGTGTGTGTGTGTGTGTGTGTGTGTGTGTGTGTGTGTGTGTGTGTGTGTGTGTGTGTGTGTGTGTGTGTGTGTGTGTGTGTGTGTGTGTGTGTGTGGTGTGTGTGTGTGTGTGTGTGTGTGTGTGTGTGTGTGTGTGTGTGTGTGTGTGTGTGTGTGTGTGTGTGTGTGTAGGAACCAGCTGGATGTGCTGGATGTTCTGGAGGGCAGTGTGCACACCATCTCTCTCCCGGTGAACCTGAAGTCAGTCTTCCTGGTGGCCGAGGACCGCTGGCTGCTGCAGGAGAGCAACTCCAACAAGTGAGTAGGACACATCTCTCTGAGGGACTTTATCAATACGGCACAAGGCAATTCAAAGTTCAAAAACTGTGCTGGAAATTCCACTCTTAATCACCTTCTGGTAAGAAAAGAACAAATATACAAGCTTAAACCAAAGTTGTGTTATCAATCTTATTCCCAGCTGGAAGGACAGATAACCTGCACCAATGTGTGCTAAAGAAATCTGACCACATGCAACAGAACATACAAACACTGTATACACTCAAAAGCAATGAAAGGAGAAGGTCTCAGTCGTATATATTACAGGAAGTGTTGGCCAGACGGTTGAAACTTGCATACATTACAAATCTAATATAAATCCTAACAATGGGCGAAGAGACAGCCTTCTGTCTGTTCTAAGGAAGTGAGAATTAGAAGCTAGATGTGAATTCAAACCACGGGGAAATCCAACCAGAGAAGGAAGTTATACTTAAATGAGACTTAATGATACATTTACTACAACAAAAACATTGAAAGCATTAAGAACACGTCATTTAAAGTCATTAAAAAGCAGAAAAAATACACTTTAAACATGGTTAGATAGATTAAGACATGTATAATAATAATAATAATAATACATTTGATTTCTAAGCGCCTTTCCAGGTGCTCAAATACACTTCACAGTGATAAAAAGGAAATAAAATCAAATGTAAAAAGTTGAATTAAAATATTAAAACAGCAACACAACATAATTCACACGTTAAAAGCCAGTCTGAAGAGGTGTGTTTTGGTCAGTGTTTTGAAGGGGGGGGGGTCAGTGCAGAATCTTTACTGTTTGAATAACTGATTGTGTGTGTGTGTGTGTGTGTGTGTGTGTGTGTGTGTGTGTGTGTGTGTGTGTGTGTGTGTGTGTGTGTGTGTGTGTGTGTGGTGTGTGTGTGTGTGTGTGTGTGTGTGTGTGTGTGTGTGTGTGTGTGTGTGGGTGTGTGTGTGTGTGTGTGTGTGTGTGTGTGTGTGTGTGTGTGTGTGTGTGTGTGTGTGTGTGTGTGTGTGTGTGTGTGTGTGTGTGTGTGTGTGTGTGTGTGTGTGTGTGTGTGTGTGTGTGTGTGTGTGTGTGTGTGTGTGTGTGTGTGTGTGTGTGTGTGTGTAGGAAGTTCCTGCTGACGAAGCCCATGAACATGGGGGCTGAGGACTCTGGAGTGTGTCAGCTTCACAGCCTCAGTGAGGACGGAGTCAGCCAGGGACATGGAGCCAGCTCAGGTGAATACAACCAGAAGGATCCCATCATAATAATAATAGATTACATTTGTATAGCGCCTTTAAAAGGGACCCAAGGCCGCTTTACATGGTGTGAACAAACAAACAAGAAGGGCAAATAATAAAGTAAAAATTAAATAAATAGTGGAAGCAGATGAAGACTTGAAGATGTCCCTACGATGGTGTCAGAGTCAGGAGGGCTGTTCATTTATTCCGGCAAATTACTCAGACCTACTAATTGACCTAACAGAAGTTATTGAGTCTCTGTAAGTTTACTGCTTGGCGCAGATCCACCAACGTCAGCAAGATCTCACCTCACCTATTAACTCCTGGAGAACCAGGTTCAATTAACTGCTGTTTCAATTCAGACGACCCGCTAAATCTGTTTAAGCGATCCAGAAGGATTTTGTATATCAGTAATGAGATGTGGCCCTACCTAAGTGTGAGTGTGGCAGTGTGCAATCTTACCTTTCAAGCAGGAGAGGAGAGCGCAGATTTATTTTAAGTTGTCCCAATCCAAAGGGTGGGATCAGTTTATTTGAAGAAAAATTGGTCCACACTTGAACAGGGTTTTACCTTCTCTCGTTACAACATGACAATCATACAGAATATTTCATGCTGTGGTCAATTACTAATATGAAACCTCAATTCACAGTCTTACATTTATTACTCTAAATTGTAACTTCAACTGCCCAATTCAGTTTATTTAAAATCGTCCGACAGAATTTAGAGGCATCTCCTCATTCAAACTTTCATTCAACAAATCAATTCATTTACACACCTATGTCCAGCATGAATTCAGAGGACCATCCTCATAGGTGGCTGGGTTATAATCATTCAACACACAATTCATCAGCATTCAACAAATACATTCGAGAGATATTTACCAAGTTTGAGAGAACCTTACAGAGGAAAAACCCAGCTCTCGGGAGAGAGCTTTACCAGGAGAGAGCTTTACCAGGAGAGAGCTTTACCAGGAGAGAGCTTTACCAGGAGAGAGCTACCAGGAGAGAGCTTTACCAGGAGAGAGCTTTACCAGGAGAGAGCTTTACCAGGAGAGAGCTACCAGGAGAGAGCTTTACCAGGAGAGAGCTTTACCAGGAGAGAGCTACCAGGAGAGAGCTACCAGGGGAAAACCCCCCTCTCTCTCGTTTGCTCCCTCTCAGCCAGTGTTTTTATGCTCAAAACAGGACAGACAAACCTAAAGACACCTCCTCCATACCCATATTTGTGGAAACTGGGTATGGCCTCTGATGTGCAGGACGGGACATGTCCAGACCTATTCTATGGCTATGGCATAAACAGATTTTTGGGGCCTTAATATTTCTCCAACAAGTCAGGAACCCCCCCCCCCCCTTGTGCACCGCTGGGAGGGAAAAACTGTCTCCCCTCTCTTATCAGTGACACTCATAAACCATAATAGGCCTTACACTCAACTTAACAAACCACTTGTGTTTTGTATATAATGTAAATACAGAAAATCATAAAATATGAAGCATTTTCATTTTGGGTTATAAAAGAATATAATTCATCATATTTGATTATAACTAACTTTCGTTTTAAGTATTCAACCTAATATGGAGATCTCAACAATGGTGTTTTATGTGAGTTGAAGTTGGACATTTGTTTGGGATAATTACAAAGCCAGAAGTAAGGGGTGAAACAAAACTCGATTTTTTTGTAAATGTGTGAGTTTTTTAATATCACCATTATCAGGGGAAATCTACCTCTATAGATAAGATAAGAACAGATAAGAAGTACTTTATTGATCCCAATTTGGGACATTTTTGCGTTGCACAAGGCATTGTACACAAGAGAAATAAAAGACTAGACATAAACAATCCAAGATGTGAAACATCTCAAATAGAAATAAAATAGCATTAAAAAAAGTAGAACATGTTGAAAAAATACAAATTTACAGTAACAACATTTAAGAGATTTTTATCAGAGATTATGAATTATCTCAGAAATTCTGACGTATTTCTTGGAAATGTACCCTCCCTTCCCCTCGCTCTACGATCAGAACCTCCCTCTGCTCTGTGCAAACATTAACACGTTACGTTTATATCCAGCTCTAATTAAAGACATAATGTCAATCCTTAACAACATCAAGCAGACGGACATAAGGAGAATACACTGGTGCCTCGGGCGGCCATATGTCCGCGCTGACAATCTGTCAACTGCCCTGGAGTCAAAACCAAAACCATAAAGGGAGCCATGTCATCACTATCAAACTTGAATATGGCTCCATGTCAGAGTTAGTGAGAGCACAACGTGAAGTCATGAGTAATGTCCAACAATTTAGACCAGGAAGTTCATGAGTCACTGCAATAACGCAGAAGACCTCACTGAGGAAGGTGAATTTAGTCGTTATCTAAGAAGAAATATACGAGTGTATCCAGGCTTTCTGCAGTGAGCTCAGAGATATTATAGGCACACCATATTTTTTATTAAAGGTCACCTATTATGCTAAATCCACTTTTTCATGTCTCTTCTACATCAACATGTGTCCCCTCTTCTTCATGTCTCTTCTACATCAACATGTGTCCCCTCTTCTTCATGTCTCTTCTACATCAACATGTGTCCCCTCTTCTTCATGTCTCTTCTACATCAACATGTGTCCCCTCTTCTTCATGTCTCTTCTACATCAACATTTGTCCCCTCTTCTTCATGTCTCTTCTACATCAACATGTGTCCCCTCTTCTTCATGTCTCTTCTACATCAACATGTGTCCCCTCTTCTTCATGTGTCTTCTACATCAACATGTGTCCCCTCTCCTTCATGTCTCTTCTACATCAACACGTGTCCCCTCTTCTTCATGTCTCTTCTACATCAACACGTGTCCCCTCTTCTTCATGTCTCTTCTACATCAACACGTGTCTCCTCTTCTTCATGTCTCTTCTACATCAACACGTGTCCCCTCTTCTTCATGTCTCTTCTACATCAACACGTGTCCCCTCTTCTTCATGTCTCTTCTACATCAACATGTGTCCCCTCTTCTTCATGTCTCTTCTACATCAACACGTGTCCCCTCTTCTTCATGTCTCTTCTACATCAACACGTGTCCCCTCTTCTTCATGTCTCTTCTACATCACCATGTGTCCCCTCTTCTTCATGTCTCCTCTACATCAACATGTGTCCCCTCTTCTTCATGTCTCTTCTTCATCAACATGTGTCCCCTCTTCTTCATGTCTCTTCTACATCAACATGTGTCCCCTCTTCTTCATGTCTCTTCTTCATCAACATGTGTCCCCTCTGTGTAAAGAGACTCTGAAAGTTTCAGGAACAAAGATTCTCTCTCTTTTTGTCCTGATCCATTTATATAAAAACCTGTCTGAAAATGAGCTGATCAGATTTTGGCCACTTTGTGATGTCATAACGATGTTTTGTCTTGTGTAACCATTAGCCAATCAGCAACCAAGGTAACCCCCCCACCACCTTATCACCTGAATCTCCTCCTAGAGCACCATTGAGTTCTTTTTAACCAAATCTCTCTCAGAGGGACGTGGGGAGGGGCTCCTTATTTTCATCTAAAGTAACAGACAGAGAATCAGCACTTTGGAAACAGGGCTGAAACAGAGGGGATTATGGGATGCTGCAATGATCTGTTTGGTGTTTCAGCCAATCAGAGACAGGTTCTGTATATATCTGAGACCTATAATATATTGATGAAAAACAGTATAATAGGGGACCTTTAAGTAATAATGATTGTTTTCTCTGTTCCATCATGCTCCGTTTGTCCTCTTCCCTCCCTCTCAGCGGAGGAGTCTGTTCCCCAGATGGTGTCCAGTGAGCAGCTTCCCAACGAGAACCTGAGCGCCGCTCTTGACCAGAAGATCGTTTCTCCAAACAGAATCCTGTCCGACAGCGGCTCCTTCGCTCGGATCGTCGTGGGCTTCCCAGACCTCGTGGTGAGGATTATAGGAGGACATGAGGGGGAAAATGGTGGGGTCTAATCTAGTATTGGTGCTCGAGATGAACTCATGAATATTCACACACTCACAGCTAAGCTACTGTAAGTGTGTGTTTGATTTTTGACTTCATTTCTTTTCTCATCCAGTCCCCTAATGAGGTGTACAGCTTTAAGAGGCCTGTTGACCTATCAGAGGTCAGGATTGCTGAGGGCGGGGCTAACACCTTACTTCGAGGCGGACTTAGGTCCAGCACGCCCAAACGGGACAACTGTGTCAGTCTGCTCTCAGCCAATCAGGTGGTCCGAGCCCTCCCCCCCAACAAGGTGCCCCTGAAGGAGGTCTACCCCAAAGGTCAGAGGTCACATCATACAAAATGAGCTCAGAAAAATGTGTTTATGAGATGTTGTGACTGCCCGATTTGCACTGCGCAAGCCTGAGTTGGTCTGCTATATTGGACAGCTACGTACGGCAACCCAAACAGGACATTTGACGTCCGTACTGATCTAATAACAGAGTTTTGTCCTTGAATCAACTTGTTTTATGAAAAGTAATTTCCCTTTTCCAGGAATCTCAACAGAAAAAGTTACGCCAGACTAATACATTTCTAATGTTAAATAAATGAAAGCAATTCACAGTTAAGAATGAGATATTAATTATGAATGCCATAAATGATTGCAAACATTTACAGTTTCTTATTTTTCCAGTGTGAAGGCTGTCAAACAGAAGTTAAATCCATGTCTCACTTATTCTAAGAATGTACTTAACCCACTAAAAGGATTTCCTCTCAAATAATCGGGAAACAATAACTCATCTCTCTCGTTCAGATTAATGCGGTCGTTTTTTCTTTCGTCTTTGCGAAACGCCGCTTTGTCAAATGTCCCACTTGGATTGCCGTACGTAGCGGTCCAATACGGCAGATCAACTCGCGCTTACGCAGTGCAAATCGGGCAGACGTGCAAATCGAGTAGTCACAGATATATTCAAACTGATTTCGTCCCTCAGATGTCACCCCCCCGATGACAGCGGCGTACCTGGAGGTGACTGATCTGAACTCCAAAAAAGTGAAATATATTCCCGTCCCGAGGTAAACACATCCACCTGTTTCCTACTGTGTCTTACTCTGACTTTTTATAATACTTTAGAATAATAAGAACATCATTTTTGCATCATCTAGCACCAGCTAGTGGGCGGAGACAGCATTGCATGGAGAAATACTGATTCATTGTCTTATGATGTTCTGATTTTTAATGTACTACAAAAAAAGTTAACGTGTAAAAAAACAGCCTTTCCTCCCATGAGACATACATATATGCAAATATGAATACATATTTTGATTTTGATTCATGCTACATATTCTCTGATATAAAAATAGTTTATTTACAAGAGAAAATCTCAAAATTAAAAGGAAATAAAATACAATATTTTGTCTGAGATAATAGCATCAAGCATTTGCAAGAATTAATCAGAAAGTCTCTGAGATTAAAGTAAAAAAAACAGTCAAATCGTCCAAAAACATTTATTTTTTTGTCAACAGACAAATTGGGATGTTCTGTGTAAGTCACTTAGTTATTTAGATGTTTGCCTTATTTCATATTGGATATCAGATTTTTACCTGCTCATCTAAATCCAAATATTCACCCCAATTCATAACATTTTTGACCAATTTACGTCAATTTTGGGGGAAAAAATAACTTTTTTCTTTGATTTTAAAATGTTAAACCAAGAAAAGCTCAGGCAGAACATATATTTGTTGTATACATATATTGTATAAAAGCAATAAAAGTTCACATTAGAGAAAAGTTAAAATCTAGGGACAGTCTTGATGCCCTTTTTATTACTTGTTTTACTGTGTTTTAATTCCCCTACCTCTTTTTGTAAAATCTCAAATTAAAAGGATAGATAGTAGCGTCAAATCACATTATGGATCTTGTCAAGAGACAACGTGTTTTGGGATGTTCTCTGTAAGTCACTTGTTTATTAATATTTTAGCCTTATTTCATATTGCATATCAGATTTTTACCTGCTCATCTAAATGAAAATATTCACCGCAATTCATAACATTTCTGACCAATTTGCGTCAATTTGGGGAAACAACACAACATTATCCCCGCTGTGGGACTAATAAAGGTTTTCTGATTCTGATTCTAATCATTTTAAGACCAGGAAAATCCCAGAGAGAACATCTTTAAAAAATAGTCAAAGTTCACATTAGAGAAAAGATTAAATGTCACAATTAGGGACAGTCTTGATCAGGGTTCGAGTTATAATCTGAGCTTTAAGTTTTTTTTTAAAACTAACGTTATATAGATATATATATCAATAACAGCCGGGTAATAACGTAAATAACGGGTGATATTTATACACCTTGGAGGTGAAGTGCAGGCATATTGTCCTTCAAGAGAGAATACGATGCGTAGTTCTTTTGGAAAACATGTTTTTCTTTTAGCCTGTTTACCTCGTTAACGTAAATAATACTCATTACATTGAAAAAGGCATTATTTGTGATTAAAATAATGGTTGTTGGTAATATATTAGCAACCCCCACAGATGTATGATTTCACTGCTTTTATAGGAGCTCAGACCCTCCTTTTAGGGAAGCTCAGCTCCCATTGGCTCCCACATAACTCCAACCCTGGTCTTGATGCCCTTTTTTGTGTCAGTGTGTTGACTCAGCTTCCTCTTTTTGCTCCTCAGGTCAGTGACGGTGTCTCCGTACACCGGCTGGCTGTCCAAGGTGTCGGAGTCTGACGTGCTGCTCTCTGATCTGGGATCAGGGGGCGTGGTCACGGTGGATATGGGGGGGTACGTCAGACTGTGGGAGACGGGACTGGACAACCTGCAGCGCTCTCTGATGGAGTGGAGGAACATGATCGGGACGGAGGACGGCAGACCTCTACAGGTAAGAATATTACTTTGTTTGGGAAACCTAAACCTTGCTCTGATGTCTTTAGAGGATACAAATATTCTCCTCAAAAAACGAACCTAATACTTTACGGAAAAATACTTTTTCCAGATTAATGAAAAACGTCAAAATTGTGACTTTTTTCTCAGAACAAACAAATAGTCACCTTTGGTAAAAAAATACTCAAAATGTAGCCTTTTTTCAAACTTCTGAAAAAAAAGTAAAAAGTCAAGATTTTGACTTCCAAAAAATAGAAACAAGAAAGTGTGAAGCCAAACATTTCCTGAGTGACACACACGGGTTAAAAATGGTTAATCTAGAAGTTGTGAATCACTGAGTTAAGAGATTTGGATGATAATTAGAAATGCTTGCAGCCTGCAGTTTCTCTCACCACCACAGAGGGGTGCATTCTCTCTTTACAGTAGTGATGTCCCCACTGTCATATTACATTTTCAAATGTTGTAGAAGGGTAGAAAAACGTTTACAATTCAAGGTTTGTATTCAAAATTTACCAAAGTATATTTAAGCAATAGCTCACGACAGGCCGTGGTATATGGCCATTATATCACAGTTAAGGGGGCGTGGTTCGGCCCGACGCGAAGCAATGAGGTAATATGAACACAATGAAATTTAAATGATGTATTTATTGAACCAACAATTGACTTCACATGATACTAAAACAAATGAATGATTATAACAGAAATGGGAATCATAAGGTGCATTCACACCGCAGTACTTTTCCCACAAAGGTTCATGAGAACTTAGTTCATGAGAACTCTTTAGTTCTCATGAACTAAGTACAGATCGCGTTCACACCGGAATAAGTTCCTGGGGGAGGATTAGCCAAATGAAGCCGTTGACGTCACTTCTTCTTCTTCTGCTTTGGGTTTACTGGCAGGCCGCAAACAACTTCACGGCGTATACTGCCACCCGAAGTCCCCGGAGTAAATCGCCAGAACGCCGACACCTCCTCATCTCCACCGCTCCCATGTTTTCTTTTGTGTTGCCATGCCAAGTTAGTCTCTCTGCGTTTGTGCGCTGGGCTAATGCTAATAATGCTAATGTAAGGATAATAAAATGGCGGCTTCACAAAACCTTTTGGGAGTTTTACGGGGCGTGGTTTGCAATCCGCCCAGCCAATCAGAAATAGGAACCTTTTTCTCCCACGAAAGTCCCTGCTCTCTAGCAGGGACTGAAAAGGGGGTAAAAAAGGTTCTGATTAACTCATTTTAGTTCCGGCTCTTTTTGGTGTGAACGCGACATTTCGGAACTATATCGGAACTAAAGTGGGAAAAGTACTGCGGTGTGAACACGGCTATTGTGGATTCACACTGCACAAACAGCAGTCAGGCTGCAGATCATTCAACAGGAACCCCAACACTTTGAGAACAAGCTGCTCACAGACAGGGCGCTCTCTTGTGGCAGCACATGCTCTACATATTGAGAGATATATGTAAATAAAACAAAGGATGACACAAAACAATGTTGGTGCCGTTAAGTAGTGGCAGTGACTGACTGATTAACACAAGTCCATGAACATGAACACACTTATTCAACTCAAAACCAGTAATTTGCAATACTGTCTATTCTGATTATATAAAAACAGATAAAAACAATTTCATACAACCCCCCTGTCCTGGTGAGCTCCCCTTTATGCTTCCCTGCTCCCCTACA
The DNA here is from genome assembly GCF_902827165.1 of Trematomus bernacchii. Classification (NCBI taxonomy): domain Eukaryota; kingdom Metazoa; phylum Chordata; class Actinopteri; order Perciformes; family Nototheniidae; genus Trematomus; species Trematomus bernacchii. The sequence goes on from NW_022987739.1 coordinate 31,293,485, forward strand.
CCACCCAGTGTTCAGGAGAATATTACAACAGATTAACAAATAAACTGAAACTTGGTTGAGACACGAAGATTATGTCAGCATAAATGAGGCCCCTCCACCCAGTCACATTAATACTCATATTGCTTATGAGTCAAGTCTACTTATTATTATAACCCTAAATCCATAAAACAGACAAAGTTGATCTGCACCTTGAGGGTTGGTTAAACGATTGACAATTGAAAAGTTAGACATTGTACTACAGCTGGTACTAAAAACATACGCACAAAGCGGAAATGTCTCAATGGGTGCTAGTTCTTTCTGAGTGGCTTAGATTGGACCCTGTTTGAGAATTATCCTCCAGAAATCTGCTGTTCAATGAAGAGGACATGATGCTCTATCTGCTGACGTGATGATGATCATGAGTCAGTGTGAAGATCAGAGGATGGTGCACCGGTTGTATCATCTTGTGTTTTTGGTTTAACTTGTTAAAGGCTACTCGCCAAATGCAATTTTTTTCACGCTTTGCGTGACAACATTCGTGACAACAACTACGACAGCATTTACAATGGGTTTTAAGTACTCGATTATTTTTCCAAAGTTGCCGGATTCTTCAGCTAGTTTTCTGGCCTCTTCTTTATATTTCAGCTTCATGTCTTCCAGTTCTTTTTCATGTTTTTTCTGCATTACTTTTGTCTTCTCCTCCTCCTCCTGTTCTCTTCTCTTTCTATCTTCTTTGTTTCTTAGTTTCTCCTGCTCGTACTCTTTTTGCAACTTTTGAAGTCTTGTTTCCTCCTCTAGTCGTCTCTTTTCATTTTCTTCTTCTTGTTTGATCCGTGCTGCTTCTCTCTCCTTCTTCCATTCTTCTTTTTGCTTTTCCATCTCTCTGTTTTTCTGCTCCAACACTTTTTTCTCCCATTCCTCTCGTTGAATTTCCTCCCGCCTTTTCTTCTCCTTCTCCTCTTTCCTTCTCTTCTCCTCATCTCTCCTTCTCTCCTCTCGCTCCTTGGTGATATTTTCCTCCATTTCTTGAAGCTGTCTGGCTTTCTCCTTCTCACTTTTATCTCTATCTTTTTCTCTTCTTAGTTTCTCCTGCTCGTACTCTTCTTGCATCCTTTGAAGTCTTGTTTGCTCCTCTTGTCGTATCTTTTCATTTTCTTCTTGTAGTCTGATCCGCTCTGCTTCTCTCTTCTTCTCCCATTCTTCCTTTTGCTTTTCCATCTCTTTGTTTTTCTGCTCCAACACTCCACTCACAAGTTTTTTCTCCCATTCAATTCGTTCAATTTCTTCCTGCCTTTTCTTCTCCATCTCCTCTTTCATTCTCTTCTCCTCATCTCTCCTTCTCTCCTCTCGTTCTTTGTTGATATTTTCCTCCATTTCTTGAAGCTGTCTGGCTCTCTTCTGCTCACTTTCGTCTCTCTCTTCTTTCATTCTTCTCTTCACTGCTTCCATTTCCTCTTCGTGTTTTCGTTGTGTCTCCTCCTTCTCTCTCTGCATTTCTTCTTCCTTCTCCTTCAGGATCTTCCCCACTTCCTTCTGTATGGCCGCCTCGGCCTCTTGAAACATCTCTGAGGTGAAGCAGCTGCCACCATTTTCCTTCAGCATTTTGTTGGTCTTCTCCATCAGCTCTCTGACTTGCCTGCGGTCGGTCTGATCTTTGTTATTGAAGACTTGGTATCTCCCTCCACAGTCATTGATCAGTTTTTCCAAAAGGTCATCAGATTGTATGTAACTCTCTATTGTTTGATGACCCTCCAGATTATCTCCCATGGTAAATAAAATGATGATGAAATCTCCAGATCTCTTGCCAAAAAATGTTTTGATCAGTTCCACGGTGTCTTTTTCCTCCTTGGTAAACCGGCCGATCTGCAGCACCAGTAAGAACACATGAGGTCCAGGAGACAACAAGCTGATGCATTTCACAAGCTCCTGTTGAACATCATCATTGGACAGTGTTGTGTCAAACAGCCCGGGGGTGTCCACCACAGCGACAGGACGTCCATCAATCTCTCCTGTTGCTTTCTTGCAAAGCCTGGTCACTGACTTTGAGCTGACAGTTGATTCAAAATATTCTTTTCCCAAAATGGTGTTTCCAGTTGCACTCTTCCCACTGCCAGTCTTCCCAAACAGCACCATCCTGAGATGCTCTCTGTTCTGACTTTCATCATCATCTCCCTCCTGAGTTTTCTTTTTAACGTCCTGCAGTTCAGCTTTAAGTCTTCTGATGGTGTTATCCAGCTCTACAACCTTCTCCATCTGAGCCTTGGTGAACATGTCCTTTGTAAAGCTCCTAGATCCTGTACCTCTCATCTCTTGCACAGCATCTAACAGCTCTGGGATCTGCAGCTAGTCCTTGATGTTGAGAACAACATGTCTTCCTCCACATCTCTGACGGAGCTCCTGGAGGTCCTTGTTCTCCTTTAGTAAGTTAACAACAGCTGGAGCTGTAGGATCTGACTCCACAGTGGACAGAATCAAGGTGAAGTCGATGACTCGAGAGCTGAATGTGTTCTGGAGGGTCTCTAACTCTCCCTTGTCTTCATCAGTGAGGGGACCCATAGGTAGGATCAGGATGAAGGCATGGACGCTTTCAGGTTCACAGAGGGAGACACACCTGGATGATTCCTCCATCACTTCCTCCTGAGGTTTTCCACACAAAGCAGGGAGCTCCACCAGGGAAACCCTTCGTCCACACACCTCTCCCTGATGTTTGACACACTCTGAGGAGTTGGAGACTGAAGGAAGCTCTCTCTGACCTAAAATGGCCTCGGCTGCTGAAGTCTTCCCTGCTCCTTTCCTCCCACACAGAACCAGGTTTAAAGCTAGTTTGATGTGTTCAGACTTTGGTGCCATCATCAAACCTGCATCCTCAAACACATCACAGCTCACATGCTCTCCGTTGTTCTCCTTTGCAGTTTGACCCAAACGTGTTAACAGCTCTGAATGGTCCAGGTTCTGACTCGCATATCTGTTTCTACACATTCTGATCAGGTCTTGTAATGCTGGATGTTGCATAACCTTTTCAATGAAACCTGAACTCCCCTTTTTAGGTGGTGATATTAATACCAGTGAATGATCGAATGATTGATCACCAAAGAGTTGTAGGAAACTGCAGAGTCTCAGTTTGTGTTTCTCAGTGAAGTGCTCAGGCTGTAGAACCAGCAGGAACACCTGAGGTCCAGGATCAGAGAGACTCACACAGGTTTTTACATGTTGTAAAAGTTTCCATTGGGTGATGCTGGGAAGCAGCAGATCTGGGGTGTTGATAAGGACTATTTCTTTTCCTTTTACCTGTCCACTGACTCTCAGACACCGGTCTGGTTCTCTCTCAGTGTTGAACACAGTCTCTCCCAGTATGAAGTTCCCCACTGAACTCCTCTCAGCCCAGCTGTTCCCCAGCAGAACTACCCTCAGCTCAGAAACTGAAAAAGAAAACACAGAATTAGAAAAACTACTCTTCAACAAAAAACTGAATTAGATAATCAACGAATGAAAGGGTAATATATTTTAAAAGGTGGACTTGAGTAAATGTGTCAGCTGTTATCTCAAAACTAGCTAAATCACCAAAGAGCTTGCATACATGAAATGGAGAAAAAAATGATGGTGTACCCACGATCTAAAAAACTGTGATTTGAGATGTTAATTTACATTAAATAATTTGTACTCCGTTAGGTGGCAGTAATTCATAGCTGCTGCTCCGCCGCTTCAAAGGTTGCAAATCTTCTGACACTAAAATAAATCAGAACATTCACAACATATTTCATGAATACTTGAGGAAGCATTGGTTGTTCTTTTTAAATTACGTAAATGTATGTTGTGTCATATATCACAATAAACAGCAGATTCACAGAAATGTTATTAAAGTACAGAGCAGGGTTTCCGCTAGGATTTGTTCTTGCCAGTCAAATGTCCGGAAATCATTTATTTTACCGGACAAATTTGAAACTTACCGGTCATGTTTCAATAATAATAATAATTCGAATTGTGTAGCAGAGTTTCCGTTAGCAGGTAATTACCGGACTATGACCGGATATGCTGATGTTTAAAACTCAGTTAATGGGAGTCATTTTTATATTGCATCAGTATATAATCGTAACAGATCGAAAAATTCAGATTTATTTTTCAATAAAGGATTCCACAAACAACAAACAACATAATTATTACATTCAAACAAACTACTTATAGTAGATGAAGTACATTATTAAAAAGTTTACATTAACTTTGGATAATAACACGGGAGAAATGGATCCTCTCTTTCCTCTCTCCCTCCCTCTCTCTCCCTCTCTCCCTCTCTCTCCTGACAGCCCGTCTGTATCTCATGCAGCTCGCTAAATAGTGGGCGGGGATTCAGGTGATCATGCTAAAACACTGCGTACCAGCGTAGGACTTGCGTGCGGCACGTCCTATGCCGGTTTCCCTTTATAAATCACAATCAACTCGAAATGCGGCGCAGCTTTTGCGGGCTTCACGTAACGCCCATATTTGCCTATATATAGTCAAAGAAACGCCCCGTATTAATATTCATTCTGACTGACTGCATGAAGAAGATCGCAGGAAATTACGACAGAACAGCTAAAAAATACATTTCACACCGTGTCAGATTTTGGTTCTTTTGGGAAGGTGGAGACAAATCACATTGTTTGGTGGATGCAGTTTGAACCAGAGTAGCAGCATCAGGCCCGGTTCCAGAACAAAATGACTCAGGGTGCATCTGAGATTAGAGAGGGTGCACTAATGTCACAGCAGGATTTGGAAAAACTTGTCCATGCTTTTATCTTCAGTAGACTCGACTACTGCAATGGTGTCTTCACAGGTCTCACAAAAAAATCTATTAGAAAGCTTCAGCTGATTCAGAACGCTGCTGCTCGAGTCCTCACTGACACTAAGAAAGTGGATCACATCACTCCTGTTCTGAAGTCTTTACACTGCCTTCCTGTGTGTCAAAGAATAGATTTCAAAATACTACTGCTGGTTTATAAAGCACTGAATGGTTTAGGCCCAAAATACATTTCTGATCTCCTGCTAAATTATGAACCATCCAGATCTCTCAGGTCTTCTGGGACTAGTCAGCTTTCTGTCCCCAGAGTCAGAACTAAACATGGAGAAGCAGCGTTCAGTTATTATGCTCCAAATATCTGGAACAAACTCCCAGGAACCTGCAGGTCCGCTGCAACTCTTACTACTTTAAAATCCAGGCTGAAGACTTTCTTTTTGTCGCTGCTTTTAATTGAACTATTCACATCTTAAACTGCACTGTAACTTTTATCCATGTATTTTTTCTTTTAATGTTTATTTTATTATCTTTTCTTTTTAATGACTGTTTTTAAATGCCATTTTCTTAATGTCTTTCATTTTTTGTAAAGCACTTTGAATTGCCTTGTGTTGAAAAGTGCTATATAAATAAACTTGCCTTGCCTTGCCTTGCAGTGGTAAAGTGCTATTTTTATAAGTGGGGAGTGGACCTAACACCCTCTAGGGGGGTCCGGGGGCATGCTCCCCCGGGAAGATTTTTTAAATATTGAAGTTAAAAGCATCAATCTGGTGCACTTTGAGAGCAACATTAAGAGATCTATGGATACATCTCAACACCCATATGAAACAGAACTGTAAACAGATTTACTTTTTCTTTATGGATATTTTACAATTTACAACGAGGGGTGGCGGTGTTTGGGGCAACGAGGATGAGGCGGGCAAAGCCGGCGAGTCGGGCGGGAGGACGTTAGTGTCCACGACAGTGGCCGCGGGTAACGTAATGTCCCCATGATCTGAACTGTATACCTGCAGTAGATGCAGTGTTACTGCTGGCGATAAGGGCTGGTTGTTTTAACAATTTTCTGATGTCCATCATTGACTGCTGTGTAAGCACCTTGCAGATGACGAACGCGCAGCGGCACAGGTCACGCGCACCTGACATAATAACGTTACTTGTTATTATATATGTAATATTTTTCACTTTAAATTATTTATTTATTTTTTCAAATGAGGGTGCATAACGACTCAACTGAGGGTGCAATGCACCCTTATGCACCCCCGTAGAACCGGGCCTGAGCAGCATGGAGGTCGGATCGTCAGCAAAATAAATAAATACGTGGTCCGAAAAAAGTTAATGACAAAATACACATAACCTTCCTCAGACAGTGTGTGTCAGTGTGTTTGTGCCGGGGACAGGAGACCCCCCCATGATGAGCAACTGTAAGAAAGTATCGGGGGATCCCTGCGGAGTGGAGTCAATTCATGTTTATTTTTTATTTGGTGGTTTGTGTTCAGCTGTCGATGCGTCTCAACCCCCCGCAACTCTATCCACCAGTTAAAGGAAATAAAACTAATGTGTTGAGTTATATCCGCTGCCAAATCTACCAAATATATGTTGTTTTAGTTTCAATACCTCCTGTGTTTTATGAGCAACTTATCAAGTCTTGGCAAACGGCATAAAACATGATTAAACGTGATAGTATATAAAACCATGCTCGTATCTACAACCTATAGAAATGCAAAACGGCGTCAGTTTAGACGTTATTCTGTCCTCCTGCTTACCGCATCATTTATGAGAAAACATTTCATAACATTAACACAACATATTCGAGGTGGTTTTAAATAGCATATCCGTATTTATTTATTTCTCCAAGTTATGTTTTTGTGAGCACTGAGGAGTCTCAAACAGGCGTTTGTTTAATCATTTTAAGATTGGCTTTAATCAATGTTTGAAAATTAATTCTTCATAGGCTATATGATAAATGAGAGGTAACGTTTAATTTATGGTATTATTTCCACATATTTCTCTCCATTCTTCCTTCTGCCAACGGTGTCGCAGTTTTTCGTCTCTCCCGTGTGTGTGCTTAGTGCGTACGCATGGGTTAGAGTTTGCGTGGAGGACCGCACATTTTCCCGTCAAGTTAGTATTTTATAAATCGCAAACATTGCGTAGAAACTGGCGTACGCCATTTTTTGAGCGTATATCCCTTTATAAATGAGGCCCCTGATCTGCCTTTATAGAGAGCACCGATCAAACTATTAAGAGTGAATATCGGCCGATCGATCGGAACATCCCCAATTATTACCGGACATTTTGACCGGCAGGTTTTGAATTTACCGGTTTTTAATACATTTTACCAGCTAAAAAACGGTAATTAACCCTGGTACAGAGGTTAGAATTATTTATATTAATTATCCACAATCAGAGATGGGGTCGTTTCTCAAAAAAAGTAATATATTACTTTACTTCGTTACTCTCTACATAAAGTAACTCGTTACTTTACTCGTTTCTTTACATTACTTTTGCCTTACTCAGCAACAGCCTACAGTATAGCCAAAACTTAAAACTTAGGCCTACATGTGCACACATATAACAATTACTATTGCAATAAGGAAGACATAACACAAGTTAATAACGGTGAAAATTCTAGTTGTTGCTGCTTGTTCGGAGACGGCACTCACTCAACATCATCACTCTGGGTTCGGGGGTCTTTAGCTACTAGCTTCGTGTTAGCATGTTGCCTCTGCAGGTGCTTGGAGAGGTTTGATGTTGTTATGTTTGCAGCAGTGCACCTTACCGTCACATTCCTGTCCTTCTGACACATTTAAAATAATGGGCATACCTCCTCAACCCCTCGAAAGTGATAGCTGTTGATGTCTCAGCCATGTCTCTGTCTCAGTCTGCAGCTCAACCCCTGTGACCGCTGCATGTGGACAAGTCGCGCAAATGTTACGGAAATATAAACCTGCGGCGGAAATCCCTCTAGTGACTTGAAATATTTAAAATGTTAAAAGTTAGACCTGTCACATTTACCAATCTTATCTACAGTACCCCTGGAACTAGCTAAATTAGTTATACATGTTTATTATTTACTGTTGTGTCGGGTGACTCATTACTGGATCAGTGAGCTGCATGAGACACAGACGGGCTGTCAGGAGAGAGAGAGAGAGAGAGAGAGGGAGAGAGAGGCTACGTGTATTAAACCCGCCGTGTTATTATCCAAAGTTACTGTAAACTTCTGAATAATGTACTAACTACTAGTCTAGTCTGTCAAAGGGAGAATATAGTATTTTTTTCGCGCAATGTTAGTAACTATAGTGTGATTACTGAATTTATAACAGTAACGCGTTTCATTACTCCGTTACCGACAAATATAATATTATTACAGTAACGCTTTACACCCAACTCTGTCCACAATAATACATTCTGAACTCACCTGTTGATGCTGTTGCCATAATGTCACTGCAGGAACAAATCTACTTCTGGAAATCTACTTGGCTGGAAACCAAATGCTCGGTTAAAGAACCTAGGGAGAGATTGAAAATAATTGTTGGTGTTAATAAAACAAAACATGCTCTTAACAACCTTTGTTTTAGAGACAATTTTATTTTTCGAATATTGTGAAACAATGACTTTGTCTAAACTACTCTATGTTTCTAACTGTATATAAGTGAAAAGAAGTTTGTTATAATCATTAGCTTTGACGATGAGTTTGCTTTAAAAAAAAAAAATCAGCTACCAATCTATGTTTTAGTTTCGTATTCATAGCTATAGTGGTACAAAGTGAATGTGTTACGAGTGGCGTACCGTGGGGTTTTAGACAGTTTTAGACAGGGCGTTCAGTAAACAATTGAAAAGCACATACAGTAGGCTACACACACTTTACACGTCTCTGTTCCAGCCAACGCAGCCATAATCGAGTAATGCGCACATGATGCCAAACAGTCTCTCAACAATACGACAGCTGATCAACAATCACAACAGTAAGCTAGATAAGGCTGGGTTAAATGCAGACGACATGTTCCAACATTGATCAATGAAGTAATCTATTATTAAACTTCTGTCATTGTACACTCTCACGTCGCTCTAAAATGATGAGAATAGTAATGTACTCACCCGTCACTTGTAAATAAAGTTCATGCAACGAAGGGAGTGTGACTCCATGGTGTGACTGCCTGATTTGCATTGCGGAACTTGCGGAAGTGCGAGATGTATGGAGCTAATTCTCCTGCCATAACTCCACAAACAAACTAAACAGGTTTTACAAATGCCTCATGATTCACTAACAAACACAATGTGGTTTGCAAATACAAACTTTTTCTTCTCACGGCGGAATATTACTGCCAAAAGTCACGTGATTTTTGGCAGTAATATTCCGCCGTGAGAAGAAAAAGGTTTTGTACTTGTAAAAAAAAGTGTTGTAGTTATAAAAGTTGTGTACTTGTAAAACCTATGCTGAATTTGTCTCTGAAACATGATTTATTAGAAACATGTTATGTGTTTGTTTGATAGATACGTTTTTTCTTTGCAAAACTAAATGCATTAGTTTGTAGATGGTGTTTTGTATTTGCAAACCACATTGTGTTTGTTAGTGAATCATGAGGCATTTGTAAAACCTGTTTAGTTTGTTTGTGGAGTTATGGCAGGAAATTAGCTCCATAGAGATGGCCCGCCATATAGAGTGCCACATTGACGCACTATTTATAATTTTCGAATCATAAATCTAATCATAGATTTATGATCGATAGATTTATGATTACAAAATGATGAGATTATCCGACTGAACAAAACGTGATCCTTTTTTCCAAAATCCTATGGAGAAATTGCTTTTTTGGCGAGGGAACCGGAAGAAACTTACTTCCGGGTTTTAGGACGCGTCACTGTGGCACTACAGCTACATACGGCAACCCAAATAGGACATTTGACACAGTGGCGTTTCGCAAAGCAGAAAAAAACATTAATCTGAACGAGAGGGATGAGTTATTGATATTACAACCAGAGTTGGGTGTAATAACTGTAATAATATTACTTTTGTCGGTAACGGAGTAGTGTAACGCGTTACTTTTATAATTCAGTAATCACACTACAGTTACTAACATTGCCCCGACACGCGTTACTTCGTTACTTTTATAAAATCAGTCATAATCACACTGACAGACAAGAGGGGTTTCCGCCACAGGTTTATATGCACGTAATCTGCGCGACTTGCGCGTCCACATCTCCACGTGCAGTGCTGCATAAACATGGCAGAGTCAACGATAACTTTCGAGGGGTGGAGGTATGCCCATTATTTTGAGTTCGTCCGAAGAATAGACAGGAATGTGACGGTGAGGTGCAAACTGTGTCCAGGCCAGAAGCTGTTATCCACTGCTGCAAACACCACGTCAAACCTCAACAAACACCTGCAAAGAACACATGCTAAGGTGAAGCTAATAGCTAAGGACCCCCGAACCCAGAGTGAGGATGTTGTGAGTGCGCCGCCGCCGACTCTGAAGCGGCACAAATTAGAATTTGGAGGACCGGTAACCAAAGCAGAGATGGACAGGCTTGTAGCATCCTTCATAGTAGAGGTAATGTTGCCCATTTGCACAGTGGAATCACCATCGCATCGTTCAGAGATATACTGCGCAAAATACAGATAGCAGGAGACAGAGGACAGCCATAGTCAGAGCTATCTGGATCAGTCTTATGCGACAATGGAAACTGAACTAAAGAGAACATTTGAAACTTTAGCAGTCTGCGTGATCTGCCTGTAGGGAGGGGCGGGCCGGCCCTGAGAGTAAAGTAACGAGTAAAGTAACGAGTAAAGTAACGAGTAAAGTAACGAGTTACTTTATGTAGAGAGTAACGAAGTAGTGTAATATATTACTTTTTTTTAAAGTAATATGTAATATGTAATATATTACTTTTTTTTAGTAACGACCCCATCTCTGATTACAACGTAACTTCACTATTTAACAACTCCTTTTAGTAGGTTAAGTACATTCTTAGAATAAGTGAGAAATGGATTTAACTTATGTTAGACAGCTATCATACTGAAGTCATATTTACTGTGAATGTATGCAAAAATGTATGGCATTAATAATTTTTATCTAATTACATTAACTGTGAATGTCTTTCATTTTATTTCAAATTAAATAAAATGGAAAATATTTTCCATAAAAAAGTTGATTCAAGAACAAATCTCTGTTATTAGATCAGTATTTTTCTTATATGACAATTATTGCTGAATTTGAAATGTCTTTACCAGCTTTGGAATTATATATATATATAGCACCTTCTGGCACCTCCTCGCTCATTTGTAGAGAGGGTGGGGTGAAATTCACCTTTAGAGATGTATTCTCTCAAATTGTTGTAAAACACAAAAGTCTTAATTTTGTCAGATGTATAGATATTTGAGCAATGCAAATCGGGCACCCGTTTAAGTTTAAGACTCGCCCATGCGCAATGCAAATTGGGCAGCCGTCTAGATGTCAAGTGTCCTATTTGGGTTGCCGTATGTAGCTGTCCAATATGGCGGACCATCTCGCGCTTGCGCAATGCAAATCAGGCAGAGATGCAAATCGGGCAGTCACCATGGATGTATGGCAGTCACAGGGAGTTCATGATAGAAGTTTAGGGTAGCTCAGGGGCCTCATTTATAAAGCCTTGCGTAGGATTGGCGTGGGAAGGTTGCTTACGTAGGACAAAGCAAATACGCACCAACACTTTCCGATTCATAAAAGACTGCGTACCGGCACAGGACTTGCGTACGGCACATCCTACGCCGGTTTCCCTTTTATAAATCACAATCAACTCGAAATGCGGCGCAGCTTTTGCGGGCTTCACATAACGCCCATATTTGCCTATAAATAGTCAAAGAAACGCCCATTCATTCATTCATTTTGACTGTCTGCATGAAGAAGATCGCAGGAAATGACGACAGAACAGCTAAAAAAGACATCTCACACCGTGTCAGATTTTGGTTATTTTGGGGAGGTCGAGATAAATCATATTGTTTGGTGGATGCAGTTTGAACCAGATTAGCAGCATGGAGGTCGGATCGTCACCAAAATAAAGAAATAAGTGGTCCGAAAAAAGTTAATGACAAAACAAATACACATAACCTTCCTCAGGCAGTGTGTTTGTCCCGGGGACAGGAGACCCCCCCTTGATGAGAAACTGTAAGAAATGATGGGGGAATCCCTCCGGAGTGGAGTCATGACGACTGGATCTGAATTATTGTGTTGTATTTAGTGGTTTGTGTTCCAGCTGTCGATCAGCAACTATATATCCATAATCCACCAGTTAAAGGAAATACAACTAATGTGTTGTGTTGTATTAGCTGTACAATTTACCACATATGGTGTTCTTAGTTTCCATACCTCCTGTGTTTTACGAGCGACTTATCAAGTAGGCTATTGGCGAACGGCATAAAACATGATTAATGTTTAATCCATAGCTGCTGCTCCGCTTCACAGGTTGCAAATCTTCTGACACTAAAATAAATCAGAACATTCACAACATATTTCATGAATACTTGAGGAAGCATTGGTTGTTCTTTTTAAATGACTTATGTTGTGTAATATATCACAATAAACAGCAGATTCACAGAAATGTGCTTGGAGAGGCGGGCCTGGCGCCACGAGGGGGCAAAAGGGGGCATTGCCCCCTCAATTGTATTCTTTGCCCCCTCACCCGCATCATTCATCCATCAAAAAGTACAATCAATTTCACAATTATTAAATAATAACTGTTAGTCTGTTAACCAAAGTGCACCCATCTAATAATGTAATATCTATTATTAAAGATCAGAGGAAAAGAACAGAACGAGAGGGGTAAATCCGGAATACAAATAAAGAAGCAAAGAGATTGTAGAGCAGTGAGAAGGAAAAAAGCTTGGTGTGTCAATTAATTACATTGCCAGTATTTTTCGTTGTTGTGAAAAAAGAAATCGCCCCCTCGGATTTTTTTACAGCCCCCTCACTCATTTCATCCTGGAGCCGGGCCTGTGGAGAGGTTTGATGTTGTTATGTTTGCAGCAGTGCACCTTACCGTCACATTCCTGTCCTTTCTTCTGACACATTTAAAATAACGGGCATACCTCCTCAACCCCTCGAAAGTGATAGCTGTTGATGTCTCAGCCATGTCTCTGTCTCAGTCTGCAGCTCAACCCCTGTGACAGCTGCATGTGGACAAGTCGCGCAAATGTTACGAAAATATAAACCTGCGGCGGAAATCCCTCTAGTGACTTGAAATATTTAAAATGTTAAAAGTTAGACCATCACATTTACTAATCTTATCTACCCCTGGAACTAGCTAAACTAGTTATACATGTTTATTACGTTCTGTCGTGTCGGGTGACTCATTACTGGATCAGCGAGCTGCATGAGACACAGGCGGGCTGTCAGGGGAGAGAGAGAGGGAGAGGAAAAGAGAGGCTCCGTGTATTAAACCCGCCGTGTTATTATCCAAAGTTACTGTAAACTTCTGAATAATGTAGTAACTACTAGTCTAATCTCTCAAAGGGAGAATCTAGTGTGTAACTATAGTGTGATTACTGAATTTATAACAGTAACGTGTTACATTACTCCGTTACCGACAAATGTAATGTTATTACAGTAACGCGTTACTTTGTTACACCCAACTCTGTCCACAATAATACAATCTGAACTCACCTGTTGATGCTGTCGTCATAATGTCACTGCAGGAACAAATCTACTTCAGCTGGAAACCAAATGCTTGGTTAAAGAACCTAGGGAGAGTTTAAAAATAATTGTTGGTGTTAATAAAACAAAACATGCTCTTAACAATCTTTGTTTTAGAGACAATTTTATTTTTCGAATATTGTGAAACAATGACTTTGTCTAAACTACTCTATGTTTCTAACTGTATATAAGTGAAAATAAGTTTGTTATAATCATTAGCTTTGACGATGAGTTTGCTTTAAAAAAAAAAAATCAGCTACCAATCTATGTTTTAGTTTCGTATTCATAGCTATAGTGGTACAAAGTGAATGTGTTACGAGTGGCGTACCATGGGGTTTTAGACAGTTTTAGACAGGGCATTCAGTAAACTATTGAAAAGCACCTACACACACTTTACACGTCTCTGTTCCAGCCAACGCAGCCATAATCGAGTAATGCGCACATGATGCCAAACAGTCTCTCAACAATACGACAGCTGATCAACAATCACAACAGTAAGCTAGATAAGGCTGGGTTAAATGCAGACGACATGTTCCAACATTGATCAATGAAGTCATCTATTATTAAACTTATGTCATTGTGCACTCTCACATCGCTCTAGTAATGTACTCACCCGTCAATTGTAAATAAAGTCCATGCTACGAAGGGAGTGTGACTCCATGTTGTGACATGCCCGATTTGCATTGCGGAAGCGCGAGTGCCACAGTGACGCGTCCTAAAACCCGGAGGTAAGCTGCGCATGGGTTCCTTCGACAAAAAAGCAATGCAATTTCTCGAAATAAGGTCTGTGGTTGACACACAAGAGACGGATCACGTTTTGTTCAGTCGGATAATCTCCACATGTCTACCCTACTTTTATAATTTTCGAATCAGAAATCTAATCGATAGATTTATGATCGAACATTTTGACTTTTTCCAGAATTATGATTTATTTGTATTTTATTTGACTTTCTACCAGAATTATGAAAAAATTCTAATATTTTCAAATTTCTGATAAAAAAAAGTCAAGATTTTGACAAAATCATTTTCTGATCAAAAGTAAAAAGTCTAAATTCAGACTTTTTTATCAAAACTCCCAAATATTTTTATTTATTTTTTAAACCTTTATTTAACCAGGTGGTCCCATTGAGATCATCGATCTCTTTTTCAAGGGAGACCTGTCCAACATGGCAGCAAGTAGGTTACAACATGAACATAAAACAGATAACACAAAACGACATCGTATTTACAGGGCTACATTTACATACCTAGAGACATTGAGAAGTACCAACAGTATATTTATATCTCGCCCTGTCAATAAGCCTCACCTTCTTGGCAAAAACGGTATTGTTTTTGAAGTGGTGGAGAGACAATCATAGGCGGCGCGTGAGGCTCAGGTTTGGGAAGGCTAAATAACTTGTTTTACCTGACGCTGCCTGCCTCCGGCGTCTATAGAAAAGAGATCGACTCAGTGAAAGCACCGCCTGATCAGAGCTCAGTGTGCGGAGTTTAAATATATCAAGTCATATTACAGGATAAAGGAAATACAGTTTAAACTGTCGTATGAAGAGAAGACACCGACGTGTCGCACTTATCATTCATATCACATCATCAATCAGATCATCGATCATATAATATCATAATATATCATAATATATTTCCTTATCTGAGTCAGCTTTTTGAGCCGTATCTGACCGTGCAACACTTAGCCTACATTGTCACATACTGTATGCAGAAGTATTATTTTAAGCAACACATTAGGTTGACGAAACACTCAACTCAAATGTAATTAAAGTCAGATCCACTCGTGTCTTAGATGGGGCAGTGATATCATAAAACTGTTGTACGCTTTCAAACACTCAGTAGTTTATTTATTTTTTAACCAGTTCTATATTCACCTTGCAGGTGCAACTATGTGGCTTGTATCCTGGATTATATGTTTAAGTCATGGATGTTTAAAGTTTATATTTGTCTAATATTAGTTTACTTTTCATTAATGAAGTATGACGCTTCGCTGTCAGTACACTTGTCCATGTTTGTGATTGGTAAAATGTTGCTAAGCAAAAACTCCCAGACATTTCAATGATTTGTACGGCAAAGTACGGTTTGGAAACTATATAATTTCCTTTTGGAGGGCATGCATAACACGGCAAACACCAGAGCCTCGCTGCGGGGAAACTTTGGCGCTGTTCCGAGTTTGTTCTAATCTGTCAAAATGACAGACTGCTTTCACATTTTTCCGTCATTGTTAAAAAAAATATTTGGTTAACGCGACCACTGCTGTCCCAGCAACATCAGTACCAAGCAAGAGAGTTTTTTCCACAGCAGGGGATATTGTAAACGCCCAAACATCCCAGCTTCTACCTGGAAATGTGGACATGCTCATATTCCTAAAAAAAATCTGTCTGATGATGCTGAGTGAGTGAGTTAGAGTTGAGTTACTTGAAAAACTAAAGTGAAACTTGATTTATTTTATTGCAGGGTCTGATTATTACATGTCCTTGTTTATTTCTGAGATGCAGTGGCACAAAGAAAATGCCTACTTTGTTTGGTAGTACTAGTAGGTAAAAAAACACAGGTTGCTCTTGTTCCAGTCTGTTACTGTCACTTTGTTTTTGGCACTGTAAAATACTACTATCCTACTAAAATGCTCTACAAATCAGATTTATTTTATTTCAAATTTCAAAAAAACAAATTCAATTTTTCTTTCTTTATTTTTCAATATCGCGATAAATACCGTACCGTTTTTAGTCCCACCACGGGGAAATGTACATTGTTACAGCAAAAGTGGCATAGCAGGTGCAAAAAAAATAGGAATGCAATAACACAGAATAAGCTAACATATTAATATATAGAAGAAAAGCACACATTACCTATACCAGAATATAAATGTGTACTGTAAGTACACATCCATGGCTAAAAATTATGAACTTCAGAACTTATTGACACATAAAAAGAAATGTTGGGACATTCATTTCAATGATGGTTTCACATAAAGGTGATTGTTGCACAGTATTTCAAGAAAAGTGTCTTTATTGCAGATCATTCAACAGAAACCCCAACACTTTGAGAACAAGCTGCTCACAGACAGGGCGACATCTTGTGGCCGCACATGCTCTAAATATAGAGAGATATATGTAAATAAAACAAAGGATGACACAACATTGTTTTTGGCAAATGTGGCAGTGAGTGATTAACACAAGAACATGAACATGAACACACTTACTGAGACGACATGTTCGACTCAAAACCACTGAGTAAATGGCAATACTGTCTATTCTGATAATATAAAAACAAATCAAACTTTCAATCAACCCCCCTGTCCTGGTGAGCTCCCCTTTATGCTTCCCTGCTCCCCTACACCACCCAGTGTTCAGGAGAATATTACAACAGATTAACAAATAAAACATACAGATAAAATGGCTGCAACAAAGATAACATGTATTTATGATCACTCACTGAAACTTGGCTGATACTCAAACAATATGTCAGCGGTGTCAAAGTCAACTTTATTGTCAATTCCTCTATTCGGGAATACAAATATATAAAAATAAATATATACATACACTCCTTTACACCCACTTATACGTGTATATATGGAAACAAATATACATATACACACATTTAGAGGTAAAAATACAGATACTGTAAGACACAACAGTAAATATATTTAAAAAATAACGGATGAGAGGCCACTCCACCCAGTCACATTAATACACATATTCCTCGAGGAACAGGCCAAGGAGGTGGAGCTGCAGCCATCTTTGATTCTACTTATCAATCCTACATGAACATCTAAACTCCTTTGAAAGCCTTGTTCTCAGTCTTTCAACCTGGAAAACACTGCAGCCATTCTAACTTGTTGCAGTGTATCGAGCCCCAGGTCCTTATTCAGAGTTCCTATCAGAATTTTCCTGGTAATTATCCTGGGTGAATGTAATATTCTTCTTGACAACATGATAACCTTACTATTGCATTTAATTCTTTATTAAACTAATGTAAAATGTGTGATATTGGGCTATATATTGATTGAACATTTACAATAGCAGGATTGATTTCATACATTTATTTACTCACTGAAAAGCGCACCATGTTAAAAAGACGCACCTACACCAACTGATCTGTACATTACTGAAGTTATTTTACTTTAACCTTAAATCCATAAAACAGACAACGTTTAATCTGCACCTTGAGGGTTGGTTCAACTATTGATAATAAAAAGTAAAACATTCTACTACAGCTGGTAAGGTTACGTTTGCAATCAGTAAAACCATAATGTATATAAACAAACCAAAAAAAAGATACTCACAAAGTGGAAATGTCTCAATGAGTGCTAGTTCTTTCTGAGTGGCTTGGGTTGGACCCTGTTGAGAATTATCATCCAGAAATCTGCTGTTCAATGAAGAGGACATGATGCTCTATCAGCTGACGTTATGATGATCATGAGTCAGTATGAAGATCAGAGGATGGTGCACTTGCTTTGGTTTTGCAGTTCTTGTTCAAGGTTTTTCGTCACTTGTTCTATTTCCCGCAAGCGCTTGCATATATCATTGTTTTCTTCAGCTTCTTTTCTGGCCTCCTCTTCATATTTCAGATACATTTCTTTCAGTTCTTTTTGAAAGTTTTCCTCCATTTGTTTTTTCTTCATCTCTTTTTCTCTTCTTAGTTTTCCTAGTTGTTCTTTTTCCTGCTCGTACTCTTCTTGCAACCTTTTAAGTTTTGTTTGCTCATCTTGTAGTCTCTTTTCATTTTCTTCTTGTTTTCTGATCCGCGCTGCTTTTCTCTCCTTCTTCCATTTAGATTTTTGCTTCTTTATCTCTTCTTTGTTCTGCTCTCTTTCTCCGCCATGTATTTGCTCCCATTCCATTCGTTGAATTTCTTCCTGCCTTGTATTCTCTATCTCATCTCTCCTTCTCTTCTCTCGTTCCTTGTTGATAATTTCCTCCATTTCTTCAAGCTGTCTGGCTTTCCTCCTCTTACTTTCGTCTCTCTCTTGTTTCTTTCTTTTCTTCATTACTTCCATTTTCTCTATGTGTTTTCGTTGCAGCTCCTTCCTCTGTCTCTGTATTTTTTCTTCCTTCTCCTTCAGGATCTTCTCCACTTCCTTCTTTATGGCCGCCTCGGTCTCTTGAAACATCTCTGAGGTGAAGCAGCTGCCGCCATTTTCCTTCAGCATTTTGTTGGTCTTCTCCATCAGCTCTCTGACTTGCCTGCGGTCGGTCTGATCTTTGTTATTGAAGACATGGTATCTCCCTCCACAGTCCTTTATCAGTTGTTTCAAGAGGTCATCAGATTGTATGTAACTCTCTATTGTTTGATGATCATTCAGATCATCTCCTCTGGTGAATATAGGAATGATGAAATCTCCAGATCTCTTGCCAAAAAATGTTTTGATCAGTTCCACGGTGTCTTTTTCCTCCTGGGTAAATCGGCCGATCGGCAGCACCAGTAAGAACACATGAGGTCCAGGAGACAACATGCTGATGCATTTCACAAGCTCTTCATGAACTTCATCATTGGACAGTGTTGTGTCAAACAGACCGGGGGTGTCCACCACAGCGACAGGACGTCCATCAATCTTTCCTGTTGCTTTCGTGCAAAACTTGGTCACTGACTTTGAGCTGGCAGTTGAATCAAAATATTTTCCGCCCAAAATGGTGTTTGCAGTTGCACTCTTCCCACTGCCAGTCTTCCCAATCAGCACCATCCTGAGACACTCTCTGTTCTGTTCCAGCTCTACAAACTTCTCCATCTGAGCCTTGGTGAACATCTTCATTGTAAAGCTCCTTGATCCTTTACCTCTCATCTCTTGCACAGCACCAAACAGCTCTGGGATCTGCTGCTGGTTCTTGATGTTGAGAACAACATGTCTTCCTCCACATCTCTGACGGAGCTCCTGGAGGTCCTTGTTCTTCTTGAGAAAGTTAACAACAGCTGGAGCTGTAGGATCTGACTCCACAGTGGACAGAATCAAGGTGAAGTCGTTGCCTCGAGAGCTGAATGTGTTCTGGAGGGTCTCTATCTCTCCCTTGTCTTCATCAGTGAGGGGACCCACAGGTAGGACCAGGATGAAAGCATGGACGCCTTCAGGTTCACAGAGGGAGATACACCTGGATGATTCCTCCATCACTTCCTCCTGAGGTTTTCCACACAAAGCAGGGAGCTCCACCAGGGAAACCCTCTGTCCACACACCTCTCCCTGATGTTTAACACACTCTGAGGAGTTGGAGACTGAAGGAAGCTCTCTCTGACCTAAAATGGCCTCGGCTGCTGAAGTCTTACCTGCTACTCTCCTCCCACACAGAACCAGGTTTAAAGCTGGTTTGATGTGTGAAGACTTTGGTGCCATCATCAAACCTGCATCCTCAAACACATCACAGCTCACATGCTCTCCATTGTTCTCCTTTGCAATTTGACCCAAACGTGTTAACAGCTCTGAATGGTCAAGGTTCTGACTAAAAAAACTGTATCTACATATTCTGATCATATATTTTAATGGTGGATGTTTTACAACATTGTCATTGAAACCTGAACTCCTCTCTTCTGGTGGTGATATTAATACCAGTGAATGATTGAATGATTGATCACCAAAGAGTTGCAGGAATCTGCAGAGTCTCAGTTTGTGGTTCTCAGTGAAGTGCTCAGGCTGTAGAACCAGCAGGAACACATGAGGTCCAGGATCAGAGAGCCTCACACAGTCTTTTACATCTTGTGAAAGTTGCCATTGGGTGATGTTGGGATGCAGCAGATCTGGGGTGTTGATAAGAACTATTTTCTTTCTTTTAAACTGTCCACTGAATCTCAGACACCGGTGTGGTTCTTTCTCAGTGTTGAACACAGTGTCTCCCAGTATGAAGTTCCCCACTGAACTCCTCTCAGCCCAGCTGTTCCCCAGCAGAACTACCCTCAGCTCAGAAACTGAAAAGGAAAACACAGAATTAGAAAAACTACTCTTCAACCAAAAACTAATGAAAGAGTAATATATTTTCAAAGGTGGACTTGAGTAAATGTGTCAGCTGTTATCTTGAAACGAGTAAAATCAACAGAGAGCTTGCGTAAATTAAATGGAGAAAAAAAAGATGTTTGTACCCACAATCTACAAAACTGTGATTTTAGATGTTAATTTACATTAAATAATGTTGACTCAGTTCTGTTAAACTCACAGTATGGTGGCAGTAATTCATAGCTGTTGCGCCGCCTCACAGGTTGCAAATCTTCTGACACTAAAATAAATCAGAACATTCACAACATATTTCATGAATACTTGAGGAAGGAATGGTTGTTCTTTTTAAATTACTTATGTTGTGTAATATATCACAATAAACAGCAGATTCACATACATTTTACTAAAGTACAAAGGTTATAATTCTTTATATTAATTAACAATAACCAATTCTGAACTCACCTGTTGATGCTGTCGCCATAATGTCACTACAGGAAAAATCTACTTCAGCTGGAAACCCAATGCTTGGTTAAAGAACCTAGGGAGAGGATATGTAAATGTGTCAGACACTCAGTTCATAATAGAAATAAAGTCTACTCATAGTCTACTCTTTGTATATAAAGTCAAGTTAATCAAAGTTTGAAAATAGGTTTGCTGTTAATAAAACAAAACATGCTCTTAACAATCTGTGTTTAAGAGACAAAAACTATTTTATAAACAAAATATATAAAAACTTTATATAAGTGAAAGATGATTGATAAACCTTAGGTTAGACGATGAGTATGCTTTAAAAAAACAAATCATCTTCCAATCTGTTATAGTTGTGATGCAAGTGGTACCAGGTTAATGTGGTTCCAAGGGTCGTAAACTTGCAACTCTGATCTTGTTTTTATAGCTGTTGTAATGCTTATCAAAAAGGTTTCAACTTTCTTGTTCACATTCAGTCTGAACTTCAGACTCCAATCTTATCATTTATAGTTATAGAACAATAAAACACATGAATACATTTCTCAGTACAAGTACATTTCATGGTCGCCCAAACATTTTTTTTCATTCATTGCAAAAATGTATATATTCCTTTAAGCTCTGCTGTACTAATGTGGTGACTTTACAAACAGTGATTCTGCTGCAGCTAATCACCTGAGTAGTACATGTACCTCAGGGTTAGTAACAGTCATTACACTACATTACACATGTCATTTGTTAGACACTTTTAGTGTTTAGTGTTTTTAGTACTCTTTACTCAACCAACTAAGAACGACTTCTTTTGTACAATGATACACTTTGTTTACTTTAGTTTATTTAAATCATAATTCAGGTGTGTCTACTCACCAGGTGAGATCCTCTTTGCTTCCATCCATGAAATGTCAAACTCTGAAATGAAGCCGAACTTGAGACGACCTTTGCTCTCAGACTGAGCTGAGCACACGATAAACGTTCATCAGCCTAATTAATATTTAACAATCACAGCTTTACACCAGGATCTGGGAAGCCTGGTGGATATACAACTATACTATACTTTCTACTGGAGGTATCAAATCTGATCTAATTACAAATAACAATTCCATGTGTAGCATCTCTAGCCCTTTCTCACACCAAGAACAGAGGCACTAACATCTACCTAGGTCTGAATAGTGGTATGCCGTGAATAACTCTGGGAAGTGTTACATTTAGTTCAACATTCAGATTAAATTGTGCCCACAATGTGAAAATAAATGTAAAATAAAAAATAGAGAACTTATAACATATAAATAAAAGTGTCCTTTCTGTCATAAATCTTAGAAATATCTTTAGTTTGTAAGTTTTACAATTTAAACAGAAACAACAAGGCATATTTCATTTAAAATGAAATGATTTACTTTAATCACCAATGTGTATTTTAACTAGTGATAAATAACTTGTATTTTCAACCAACACATCTTACATTCAAGCAGAAATACATTAATTATACACTGTAGGTTTTAACAACCATTTTAACAGTTTTTAACCACTTTTTAACTGTTATTCTTAACCATGAAAACACATTTTAGTCAGCATGAGTCAGCATTTAGCTGCACAACAGCTTATGAAATGAATGAACTACTAAAAGAGAGTGGCTTTAACTAAAATGAAAACAATGCTCCTTTAATATTTAGGCATGCTATCAGCTTCTTTTCGAAATAACAAGTACTGTTAGCCATTAGCTCCTGCTAGCGTTTAGCATCAGCTCACAGTTAGCGCTAGCTCGCGATTAGCTGCTAATCGCTAATGATCTTATTCAAATGTATTTACAATGATACAATGTGCACGAAAGTGAATCAAAAACACAAGACATCACTTTCATAAGCCCAACTGTTTTGATATGAAATGTATATTGACCATAAACAACAAAAACGAACTGTCATTGTCTATAGGCTATTAGCAGGCTAGCCCTTCAAAGTGCTAACAAGCCTCAACTCACCTGAGTTTCCACACAAATCGACACTGGCTGTCGTCTTCTAGTTTGGATTCACACAGGGGTTCTGCTAATAATAATAGTATGTTAACTAACATAGTTTGAGTATGGATAACAAGATTTGTAATGCTATTATGTACAACTTTAACAAGAACTGCTCGACCTTTTCAGTGAAATAGAGGGATAGAGGCGGAGTGATTCGTGCCACTCATCTCCCTGGGTTTACATTTTAGAGCGCTCCGTGCAAGCAACATGTATTCATAGATATTAATAACATAAAGGGGTCTAGTTAGTAGAGGGGACCACAGAGGGGAAATGTTAAATTGATACAGCAAAGAGCCAAAGATATCTTTATATTATTGTATTATTGTAATGCACTTTATATAGGGGTTAGTGGCTCCTCCATCACTTGTCTGCAGTTGGTGCAAAATGTAACAGCACAGCTTTTAAATGGCACACACGTAAACACAAGAACATTTCCCCCATTTTAGCTTTACTCCACTGGTTTCCAAACATTTAAGGATTCATTTTTAAATGATTTTATTCACACTTAGGCCTATATCCCTCAATGGACTTGTGCTATGCTACACCCTGAACGCCCATCCGCCTTATAAGGTCAGCAGATCAACCCAGTCAAAGTCAAAGCTCAGAGATTCTCAAGAAATAGTCAAGGTTTTGACCTGTTTGAAGTTTTGAAAATTCTGACTTTTTCAAGAACACTTTTTTCTCAAAACCAAAAAACTTTTGGTCAGAAAATTCAAAATTCTGACTTTTTTTAAACTTCTGAGAAAAAACTCAAAATTATTTTTTATAAAAAGTCTTGACTTCCACAACTGAAAATAAAAAAAATATTATTATAAGAATTCTAAGTCAAATTTCTGACTTTTTCAAACTTCTCGGTTTGAGTTCTGAGAAACGGAACTAAAAGTGAGAAACGGAACTAAACTAGAAAATGCATTTCCTGCAGAAAATGCGTGCGAATGCTGTAAACTGTGAACATTTGTGGCTGAATTTAGCTGAAAAAGCTGAATATGTTATTAGCTGAATGGTAGCTGCTTTTAGCTACAAAAATGCAGAAAAAGCTTAATATTTAAAAGAAAAGGTTTAAAAAAACATGTATAGCCTTGATGTAATGAAATAGCTGAATACTGTAATAGTTGAATGGTTTCTGGAGCTGAAAATAGGCTGAAGGAGTTAAATATCAGATGTAAGTAGTAGTGAATGAATTTGCATTAAGATGAGAAAAGAAAGTAAAAAGGCTTGGGAAAGCAGCAGAATATTTGAACTGCAAACTTTTGAACTAACTTGATGGTGAATTATCTGTCGCCATGGCAACGGCATTTGATGACACCCCATAATACGCTTAGATGTGTTGATGGCTGCATCGTTACCAAACCTGTGAAGTTTTGGGCCATTTCGATCATTTTCACTGAAGTTATGAGAAAACCGTGTTTCATGGTGAGCATTGTGTTGCAATGGCAACGGCATTTGAAGAAATCTCAAAACTGTCCCGTAGATGTCTTGACGGCTGGACTGTTAGCACACATGTGAAGTTTGAGCACTTTTTGAACATTTTCATAGGAGTAATACATTACATTAGGAGGTTACATTACTCTCTCTCTTCTCTTGATCACCCTCTCAATCTTCTATCGCCCTCTCTCTCTTCTCTTGATCGCCCTCTCTCTCTTCTCTCTCTCTTCTCTTGCTCGCCCTCTCTCTCTTCTCTTGATCGCCCTCTCTCTCCTCTTGATCGCCCTCTCTCTCTCCTCTTGATCGCCCTCTCTCTCTCTTCTCTTGATCGCCCTCTCTCTCTCCTCTCTCCCCTGAAACTCCCCATTAAGAATGCATTGAGGTTTGTATCTGACAATTTTGTCACCTGTTCAAAAACCATGGCTCCTATCAAAAAATGACCAGACCGTGAGCATCAGGGAACCCCATTGAACTGATATATGTTGTTTTTTTTGGTTTTGTGTGTAAAATGTGGAGATGGGAGCAGTTTGTCTAAAGTGTACTTCTCTCTGTTCTGAAGAAAGTTCCGGAAAGATTTAACATGGGAATCAATTGGGAGCTAGGTGGACTTTTTGTCACTCTGATCACTATTGGGCCAGAACGGTGTGTCCGTTTGATATGATGAAGGCAATTGAGCAGGCCAGACTAATAATGCTCCTGAAATCTTTTGAAATTATTTGAATAGATTGTATATTTTGGCTCTGAGAGCAGTTTTAAAATATTTTTTCCGAAGATTTTTAAGACCCTCTACACTCTAAGTGATGATGTCACGCACTCTAAAATCTAAAACAGCCTCAATTTTGAATAGCTGAAGGTCTTGTGATCATTTGAAAGTTGGAATGAAGTGTCTAGCTGAAAGTATGTGGAAGGAGTAGCATTTGGCGCAAGGTGTAGGAAAAGAGGATTTGAAGGCATCTCCCATTGACTTCAATGTTAAAAAAAAGAGTTTAAAAAGCTGAATATTTCAAAAAGTATAAAATATTTTTAAAAAGTTGAAGGTTTCCCATCGATTCCGGAACAGGCTGAATAGTTTGATATTTGAATGGTTTCTGTAGCTGAAAGTAAGCTGAAGTTATGGAGAGCCAAAGTATTGGCTGAAATAATAATAAGCGGAAAGAATAAAGATTTGAAGTACTATAGTGGAATGCTGTGGCACAGCATTCCACTAATAATTCAGACATATTTCATATTTCAAAAATATGTTTTAGTTCTGAGAAAAAAGTTGGATAGTGGCAGAAAAAGTATTCAGATTCTTTACTAAGAGGATTAGGGCCACGCTTAACATTTTGAAAAAATATTGAATTTTGACTTATTTTTCAGAACAAAAAAACCCACAAGAAAAGTCTTAAATTCTGATATCAATAAATAGAAATGCTTGCAGCCTGCAGTTTCTCTCACCACCACGAGGGGCAGTGCTACTTTAAAAACGCCCACAGTGTTCAGATTTCCAGCTGGACGTCACTCTGCATGCTCTCCTCACATCAGCTGCACAACATTCCTGATTTTATGCTAACCGGAATGTTTCCAAGCCCCAAATGTATGACCTGCCTGGACCCGGGGTGGGAGTTTATGAATGGACGGGCATTGTGCCGATGATGCAATAAGTTTGACCCCTTCGGTATGGGTCGGAACATTTCAGGGCAGCTTACTGAGAGAGCATAGTGAAGGTGCCCACATATACATCACAGGCAGATTTAATAGCCATATAGATAGAGATAGTGGAGCCTTCCAGATGTAGAGGACATAATCTGTGGTCTGTGCACAAGGCAAGGAAAGAAGTGGATGTCAAAGAAACTGATCATACATTTGATGATCAGGGACTTCCTTCTTATGTCAAAAGAGTGGTTGGAGTTTAAGTTAATAATACAAACTCACTCACTTCATTATTGGGTTCTGTGTAACTTAAAGGAAATACAAGTAGATTTTTAAGGGGTAAATGGGGGGGAAATAAATAAAACCTCTTTACCTTTTTCTATATTTGCCACTGAAAATTGTATGAAGAGGTGTCATTATTACATTTTTACATACTCATTTTGTGTTTCCATGAATCCAGGAATATAGATTTTCTTATAAGGTGTATTGGGGTCCAGGGCTACTGAGACAAAACTAATAGAAATCCTTTGACTGGGAATAGATTAATACACACATACCTCCACGAACACCAAATGCCTCATCTTGCATTTTAACGAACGAGAATGTCGGATACACTCCAGAATTTAATGGGTTCTTAATTGGCCCATGCTTTTCTCTGCTACCAATTTTCATGTAAATAAGGCAAGTAGTTTGTGCTCTAAATAAGACAAAAACAATAAAGTCATATTTGATTTACATTAAGAAAGTAGGGAGAGTTCAAACAGATTAATGTCATACAATAATAACACACACACACACACACACACACACACACACACACACACACACACACACACACACACACACACACACACACACACACACACACACACACACACACACACACACACACACACACACACACACACACACACACACACACACACACACACACACACACACACACACACACACACACACACACACACACACACACACACACACACACACACACACACACACTCCCTGAGATTCCTGCGGAGTCAGCTCTTCTTTGATGGGGCACCCTGAGTCCGCTGCAGGTCAGACTAACAGACTCTGCCTGTGCTCTGTGTTAGCTCACTGCAAACAACAGTAGCACTACTGTATTTAAACATACCTGCCTACAGGGCTCTCTGTATACCTGCACAGAGACGTGTTACTGCACCAAACTGTGCACACACCTCGCCTCCACATGCTTCCCTGTTTGCACATGGCACAGGTCTGCTTCTTGTGAAATACCTTGTTTTTATGACACGCTTAGAGAGTGTAACAGTCTGGATTCTGACCAAAGTACGAGTAAATGCACGCTTGATTCTGGGATATGATAAGGTTACCAGGTGTAGTTTGATATAAAGGAAAACGTTCTTATCTTAAACTACTTATAACAAGATCTGTAGATTAGTAACCATTGCATGTTTCTTTGAGCTCTACTACCACAATTCCATTTTATAAGATAAAAGGTAGACATCTCCCTGGCCGATATCTCCAACATTTAGCAGCTTTCACCACAAGATTCAAGGCTTTATTGTCATTTGTACATTAGCTACAGTGTAGATATGTCAATGAAAAATGTAGGTCATAGGCTACAACAATCTGGACTGATGAATTGCCCAGAAAGAATATGTTAATTTATTTTAATTTAGCATGAATTGTCCCATTTAATGTATGTTTTTCAGAGGGTGTGTGTGTGTGTGTGTGTGTGTGTGTGTGTGTGTGAAATAAATACAATTAGATACAATTAGATACAATTAAATACAATAAATACAATTAGATACAATTAGATACAATTAAATAACATAAATTAAATAATAATACTAAAACTAATGTTTGAAAACTGACCGCCTCTCTTGTTCCTCTCCTCTCAGATCACCATCCAGAGGGACAGCGGTCTGGATGTCAGCGCCCCGAAACACGGAAAGATCGACGCAAACAACGATCCTCACGTTGGAGGAAACCAGTGGGCGGGAGGCACAGGTAACAGAGACTCTGACTGACTCTCAGAGGTGGGAAGTAGTGGAGTACAAATACTTAGTTACTGTACTTAAGTACATTTTTCTGGTATCAGTACTTTACTCCACTACTTATTTTTCTGACGAGTTTTTACTTTTACTTCTTACATTTTGAACACAAATACCTGTACTTTCTACTTCTCACATTTTGAACCCAAATACCTGTACTTTCTACTTCTTACATGTTGAACACAAATACCTGTACTTTCTACTTCTTACATGTTGAACCCAAATACCTGTACTTTCTACTTCTTACATGTTGAACACAAATACCTGTACTTTCTACTTCTTACATGTTGAACACAAATACCTGAACTTTCTACTTCTTACATGTTGAACACAAATACCTGTACTTTCTACTTCTTACATGTTGAACACAAATACCTGTACTTTCTACTTCTTACATGTTGAACACAAATACCTGTACTTTCTACTTCTTACATTTTGAACACAAATACCTGAACTTTCTACTTCTTACATGTTGAACACAAATACCTGTACTTTCTACTTCTTACATGTTGAACCCAAATACCTGTACTTTCTACTTCTTACATGTTGAACACAAATACCTGTACTTTCTACTTCTTACATGTTGAACACAAATACCTGTACTTTCTACTTCTTACATGTTGAACACAAATACCTGTACTTTCTACTTCTTACATGTTGAACACAAATACCTGTACTTTCTACTTCTTACATTTTGAACACAAATACCTGTACTTTCTACTTCTTACATGTTGAACACAAATACCTGTACTTTCTACTTCTTACATGTTGAACTCAAATACCTGTACTTTCTACTTCTCACATTTCCCAAACAGGCTGGTTCCTTTAGTTTGAATGTGTGTTTGGTGGCGTGATCATTATTATTTAGAGTCATTGCGTGCCTATTGATTTGAACACGATCCGTGTATCCATCATTTCCTGGTCTTCTCTAAAGAAGAGGGACCAATGAAAACGTTGTCATGTTGCCGTTGTTCAGCATGGAAACATTCATTAGCTAACAATGACATTATTGTTCTATTAATATAAAGGGAGGTCAGGTACTCTTTAAAACAGCTGCTAGTTATGGGTACTTTTTACTGAAGTACATTTCAAAGCCCATACTTCTTTACTTTTACTAAAGAATAAAGAAGAGTAAAAGAAGTTTAGTCTGTACTTCTACTTTTACCAGAGTATTTTTAAACATGAGTATCTGTACTTCTACTTGAGTAAAGGATGTGTGTACTTCTGCCATCTCTTACTGACTCAGCATCACGCAGGAATCCCTTAAATCCACCATATGGTGATTAAAATCTGTGAAGAAACTTCACACACACATCACTATGATTGATGGCATGTTAGGAAGTGTAGATATGAGAGAGAGGAAGTGCTTATTGCCCCTGGGCAAGGCACTCAGTCTCCCTTCGTTCGAATCAAAGGTTTGGATTAGTGTTTGTCCATAATAGTTGGAAAAGACAATAATTGTGATTATGATTTATAGTTTCACTTGTTTAGCATACCTTTTGTTTTGTCAATATCTATCTGTTTTTCACTGTTAGTCATATTAAACTTGAAGTAATGACCTTGAGCTCCAGGAAATTGAGGGCATTTTATCAGTTAAACAAGAATCCAATGATAATCTAAAACAAAATAATTAAATAGTTCAATAAATAGTTGGGAAAAAGCTAGATGTCCAGCCACGGTTGCAGACAAAAAGTGCTTTAAGCAAATGTGATTGGTTCAAGATTAAATGATGTCTTTCGTCAGAATCTTAGATTAATCTCAGAACTCAAAGAATCACCTTTGGTCAGATCTCCTTCTTTTTACATGTGACATTATTATATTGTTACAGTATACTTAAGACATGAAAGATAAAATGTATAAGGGAATCGTGAGGTCAATCGTGACGTGTGATTCAAGTGACGTGATTCAAGATGGCGCCTGTGTCGGCTCGCCGCTCGCTCAGCTCTCTACCTTTAGCTGTCCTGTTTTTGTTTTATGTTTGTCAGAATGTCTCTGCTCTGCTCGTTTATGATCGCCAAGCTCTCCTCCACCTCAGACCCTCACTGGAGTTGATATTGCTGCCCAAACCTACATCTGGCAACCATAAATCGTCCCCCCCCACCTCTACTGTCGGATATCCCCACTTACCTACGGCGGTCACACTGCGTCCTGCCTCGCCGAAAGCGCTTTCGACGACGGGGAAAGCGTGGTGGTGCATTGGTCCATCTTAAGGCATACCTGACGGCTTCTTCTGTGAATTATCCACGCCTCGGATGTCATGGCCCTCCCGCTGCACGCCAAGTGAGGGATCGGTGGATTCGCCCCGTTTTTCCGGAGCTCCGGAGTCTGAGGGGCCCGCTGGCAGCTCCTCCTGCCCGACTGACTGCTCCCGGCCCGCGCGGCGTTCAACACGCACATCTTCGTCAGCTGAGACGCACTACACCTTCGGCAAGCCCGGAGCGAAAACTTTGCATGGCTTTGCTAAATGCTAGGTCGATAGCAAACAAAACGTTCCTGCTAAACGACTTCTTCACCTCTCGTGAACTGGATTTTATGTTCCTGACGGAGACCTGGGTCCACGCTGGCGAGTATACACCGTTCTCTGAACTTCTTCCTCCTGACTGTACATTCTTCAGCTCCCCCCGTGCCACTGGCCATGGTGGGGGCATAGCATCAGTGTTTAGAGCAAACCTCCAATGCCGATTGCTTCACCCTGTAACTAGCTATGCCAGCTTTGAGTTGCAGCTTTTTGAACTGAACCCGGCCTCGCCTATACTCTGCGCAGTCGTGTATCGTCCGCCAAAGTGTAATAAGGATTTCATAAATGACTTTTCTGACTTTCTGTCCGGGATCATGGTGAAATATGATCGTGTTTTGATTTCCGGAGATTTCAATGTCCATGTGTGTTGCGAGTCCAAACCTCTGGTTAGGGACTTTTTAAATCTCCTTGATTCCTTTGGTCTCGTTCAGTCCGTGGCTGGCCCAACACACGAAAAAGGACACACTTTGGACTTAGTATTATCGTTTGGACTGTCTGTATCTGTGGATGAAATATGTGCAGCAACGCGTATCTCAGACCATTTACCGGTTCTGTTTACAACCTCCATCCCTTCCGCAGGAGTCGAATCACGTGCCCCTGCGCGTCGTCTGTGTTCGATTAACCCCTTGACTGCCTCACAGTTCTCTGATGCTTTTAATGCTTCTCCGATCTGTAAATTAGATGTGAACTGTGCTTTTAATGCTGATGAGCTTATCTCCATGTTTGATTCGACATGCACACTAATACTGGATTCTGTTGCTCCTTTTACGCTTAGACGCATCAAAGTTCTATCAGAGCCGTGGCTCAATGACTGTACTCGTGATCTCAGACGCGCTTGCAGGCGTGCAGAGAGAAAATGGAAAAAGGATAAACTCCATGTCTCCCTAGAAATCCTTCGTGCTTGCCTTTCTGACTACCAGACGGCAGTCAAAGCAGCCAAAACAGAGCACATTTCTCTGTTCATCTCCAAAAACAGCCATAAACCTCAGGTTCTTTTTAATGTCCTCAACTCGATCATTAATCCCTGTGATGTTTCTTCTATTGTCCCATCGACTACTCTCTGTGATAAGTTTCTTACATTTTTTATTGAAAAAGTATCTGCTCTTAGGCTAGCCCACACTAGTGCTACCCCAGATCCTGCTCCTTTTCTGTGCCCTGCTGTCCTCGACCACTTTGAGCCTGTATCCCTCTCTTCTCTCTCGGATGTAGTCAAGCACCTGCGGCCGACAAACTGCACCTCAGACAGCATTCCCTCTCGCCTTCTCAGAGATGTTTTTGATTCAGTTGGAGCAAGTATTTTATTACTTTTAAACACCTCTCTTACCTCAGGATATGTCCCAGCTGCCTTCAAACATGCCGTGGTTAAGCCACTACTTAAAAAGAAAAATCTCGACCCCTCCATTCTCGCAAATTTTAGGCCCATCTCCCAGCTACCTTTTTTATCAAAAGCCCTGGAGCGAGTAGTCTACGCCCAGCTGCAGTCTTTTTTAACCACGCATGGAATCCATGAAAAGTTCCAGTCTGGCTTCAAACCCATGCACAGCACTGAAACAGCTCTTTTAAGAGTTTTTAATGATCTGCTCCTAGCCGCCGACTCAGGTAGCCCAGCTGTCTTGGTGCTGTTAGACCTGACAGCTGCCTTTGACACTGTGGACCATAGCATCCTGCTGTCACGGCTTGAACAGTCCGCTGGCATCACAGGCTCTGCCCTTGCATGGTTCAGGTCCTACCTGACAGACCGTAGCTTCTCAGTGCAGCTAGGTGCCTTCTCCTCTGCCAAAGCCCCTCTTACCTGTGGGGTTCCCCAAGGCTCGATTCTGGTCCCCATCCTTTTTCTACTGTACATACTGCCCCTAGGTTCAATACTCACAAAACATAACATTCCCTTCCACTGCTACGCCGACGATGTACAGATCTATCTGCCTCTCAAAGCAAATGTCACACACTCACTACAGCAGCTGATGGACTGCTTAGCAGAGATAAAATCCTGGCTGAGCAAAAACTTCCTCAACCTCAACGAGAGCAAGACTGAGGTCATCTTTTTTGGACCGCAACCTCCAGCCTCTCCGGTTGATATTCTGGGCTCTATCAAAAAAAACATCCTCCCCTCGGTCATGAACCTTGGAGTGACCTTCACCAGCACTTTTAAATTCGACAAGCAGGTCAGCACCGTAGTAAAATCCTGCTTTTTTAAAATAAGACTATTGGCCAAAACCAAGTCGTATTTATCTTTTAAAGACTTAGAAAGGGTTATTAACGCCTTTGTAACCTCGAGACTGGACTATTGTAACGCTCTGTATGTGGGTATGGACCAGGCCTCAATCAAACGCTTACAGCTAGTCCAAAACGCTGCTGCACGTTTGCTGACTGGTCACAAAAAGCGCGACCACATCACCCCTATTCTGGCCTCATTACACTGGCTTCCAGTTCGGTTCAGAATTGATTTTAAAATCCTTTTATTTGTTTTCAAAGCACTAAATGGGCTGGCTCCGGCCTATATAGCTGAACTCCTCCAGCGCTACACCCCAGCCAGAGCCTTAAGGTCTGCTGACCAGCTGCTGCTGGTAGTGCCCAAGACCAGGCTAAAAACCAGAGGGCACCGAGCCTTCGCAGCAGCTGGCCCTAGGCTCTGGAACACTCTGCCCCTCCATGTGAGGTCGGCCCAGACCCTAGGGGTTTTTAAATCAAAACTAAAAACACACTTCTTCTCTCTGGCTTTCTAGTTAGAGCGGAGCACGACTCCTGACTTTTCCGTGTGTTTTATTCTTATTTTGTTTTTTAAGATATATCTGTTGTAATTTATTGTCGTTTATTGTGTTTTGTAGTAATGTGTTTTTATTACATGTACAGCACTTTGGCTCGACCAAAAATCGCTTTTAAATGTGCTTTATAAATAAAACCTGATTTGATTTGATTTGATAAGAAAGTGCAAGATGAAGATATTGCAAGGGATATAAAGCTGCCAGTAAAAATGCAGGAATACGTGACTATGAAAAAGGTTACAAATACTGTTGAGTGAGATAAAAAACTGCAGATTTGACAAATCAACTTGATGCCTCTTTATGGAGTGACGTCATCACTAAAACGTTCCCTTGCAGGTGGCAGAGACACGGCGGGGCTCGGGGGGAAAGGAGGTCCCTACCGGCTGGATGCAGGACACAAAGTCCACCAGGTAAGAAGCCAATCAGTTCACAAATATAACAATACCGTGAGCCAAAGATAATAACATAGAGGACCAAGAACTGAGCCTTGGGGGGACTCCACTAATAAATTAAATCCCTGTTAACTTCTGGAGGGATCCCAACTTCAGTCAAGTCAAGAACCAGCTGGAATTTAAAGCTATTCCCACCACCATACATCTTAATACAGTGGCGAGCCGTGACTTTTATACTTAGGCCCTCTGACCCCCCCCCCCCCCCCCCCCCACTTCCCTCGAAAAGAAAAGAAGAGTTATTACGTCACAGCATATACTTCAGCGGAATATCAAAACAACGGCCCGGGGTCCAAACGCATCAATGACAGCGACCCTCTACCACACAAAACAACACCTGTACATAACCCAATTTGTGTTCTTTGAAATCAAAAAGGATATTGCATTGTGTTTGTTACTTTCGTTGCAGTTGTGTCTTAAGTGTAATTTGGCTTGGCTTCCTATTTTGTGGACATGCTTTTATTTTGAAGGCAAGTTTAAGCTGTTGACAGGAATTTGTTGTTGCTATGGAAACAAGAAAAGCTTCACAGCGGGCGGAACTTGTCATAAAGTCTGCGATAATAAAACCCACCCATTTAGAGGGAAGATATGATTGGCCAATTGTACTGTCATTTGACATTACTCTCTCATTCAGTTACTATAGCGGGCCCTCTGTGAATGTACAGCAGGACCACCAATCAGCTCACAGTACTTCGCAGAGACGAGCTTCTTTCATTTAACCCTTCACATTCCAACAGAAACTGAATAGGCAGATTCGAAGGATTTATTTCTTTGGAAATGTTATTTTAAATACAATTAAATCAAGTTATTTTGGTAAAACTAATGAAAAATATAACAAAAAGAAATATTTAAAAAGAAAATATTCCAAAAAATATATTTTTTTAATGTGTTTAAATATTATTGTAGAATATCTTAGGCCCTCAGAGAGGGCCTAGAGGGCCCTGACAGCTCGCCATTGTCTTAATAAGGAGACCCAGAGAACGGTCTACCTCACCTCTTTGATGACGTCTCCGACGATCGATCATGCCTGAAGGATACGAGCTATAGTCAGTTCTCTCCCCTCCACCTTAAACGTCACACCCTGAAACCCAATTGTATTTATTCTGATGTAAACTGCTTAAATCACAACTTTCAGGAAAGAGGACAGGGCTCAGATTTAACTCATGAAATGCTTTTATAGCAGACATCGGATCAGAAAGTGTCTCAGCTGGGATTTGATCTGTGATGTTTCCTACCAGGTGTCCCAGGCGGAGAAAGACGCCGTCCCAGAGGAGGTCCGCAAAGCAGCCCGCGAGATGGGAGAGAAAGCCTTCAGAGAACGGTAGATAACACACACACCCACACACACACACACACAACACACACACACACACACACACACACACACACACACACACACACACACACACACACACACACACACACACACACACACACCACACACACACACACACACACACACACACACACACACACACACACACACACACACACACACACACACACACACACACACCGATCGGTCAGTCTGTTCTAGTTTGTCTACAGGTGTCCTAAGCTCATAAAGCCCTTTTTCTGTATTTTTTTATCTATCTACCTGACCTTATTTGGAAAATCATGAACAAATCTGATGTTTTTGCTGAAAAGCATGGAAAAAATGTGAGAACCTGCAGTAACACCTGCAGTGTTTTGCAATAAATGTATATAATCTGCAGCAACTATGACCTGGTTTTGGAAGTTTTGTATTTTAAATCTTACGTCAGATCCTTTATCTATGAAAGAGTTCTGTAAAGGCCGAAGCTACCATTGAGAAATGTCTGAATGTTCATCCTCCTTAACACAGCAGACCCGCTATGTACTTTCATAACATTTAAGAAAGACACAACAATGTCAAGCACGTGTTTAATCATGTTGTCTGTGATTGGGAAGTCCTCAGCAGATGAGTCCAGATAACTCATATCCAACATATTGTCTGCTTTAAATGCAATGTGTGTTTAGTCTAAAACATATCCAATGAAGTCATGTGCCTCTCCTCTCTCTGTGTGTTTCCCTCAGGCTGAAGGAGATCAATATGAGTGAGTACGACGCTGCTATGTACGAGCGGTTCTCCAGCGCCGTCAGCAGGCAGGTCCAATCTCTGCGCATCGTGCTGGACAGCCTGCAGGTCAGCATCACACACTGTAGCACAGAAACACCAGACAAAACAGAAAGCATTCATATCTAGATGTTTGGGTGGATTCTACGAAGTCTTTGTCATCTGAGAGATAAATAAACATGTCAAACAAACAACTGTTTACACCATATATGATACTAAGGTGTCAAGAAATACCAAACATTGTGTAAACAGTACAAAATTATATAGATTTTTTTAACGGGTGAGCATTTGGATTGTTCTCTTGTTTTAAGCATGCTATTTGGGCAAGACAATATTAAAAATATGATGGTATAGTCACTTAAAGGTGGGGTAGGTAATTCACTTCAGAAACACTTGTTGTTATATTCCATGGAATGCTCTTAACATCCCGATAGCAATGAATACATTAAATGCTTTGACAATAAATACATAAAAATATTTAGTCTGTGGAAGCTGTGGCGCTGTAAAAAGCACGACCAATCATCTGAGCCGGCCCGGCTAAAATAACTGGATGGCCTACCTGCCTGTCAGCCTTCCATCTGTGCACAAACTTATCTCGTGCCCTCATTGGTCGTGTGCGCGTTCGTGTGTGTTGGAGGAGGGGCTCTGTAAGGAAGTCTGAAGGAAGACGCAGATTTTTTTCGGTTGTGTACTTTCAAATTCTAGCGCACTTGAGCTGGTTTCTCCATTCTTACCTACCCTACCTTTAATTTTATAGTATATTTTCAATTTACACAAAAAAAAAGTTGTTCAACTTTATGATTCCAACACACCCAGCATGCATCAACCAAGATCTCCTCAAAGAAGCTCAAACAAAGACAGGAAAATCTAAACCATAATAATAAAATGGAGACAAAATCACTTCCTGGGATCTTGCTTATTGTTCTCTCAACCAATCAGGACGCTCCTTGGGGACAGCGCCCCCTCCTTCCTGGGGTAGTTTTAGGTCATCTCGACATTAACCTGTGAAGCCCGAGAGACCCCGGTACCGGGGCACTTCCGCAACATCTTGCAGGAAACAGTGTCTGAGGGCATGTTCATTTAATAAACTATGAATGTTTTATATCCCTGTAACGGGAAGAAACTCATCTAACTGATCATTTTTATTTATTTTTCAAAAGAAAACCCACAATGCTAACACTGAGCCTCTGAATTAGCAACGAGCGAAAAATGCCAACAGATTACTGCACCGAAAATCACTCACAAAACCTTATTATTTATCTTTTCTCCACATCCATGACATCGTTTCACATCGTGAGGTGACACAGAATCGATGGGTACCCTCAGTATCACTGAATTATACGAAATGGCGACGTTATAAGCAAAAACAGACATCAAAACATTTGACGCTAGGTAGCTAAAAATGCTAACAAGGTTACCTTGGCTCTGTAGTCTCTCCAAAGTGGTCTTCAATGGCATTAAAACGATAAAAACGCTGCTGAAGTTAATCCATAGGTTAATCCAATGTGTCTGTGTCCCTTTGAAATGATTTCTGATAATCCATGAGCAATGAGACGGATAATCCATGCTATTCCGTTTCTAGATGTCAGAGCTAGAGTGTAGCTTCACTCTAATGCAAAATTACATGCGCAAAGCCCCCACCTTTTTGTTTCACAATGAGTGTGTGTGGGGGACTCCCCCTTCGATTCTATTGGCTCTAACGGTCAGAAAGAGGTGTCAACCATCAACATCGAGCAAGGGGGGCCAGAGATATGGAGAAAAAAAACATTTCCACCCAAATCACCTCAGAGGTGGGGTGTTTTTGGCTAAACCTCTCTAAAAAGGTAAAATGTCACTTGTTTTGCATCAATCTTGATACAGGGTACTTATTATATGTTGTACTTTGGATTCCTAAAGCTTTTAGTCTACTAACCCATCATCCAAGGGTAGTTTTCACTATAAGTAAAAAAAATAATTTTTGGACGGACACTATAATTTACAGTTTTTTACTATGTAAAATCTGAATTTTCTTTAAAATAAAAAACATCTATATTGATTCTGACTTTTCTACATCCAACTCACAGGTTTATCATTACTTTGAGAAAAAAGATTATTAATTTAACCCTTTTAGAAGGGAAGATATGGTCATTTGTTCTGGGAATGTCATTTTCGAGCCTGAGACCTGAAAAACAGGCTCAGGGCTTAACAGGTTAAGGAATACAATCTAGTGAACCTGGCCGACAGAACATAAAAAGTTGAGACGTCATAAAATTGGTAGATAACAATGAGTTGACCATGTCATTATTAAGGTTAGATTTTCCTCCCTTTGTTTGAGCTTCTGAAGGGAAATGGGGTTGATGCATCGTGTGTGTGTGTGTGTGTGTGTGTGTGTGTGTGTGTGTGTGTGTGTGTGTGTGTGTGTGTGTGTGTGTGTGTGTGTGTGTGTGTGTGTGTGTGTGTGTGTGTGTGTGTGTGTGTGTGTGTGTGTGTGTGTGTGTGTGTGTGTGTGTGTGTGTGTGTGTGTGTGTGTGTGTGGTGTGTGTGTGTGTGTGTGTGTGTGTGTGTGTGTGTGTGTGGTGTGTGTGTGTGTGTGTGTGTGTGTGTGTGTGTGTGTGTGTGTGTGTGTGTGTGTGTGTGTGTGTGTGTGTGTGTGTGTGTGTGTGTGTGTGTGTGTGTGTGTGTGTGTGTGTGTGTGTGTGGGGGGTGTGTGGGGGTGTGTGGGGGTGTGTGTGTGGGGGTGTTTGTGTGTGTGTGTGGGGGTGTGTGTGTGTGGGGGTGTTTGTAGGTTTGTGTTTTCCATCCAGGTGTTTGCAGCCACGCCACCGTTGGCTTTGAACACGGACGTTGCTCATTGTTTGTTTTGGTCCTTTGAGCCCCGGGCTTCTTTCCCTCTGTGAGGATAATGGAGATTATACCAAGTCATCTTATTTTCTATCATACCTGAGGAGTGATGTGTGTGTTTTCAGGCCAAAGGGAAGGAGCGTCAGTGGCTGAAGAACCAGGCTCTGGGAGAACTGGACGACGCTAAAATCATCGATGGACTGACCGGAGAGAAAGCTATCTACAAACGCAGAGGAGAGCTGGACCCAGAGGTGTGTGTGTGTGTTAATACAGATGGTGTTCTTTGTGTTTGTTATTTCTGTCTATCATCTTTTTTTTATTTTTCAATATTCACAGATATTATAAGCATTATAAATACATAAAAAATATCTGATGCAAAAAACATACAAAGGCAGAAGCTAAAATAAATACATATTTAACAGTATTTTATGAATTCCTGGTAACAGTTTTAGGCAGTAAATGATCATTCTTGAAGTGTGAATATTGTTTTAATAGAAATATAATAATTATGTGTGTGTGTGTGCAGCTGGGCAGTCCCCAGCAGAAGCCCAAGCGTCTGCGGGTGTTAGCGGATGTTTCCGGCAGCATGTACCGCTTCAACGGAGTGGACAGACGGCTGGAGCGCTCCATGGAGGCCGTGTGCATGGTGATGGAGGGGCTGGAGAACTACGAGCACAAGTTCAAGGTGAGGCCATCACTACTAACACCATGACAGAAACAACGTGTGTGTGTGTGTGTGTGTGTGTGTGTGTGTGTGTGTGTGTGTGTGTGTGTGTGTGTGTGTGTGTGTGTGTGTGTGTGTGTGTGTGTGTGTGTGTGTGTGTGTGTGTGTGTGTGTGTGTGTGTGTGTGTGTGTGTGTGTGTGTGTGTGTGTGTGTGTGTGTGTGTGTGTGTGTGTGTGTGTGTGTGTGTGTGTGTGTGTGTGTCTGTGTGTGTGTGTGTGTGTGTGTGTGTGTGTGTGTGTGTGTGTGTGTGTGTGTGTGTGTGTGTGTGTGTGTGTGTGTGTGTGGTGTGTGTGTGTGTGTGTGTGTGTGTGTGTGTGTGTGTGTGTGTGTGTGTGTGGTGTGTGTGTGTGTGTGTGTGTGTGTGTGTGTGTGTGTGTGTTGCTGTGTGTGTGTGTGTGTGTGTGTGTGTGTGTGTGTGTGTGTGTGTGTGTGTGTGTGTGTGTTGTACTTGTCAATTTATAGTTTTATTACAGCCGTTACTGTTACTTATTATTTTTTATATTTCACATATATCAATATTTAAGGGATTTCTGGTCCATGAAATGTCAAAAAATCTATCTGTGAAAATACAATTAGTCCAAAAAGATTTGAACTTTATTCTTGAAAATCACACTTCTTACCATCATTTTCTGTTGTGTTTTGGTCCCTGATGCATAGAAAAACCATATACAAAAATATATATGTATATATCATCCGAAAGGCTAAATCTGACATTTTAAAACAACTCTTCTTATCCCGCAACAGCGATATGAATCGATAGATTGCATGAAGAAAGATTATTTTCAGAAAAACTTCCCTAAAACTTAAATTTGAGTAATTATGTATATAAGTAAATTATTTTTCTGTTGTGTTTTGGTCCCTGAAGCATATCAAAAACCTTACATA
The DNA here is from genome assembly GCF_902827165.1 of Trematomus bernacchii. Classification (NCBI taxonomy): domain Eukaryota; kingdom Metazoa; phylum Chordata; class Actinopteri; order Perciformes; family Nototheniidae; genus Trematomus; species Trematomus bernacchii. The sequence continues at coordinate 31,333,652 of NW_022987739.1, forward strand.
CACAAATATATACCTATATATCGTCCAAAAGGCTGAATCTGACATTTTGAAACAACACGTTCTTACCCGGCAACAGAGATATGATTGGATGAGACACACAGACGCACACCACAGTAAATCTTTCCTTATTAGAAATAGCCCTGAAGGTCTGCAGGAGGCATGTCTGCTCTCAACACATTCACCCTGCTGCAGTGTGTGTGTAGTGTGTGCAGAGTGTGTGTGTAGTGTGTGTAGCGTGTGTGTGTAGCGTGTGTAGCGTGTGTAGTGTGTGTAGTGTGTGCAGTGTGTGTGTAGTGTGTGCAGAGTGTGTGTGTAGTGTGTGTAGCGTGTGTGTGTAGCGTGTGTAGCGTGTGTAGCGTGTGTAGTGTGTGCAGTGTGTGCAGTGTGTGTGTGTGTGCGTAGTGTGTTACGACGTGACGTTTCTGCACACCTTCAGCTTTACACTTCTCTACACATGCTATTCCTGGTGTCGATATAAGAGGGGGTTACACAAAGTTGTGCAACAATTAAATGTTGTTGTTGTTGCCACTTATGTTCATGTGTTACGATACATGTAACCTTTGTACTGTCTTTATTGATGTGTCTCTTACTTAAAGTGTTTTTCACTCTACGCATGTCCTCTAAAATGTACAGTACTAAAAAAAATGCACTATTTTCCACCACTGATGTTAACTTAGTGCTGTGTTTGCAGATGTGTCTCTTACTTTAAGTGTTTTTCACGCTACACAGGTCCTTTAAAGTGTTCTTAAGTACAGTACTTGAGAAAATGCATGTTGATTTCCACCACTGATGTTAACTTAGTGCTGTGTTTGTTGATGTGTCTCTTACTTAAAGTACTTTTTACTCTACGCAGGTCCTCTAAAGTGTACTTCTTAAGTACAGTACTTGTGAAAATGCACGTTGATTTCCACCAGTGATATTAACTTTGTGTTGGCAGATTTTTCTCTTAATTCAAGTGTTTTCTTTTCCACGCAGTACGATATCGTGGGGCACTCAGGCGACGGGTACGACATCGAGCTGGTCAGAGCGGATAAAGTCCCCAAAAACAACAAAGAGAGACTCAAAGTCCTCAAGGTACAGATTCATATCAGTCTGCTTTGTGACTGTACACCAGAGGCCTGTACTACGAAGCTGGATTTTCTCTTAGCCGGCTAACTTCAGGGAAATCTCGGGCTTTCCGGTCCTACGACGCTGGTTCTCTTTTTAGCGGGCTAGATCTCCATGGTAACTTATGCTGAGCGGCAAACCTGCTCCGGAGCAGGTTAGGTGGCAGGCTAAGAAATCAACTCAGTGAAAGCACCGCCTGCTGACCAATCAGAGCTCCGTGTGCGGAGTTTAAAGCGATCAATTCATATTACAGGATAGAGGAAATACAGAAAAACTGCCGTTGCAGGAAAGACGGCCGGCAAAAATCAACTGACTGTGTGAACGTGAAAATGAATAGAATATCCCCTCCCATCTTCAGAGCAATCTGACTATTATAACATTAGCGTTAAGAAAGCTTACTTAAATATCTGCCACGACATAAGTAACCGGATCAGAGTAACATTAAGTACAGTCCGCGGCACTGTGAGTGCAGACGTAGATGTGTCCCATTATCATTCATATCATATCACATCATAATGTATCATATATTTCCTTATCTGAGTCAGCTGAGCCGTATCTGGCCGTGCAACACTCACAGTGTCACATACTGTATGCAGAAGTATTATTTTAAGCAACACATTAAGTTGACGAAACACTCGAGTCAAATGTAATTAAAGTCAGATCGTGTCTTAGACGGGGCAGTGATTTCATAAACCTGTTAATGTACGCATTCAAACACTTTTTCTTTTACCAGCTGTATTCACCTTGCAGGTGCAGCTATGTGGCTTTTATCCTGGATAAAGTGTTTAAGTCATGGATGTTTAAAGTTTAACTTCTTCATATATGACTAATATTAAAGTTCACTTTTCATTCAGGAAGTATGACGCTGCGCTGTCAGTACGCTTGTCCGTGTTTGAGATTGGTCGAATGCTCCAAATACCACCCCTTTCATGTGAACGCGCACCTAACTAGATAGGACACGGCTGGCTTGAGCGATCCACTTGATAACCAGCGTCGTAGTACAGCTTAGCCAGAGCGCGTATGTTTTGGATTGGGCCAACCGGCTAACTCAAACATATCCAGGTTAGGTTGAACCAGCTTCGTAGTACAGGCCTCTGTTGTTCTCTCACACACACCCTGAAGACAGGGTTTGGTATTGATGCATTTACGGTATTTCCTTTTTTCCCTAGTTAACTGGAACATTTCCACAGTTTGTTGTTGTTGTTGTTGTTGTTGTTGTTGTTGTTTCCTCTGCTATGTAGATCTTTCAAATCTTTTGAATTTTTTTGGTAACTTTATTGAACTGACCCTCAAATATACATTTTCAAATCAGCCCATGAGTATCTGTTTTCTGCTTTTTCCCTTATTAACCACAAGATAGCCTTAGAACATTGGGTTTTTTATGCATAAGTTTTAATTTTTCTCTGATTTATAGCCATTCTGATAGTTATATAAATTAAATTATATCTATATTTGTTGAATAACCCTCTAAGTACATTCCTCACAGTAGTTTGAAGCCTCTGGTACTCCATCTTATAGCCAAACGTCTCCACCTGTGATGCCTAAATGGTTTCTACATCCTTCTCTTTCTCTCTCTGCAGACGATGCACGCTCACTCTCAGTTCTGCATGAGTGGAGACTTCACTCTGGAGGGCACAGACTCCAGCATCAAGGAGTTAGTGAAGGAGGAGGCAGACGAGCACTTTGTGGTCGTGCTCAGCGACGCTAACCTGGAGCGATACGGCATCCGGCCCGAAAGATTCGCTCAAGTCCTGACCTCCGACCCCCAGGTCAACGCCTTCGCCATCTTCATCGGATCCCTCGGAGATCAGGCCGAAAGGTGAGGAGGGGGAAAGAGGAGATGAGGTTGTGGGTAAAGTAGAGGGTGAAAATTAGGAAGGCTAATGAGGAAGTGTGAAGAATTAGTGATAGGGTAAAAAGCCAAATAAGATAATGATTACAGCAATAGGAAGAGAGGAGAGAGGAGAGGGGGAAAGAGGTGAAGAAGAAAGGTGAGGAGGGGGAGACAGGGTTGGTGGACTTAGGTAGAGGGTGAAAATAAGTTAAAGGCAAGTTTACTGTAATAGCATGTGTCAAAAAACAAAGAAAAGCATTAATAGATAAAATAGCCAAGAGAATACAAATTAAAACATTTTTATAAAAGACAATAATGAACATAACAATGCAGTGTAAGATATGAATGGCTATTTAATTTAAATAAATAATAGGCAGCGGCAAAATTAAGGCTTCAAATAAGCACAGAAGGAAATGATCAGTGATCGGGTTAAAAAACAAAATACGGCGAATACGGATAATGATGACAGGAAGTGGAATAAAAACAAAAGGAAAGGGAGAATAAGTATTAAATGAAAAGAGGCCAAGAAGACTGGACTAATGCTGTTTCTCATTCCGAGTATATCTGTACTACATTTTCTGTTTCGAGTGCATCCAATTTCGTATATGGCTAAACTAGCTATAATGACCTGGATGCTGCGCTCATAACGGCCCAACATGTTTCACTTCTTCCACTAAATCATTGCCTTCTTGTCTGCGTAAAATAATTGTATCTTGAAAACACAAAACTATCTAAAATACAAGTCGTACATGTGTTTAATTTACTTTTTAATAAACGTACTGCCATACTGGTCTCGAAAAAAAATGGCACTGTTAATTTGATAAGGTTAATTGAGCAGTCTGATTTGATATCGAAAAAAAATCGACTCCTGAACAACAACAAAAAGCCCGCGTTTTATCCAGTTTGTACACAACGATGGAGAAACTTAACAAGCAGCAGTGGTCCACTGAAGAGACCAGCTCCCTACTGGGAATCTGGTCTCCCGAAGAGGTACAGAGGGTAGCAAAACGAGTAGCGCTTCAACACAATCGGCCATTGTTGTTGTTGTCGGTGTGAGCTGTGAGGGGTTTCTGCGCGGTTTGGCTTTATGAAGCAGGCACGCAAACGGTTACGTCATGACGCAAACGATGACGCAATGACGCAGCACCAGTCGGACTCTGGGCGGTGTGAAAAGAGCCGGAGCTAAACAGAAGAACCGGTTCTGAACCTGAAAAGCTCTAGCACGGAGCTTGAACCGGAGCTGCTGACTACGTGGGTAGAGTCACGAGATTCAAACACCTTCAGGAGGAAAGTGACCTGTTCAGAAACAACTCATGACTCTGTGTCGTCAGTGGAGTCAGATCAGGAGAGGAAGAGGAGTAAAAGAGAGGCCTCTGACCTTTAAAGATAGAAACAGGAGGAAATACTCAATCAGAACAGTAACGAAAGACAGTTAAATACTTATTTACATAAATGATTACCAAACCGTTTGAGACCCACTACTTAGACTAAAGTGAACTATCTAAACCCTCAGAGAGTCCTTTACCTCAGTGAGCTGCAGTTATCAGCCTCTCAGTCTGACAGGAGAGGACTCTCCCTCCACCTCTTTCATAACAGCGCCTAGCACGCTCGTGAACTGTTAGCGCCGGAGCCTCGCAACGGGGAAACTGTGGCGCGCATCATTTTACAACTAAAGACACAGCTATACAAAAAACGCAGCATGTGCACGTCTCATGTGCACGGCTCTGAGAATCTGCCTTGGTACAAAGTAGCAGTGAAAACATGGGACGGAGTTTCATTGATTTGGGCATTCTCTCAATAAGCAAGTGGAATGGATTTGATAATGAAGCACTGACACAGCGCTCTACAGAGAGCGGCGAGTGGATAGACCGATGCACGGACTTTCCGCATAGTAAAAGTGGGGGGGTCTAAACTAATCATTTTAAAAGTGGGGGGGACTTGTCCCACCCTCATATAATGGCTGTGTCGCCCATGCTATCTAGCACCGATCCACCCAACAAACAAGCTCTTGTCCGTTTTTTGTCTTTTGAAACGATTCTGTAGCCAGTCTCTGTTTCTAACCTCCCATCTTTTTGCTTTTTTTCCGTTTCCATTCAGACTCCAGAAGACCCTTCCAGCGGGCAGATCCTTCGTTGCCATGGACACCAAACAGATCCCCCAAATCCTGCAGCAGATCTTCACGTCTACGATGCTGTCCAGTGCCTGAGACTGACTTCTTATCTCACGCAATAAAAAGAAACTCAAAATCATATCTGCAAGCACGGAGAAACCTGTCAGACTTAAAACCACTTTCTGTATCAGATCATTTCATTTGATCTGAGCTGTATCAGAGCTGAAGACTCGCCTTTTAAGTACATTTTTTATTATCTTACAGATGGCCATCAGCAGAATCTAAGTGTTAGCGTGACAGAGTATAATGTTTAGCAGGGTAGCTACAGTGACATAATGACTGCCTGGAGCCTGGCTCAGACCCCATGTGGGGATCAAACGCTCGCCATAACCTGTTAACACCAACACCTGACCGACAATTGGACGTGACGAGCGGTAATAACTCGGCTCCTCTGGAATGCTGGGATTGTGAGTCGGGAATTTCCCACCTGACTGCACAGGCTCTTTAAAGGCAGCCGCTGTGTGTGTGTGTGTGTAGGTGTGTGTTCCCCCTCAACATCTATGTCAACATGCTCAAGCCCTTTTCCTTCCTGGCTGCCGGATAACAAAATGATGTATGCTGAATCGAAAGTTAGCATTACATCATAATCGCAGAAATGTATATAACGTCTATGACACCTACATGTTTTGTTCAGCAGGATACTCTCCATATATTAACACCACTAGATTAAAAAGCTAACGTTAGGCTATAAAGGAACTACAGCACGGTCACATGACTTCACGTCACCACCGCTAAGCTAAAGGTGGCTAATGTTGGGCTATAAAGGAACTACAGGACGGTCAAATGACTTCACGTCACCCCCGTGTTGAGTTGTGTGTGTTGAGAGATAAACTTCCCACAGACCTGTGTTTTATTGTATTTCTGCTCTCTGACTTCATGCTGTGCAGTCATTCATGTCAGTGGTTCCTCACAGCCTCGTGCATCCAATACTGTGTCAGATTCCCCTCCGGTTGAAATACTCCGTGTCTGATCAATGTGATCAATACAACAGCCTGCATTGATCCTCTCTGAGTTTTCACACTTTGACCCTCTGCTCTGTTTGTTGGAAGGAACTAAAGTAAAAACATGACTGTAGATATTATTCCTAAGTCATGTTTGCAGTTCTTCATGATTGAGAACGTACTGTATGCATTTAAAGTGATTATCTAGATTTTGAATTATTTTAGCCTTATTTAATTGTACATTTGTATAACTTATACATAATGCAATGTATACACTTTTAATAAATCATGTTAACATTGCTCCGTTGATTCTCCATGTGTGTGCTATTGCCTGATTGATACTCATAATAGAAATGGGTCATTGAAAGTGCATTACTTTATATATTTAGTTTAGGCAAGTTATTTTGATATATTTCATATTTGACGTTAGTAAATAGTCTATCTGTCTGCATGTGAGGCTCACAAAGTTGCGTCATCATTTGTTGTCATTAAGCCAACAGGAAATATGTTGCACTTAAGGGAATTGGGTCTCTAAAGTCCTTATAAAGTCCTTAAAAAGAACTTGATTTTGATGAGTAATAAGATGTGTGAACGCTAATTACTACTGTTAAAAAACTGTGGCTCAAAAATCTCTAGATTTGATCATTTTGAATTTTTCAAAGCTTATAATTGGGCATTTTAAGCTTTTATAAATGCCAAAATCATATCTCGAACTCGTATATAAAAATATAAGGATGGTGTGAGAACAAATTGTTGTGTCACCGACACACCCCCAGCTCGCCACGTCACGAGCGTGATGACGAATCATCATTTTTTAAGGAAATCGTTTTTATCTTTTATTATAATTACTGTGAAATGTATTATGTTTTTGTCATTATTACAACAAATACACACTTGCAACTGATAACACTGGCAATGATTTTATATTTATGAGACTATTAAAAAAAAGATCATGCTCCAAATAAGTGGGGGTCCAACGCCCACTACACCACTGTTAACGACCTAATCATGCTCCATAATCCAAGTTATTACAAGCAATGTGTATTTTTAAAGAGATAAAGACATTTTGAATAACAACCAGTGGCGAACCGTCAGGGCCTTCAAGGTATTCAGAGAATACCCTTGAACACTCAGATAAAACAAACAAAAAATCGATTTAATTATATAAATAAAATGAATAAGAGAAGAGAATTGTGTGAGAGAAAATAATCGTATCTGTGTTGTTGATCTGTAATATTACAATCCTTCAACCATGGTATTCTATATCCTTGATAGAATGCCCTGGCCGTTGCACTGAACGAGAGCGTAAGTTTGGATTGACAGTTTGATCAACCAATCATATATTGATTTGTAGCCAATGGGCGTGTTCTTTCAGAGTTTCCCTCGGTTCCAGGTTACTCTACAGCACATGTGTCAAACTCAAGGCCAAAAGCCAAATCAGGCCCGTGATGGATTTAATTTCGGTCCGCAGGATAATTTGTAATTACTTTTAGATCTGGCCCGCCGGTATATTGCACGCACACCTTCACTCAATCCTGAGGGTTTCCTCAGCTCAGAGCCTGAGCCCAAACATTGATGAACTTGCACCCAGGATGAGATGCCAAGTATCTGGCTTGAACTAGCATCACAGAGCAGCAAGCTGAGTTTCAATGGATTCCTTGTTTCCTTCTGCACTTTTTTTCTTGCGACAACAGGGCATGTTTAGTTTTTTCTTTGAGGGAAATTGTTTTTCTGAAGCTGTTGTTGGCCTGTGGAAAAATGTAATCATAAGAAATGACTCTGGAAAAGCTGCAGATAGAGCCATAAGAAATGAATGCAACTGATTATTTAATGTTTAATGTTGTTTTTATAGGCAATAATTTAAGCTTTGTTAGTTCCAGGTTTAATATGTGCAATAAGTTCATTTCAATAAGTTTTGCAATAAACATTGAACCTGTCTGGCCCTCGACTAGTACCCATTTTTTTATTTTGGCCCACTGTGTACTGTGAGTTTGACACCCCTGCTCTAGAAGGCCCGGTAGTTCACTGGCTCGAGACAGAGGGTGTTTCTCAATGCCGAGGACGCTTCCTTGGTAGCACATGTACCTCCGAGTCAGGTCCTTCAGAAGTGAGGCAAGAATCCTTCCTAGCCTCGGAAAACAAAGAATGGTGGAACAGGTGTGCAGGTGTGCGTCATATGCGAGGCCCCGCCTTAAATGGAGCGCGATTTCCGCCAAAGATTTGGAAATTGGTCCGTGCGCAAAGCATTGTGGGGATTTTAAGAACGCGGAGAATACACATGTGCAGCCTCGAGATTTCTCGCTACGAAGGACGCCGGGCTCGGTAGAATTACAAGGAGCCTGGACATTGGAACAGTCCTTCAAGTAACATGTAATGTCCTTCGGTGGCACTCGATGATGTAGCATCAGTAGTTATACATATGCTGTTTCAATCACATTAGTATGCATAAAAAGTGACAGGTGCTGTGACAGGTCACACCTACTACTACTTATGCTAATGAGCCCCTTTGATATGCTAATGAGCCCCTTTGTTCGAGGTGTTATCGCGTGTAGGTGTGATATCACAGATAGGTGGGATATCCTTTGATGTGAGGGGGTGAGGTGTTGTAACATGTAGGTGTGATATTCCCCCTTGAAGTAGATCCTTTGTTGTCTAATCTAATTAGCCTTTGATGTCTGCCCTTTGTTGTCTAATCTAATTAGTCTTTGATGTCTGCCCTTTGTTGTCTAATCTAATTACCCTTTGATGTCTGTGCTTTGATGTAAGGGGGGTGAGGTGTTGTAACATGTAGGTGTGATATCACACCGACATGTTATAAGCCTGTGATGTCAATCTAATTAGCCATTTGATGTCTGTCCTTTGATGTAAGGGGGTGAGGTGTTGTAACATGTAGGTGTGATATCACACCGGCGTGTTATAAGCCTTTGATGTCAATCTAATTAGCCCTATGATGTATGTCCTTTGATCAGTGTTTGTAACTAGTGTTAAGGTAGTCTCTTTGAAGTTGTGTGAGACTGTCTCGCACCCCGTCCTCCTCCCACCCCGTCCCCCTCTCACCTCTTCTGTCACCCCCCTTCCTTTTGCTGTGATGTCAGAAGATAGAGGTGGGGGTGGAGTTAGGTAAACAAAGAAATCCGTGCAAACTAGATAAAAAGCCAGTCATTTCCACTCACCAAGTCACCTAAACTTTCAAAAAAGATAAATGGCAAAGAGACGCATCGATATGGGTTTAATCAGTGAGACGCCTGTGACAACTTACCGCCATCCGTCGGGAGGGCCAGTCAAGAAACGGATGCAGTATCTGTGCCGTGTTCAAACCCCTCCGTCTGAGGCTCTTCATGAAAAATGGAGGCTGGAAAATGGAGATGTTTGGGGTTATGTGTTCAACTATATGGCGAATGAACTACATTTCTACAATCTGAAGAATGGAGAAACTTATGGACCCGCAGTGTTAAAGCGACGTTGACCTCAACAGATTGGGCTGTGTTAACTCTGGTGTCTTCCAGAGATCTCCGTGCAACCGTTGTATCAGAAAAAGCAGTGCATCAAGAAACCATCATGGATGCATTTTGGAGTCGTTCAGGCATCGTACGTGCAATGTCCATGAAACCTGCATCAAAAAGCAAAGAAACGCAAACTGTGGTCTGGATGTGTGAGACTGTCTCCCATCACCCCCCTCCCCTCCCCTCCCACCCCTCCCCTCCCCCAGCCTGTCACTTCCTGATTTTGCTATCAGCCATTAATTTTCACTCACTAAGTCACCTAAGACTTTTATTGTCCTCTCTAAATTAGATTAGTTTTAATATGATTTGTGTTGACTAAGGATGTTCTCTTTAGTTGTATGGCTTGCGAACTAATGTTTAATTACTTTATTAACTACAACAAAGTTTCTTTGAGAGGAAAATAATCATTTAAAGATCTTAATGACCCCATGGTATTGTCTTTTTTATTGTTTAATTACTTTATTAACTATAAGGAAGATTTACTGGTGTGCTTCCCTAGATGATGTAAATAGTCTAAGTGTCATGGTAGGGGGACATTACGGAACTCAGGAGTCCGCCCTTTTGAGGCGTTGTTAACATTAATGCTTTTTGCTTTTGTTTTTGTTACTAAGATAATTTTTAGATACACTTTTGAAGTGAGCAACACTTTACAACTGGTAGAAAGTTAAGTACTTTGTATGGAATTGGGTTTTCTTTAGAGCTGTTTTCAGTGAGACAATGCAGTTTTTTGATAATTTTAAGTTTCAATTTTCAAGGCTTTATGGCATATGCCCATTAGCTACAGTGTAGATATGTCAATGAAAAACATAGGTCACAGGCTCCTCCAACAGTGCAACAAATATATATAAACAGATAAAATACTGCAATAGAATGTTTTGATATGACAGATTTGTGCGTAATTCTCTCACAAAGGAACTGTAAGATACACGTTTATGTATGGAAAAATGTATAACTTGGTAAAATATTCATTCATTTGTAATGAATTGAGTTTCTTAAAGAATCAAACTCTAAATGGAGAGTTTGTGATTTTAACACTGTTTCGATGAAACAATGCAGTTTTTGATAACTTGACTTGACGAACATTACTTTTTTTAAATATATGTTTTTAGATGCTTTACTTTGATTTCTTTCATGTTATTTTAACACAACATTACTTTTTTCATATTTTTCAACATACTGTGATATTTTGTTTTTCTCTCCTTTTAAACTAACTAACAACTAATACATTCAATATTACGACTTTTTGCGATATTTTCAACAAAATATACTTGTACCTTTTTTTTTTTTTGTAGGGCTTCAGGATATTTGGCATGTCATGCATAAAACCGGTGTCATCTTCCTGAAACGGACGTGCTGTCCTTTTTACAAACAAGTTATTTTTCTGCTTCTTCACCCTCTGAATTTTCCTCCCCCGTACCTCTTCCTTCAGCCATCACAACAACAATCAAGTCAGATCTGTCAAATTAAACACCTCTTCCCAAAGCGTGACTTCCCTATTGAGGGAGTGGGGCAGTAGGGCCTAACCCGATTGGCCAAATATACTAACATGCAGAACGTATGGTATGTTTGAAAAAGACTAACCATCTATCCAGTTCAAGCTGTCTTTAAGATGTGACATCGCGCTCTGACTTTTTCCCGTAAAATCGTGACAAACTATTACTTATTCTTAAATTTGACCTCTTGCTGCTTGGTTGAAAATGATAGATGAAAAATAACTTTTTAAAAAGAGTCAAACAGCGAGGGACATTATACGGGTGAAAGAAACTCTAATTTCTACAGATGACTCCCCCAACTCAACGCAATAAGTCCCACCCCACTCAGCAAATCATCCAAAACTAAGGACCCCACTAAGACGAACAGATTTTCTTTAAGACTGTGACTCTTAAAGGCACTCTGGGATTTTAGTAAGACACATGCAACATCTGAAACATCTGCAACACATGCAACATCTGAAACACATGCAACATCTGAAACACAGGCAACACAGGCAATACATGTAACATCTGAAACACATGCAACATCTGAAACACATGCAACATCTGAAACATCTGCAACACATGCAACATCTGAAACACATGCAACATCTGAAACACAGGCAACACAGGCAACACATGCAACATCTGAAACAGTTTTTCAAGCCTTATTGAAGAAACGAGGTATTGCACATTATGCAACAGCCAGTGACATGAAGGCGTGTGTGGTAGAGAGATTTAACCGTACGCTGAAAACTAAAATGAGGAGGTATTTTACAGCTAAAAAACACTCATAGATACATAGACGTCTTGCCTGAACTAATTGAAAGTTACAATAATAGTTATCACCGAAGTATTAAAATGACACCACTGTAGGTGACAAAGGAAAATGCGGCTCAAGTGTTTCGTAACCTGTATACCCCATCTAGCCATTGTAAAAAAAGCTGCTACGAAAATGAACTGCAGCATCTGAAACACATGCAACATCTGCAACACATGCAACATCTGAAACATCTGCAACATCTGAAACATCTGCAACACATGCAACATCTGAAACACATGCAACACACACACACACAACACACGCAACATCTGAAACACATGCAACATCTGAAACACCTGAAACACATGCAACATCTGAAACATCTTCTCTTACTTTTGGATACAGTTTTATGTTTGTCAACTTTACAACTGATAGAAAGTTAAGTACTTTTTCTGAACAGATTTTCTTTAAAACTGTGACTCTTAAGGGCATTTTAGTAAGACAATCCAGTTTTCTGGAAATAACTTAATTGATTTCTGTTTTTCTCCTACAAAGATACTTATAGTTACACTTTAATGGATGCAAAACTTTATAACTTGGTAAAATATTCCCTAATTTGTAATGAATTGAGTTGCTTAAAGAATCAAACTCTAAATGGAGAGTTTGTGATTTAACACTGTTTCGATGAAACAATGCAGTTTTGATAACTTGACTTGACTAACATTACTTTTTAAATATATGTTTTTAGATGCTTTACTACTGTGACTCTTAAGGGCATTTTAGTAAGACAATCCAGTTTTCTGGAAATAACTTAAATAATTTTTGTTTTTTCTCCTACAAAGATACTTTTAGTTACACTTTAATGGATGCAAAACTTTATAACTTGGTAAAATATTCCCTAATTTGTAATGAATTGAGTTTCTTAAAGAATCAGACTCTAAATGGGGAGTTTGTGATTTAACACTTTTTTACTGACACTAGGCAGATTTAGCTTTTTAGGTCAGAGGGTGAATACAGGTATACTTGGTCATAGTATTTGGGGTGAGGGGAGGTGTTATCACGTGCAGGTGTGATATTCCCCCCTGTAGTCGATCCTTTGTTGTCTAATCTAACTAGGCTTTTGATGTAACACATTTTATTTTCTTAAAGACTGTGACTCTAAAAGGCAAGTTTTGTGATTTTAACACTTATTTACTGACACTAGGCAGATTTTGGCTTTTTTCTCTTGCCAAGATACTTTTAGACACACTTTGAGGTATGCAAAACCTTAAAACTAGAAAATGAAGTACATTGTCTGAATAGATTTTTTCTTATAGACTGTTTCTCTAAAAGGCAAGTTTGTGATTTTAACACTTATTTACTGACACAAGACCGATTTTGACTTTTTTCTCTTTTCTTGTGTTACCAAGATACTTTTAGATACACTTTGATGTATGCAACACTTAACAAAAGGGTATAATATGAAGTACTTTGTAAGGAATGGGGGTTTCTTTAATACCCCGTTTTTTTTTAAAAACACTTGTTCAGTTAAACAATGTAGGTTTTCTCTGATATTTTAGTTATTTTCAGCTACCAAGATACTTTTTTTTTATACACTTTTATGTAGGAACATTTGACAACTGGTAGAATGTCAATTATTTTGTAACAAATGTATTTTCTTAAAGACTGTGACTCTAAAAGGGAAGTTGGTGATTTTAACACTTTATTTTCTCTCCCGTTGTCTTTCACTTACTTTTTGGATACAGTTTTATGTATGACAACTTTACAACTGGTAGAAAGTTAAGTACTTTTTCTGAACAGATTTTCTTTAAGACTGTGACTCTTAAAGGCACTCTGGGATTTTAGTAAGACAATCCAGTTTTATGGAAATAACTTAAATTATTTTTGTTTTTTCTCCTACAAAGATACTTATAGTTACACTTTAATGGATGCAAAACTTTATAACTTGGTAAAAATATTCATTAATTTGTAATGAATTGAGTTTCTTTTTTGTTTTTCAACATACACATACACAATGACTTTTCCATATATATATTTTTTCTGACCACTACAGATGGAGCATCTTATTTCAGACAGTTTGAAACGCAAGGGTCGTGATTGGCTCGTGCACAGTCCGTGATCGGCCCGTGATCGGTTCGTGATGAAGAGCCGGCCCCCAGTCTGACTTGATACCGCCCCCGTGATAAATACATTTAATTATTGTGAAGCCAGCTGCAATGGATCATTGATCCACCAGGGGGTGCAGTGGGGTTCCACACTGGAGCTCATGTGAAATCAACTTCGATACAGTAAGCTGGATGTACAGTATGTCTGGTACTAATGTATAGCGGATCTTTGTTAAGATCCATATGTCACGGATAGGATCATAGTCTGTGCTAAATAAGACATGTAATCATTTACAAAACATCACCATGTTGTTATTTAACAAAATAATGTTGTTTAGTCGAAAAAAACGAACGAGAGGAAATGCAGCCGGCTCTCCCGATTTTTAATCCTAATTTAATCATCATCTTCACCACGATCATTTATGTTTATGTTCGCCGAATTGACATGAAATCACTGACAAATATGAATATTCTGTATTCAACTTCATTAAAACGATCAGGACACTGGGTGTTATTTTTCCCCACAATGAGAAATAGTCAGAAAAGCAGAAAAAGAACACTCCAAACCGAGAGATGAGTTATTAACATCACTATTATTTAACAAATGTTTTTATTGGGTTCTTTTATTTGGGGTTAAGTATAGGTGAATTGCACTAATGTGGGAAAGATCGTGATGTCTCCTCCGATCTGCTTTATAATCTTCGTTCTCCCGCTGTGTAGATTGGGGGACCGCCGTCCTCTGTCTTCAATGTTCGACATCGCGTGAAACAGAGGATTTCGACATTCTGTATTCCTTGCTTACTTCCTTAAACCTTTTCTCCTCCTTATCTCTTTCATGACTTTTTATTTAATGCTTTATAACAGCTGTAATAGTTCGTTTAGAAATCCTAGAAACACTTTTACGGCAGCTCTCATTTACGTTAACTCCTTCTGACGTCATAGCTACCCACGTATAATATATAAACAAAGTCTTGGCTTTCAGAATATGAAACTTTTATTTCCAAAATCACACGATAAATACATTTGTGAAGCTTGTAAAGGGAAGATGACAGGCACCTCTCACTCGCAATCTGCTCCTCCGCAGCGCCGCCCACCTCCCTCCGGCTGAAATTATGAATGTACAGTAAGGCATAGTAATCATAGATAACACGGCAGGGTCCGTTACAGTTTGTTTTCATCTGATTTCAAATAAACAAAGTCTTGGCTTTCAGAATATTAAACTTGTTTCGGCAAATTTAGATGATAAATACAACTATGAAGCTTGTAACGGCATAATTACTTAAACGGAGAATGGAGTAATTTAACGTTACAGCAGGCATAACAACAGCCGGTGTTTATTGTATTATTATATATAGTTGTTATTCATTTGTTTTAAAGCTCAATAAGGAAGATTTAAACTTTCACAAACGTTGACCGGCGAAAAACTCTGCCCGGTTCCCTCGGCCCCCACCACGTTGAATAAACAGAAGGCTGCTTTTGTGGAGGAAGTTACAGCGCTACGTACAGGCTCGGCATATGTACTGCAGCTTTTTCCAGCGGTATCCATAAATCTCTTAATTTTGACCTCAAAGTGCACCAGATTGATGCATTTAACTTCAATATAAAGAAAAACATCTTCTGTTGTAACAACAATAACATTATAAATAGTAACATAGCTGAACATGGTATTGCACATTTAGCTTTCAGTGTTACTGACCTGAGATGTTTTTATTACATGAATTAAGGTGACTGAGGCTTTTTAACATAGACTTTTCAGTGTCCCACATACCCACATACCGTTCACCATCCCCCACCCCCCTACTGTATGTTGATTTTTGACTTTGTTTGCCTACATGTAAATGGGTGGCATTTAGTACCTACCCCCCTCTGAGTGAATACCTGTTGTACCTGTCCGGGGCTAAGCCCATAGGATGATGCTCTGATGTCATCACCCTCGCACATTTGTCATATGTTTACAAAAAACGATGTTAACACTTTCTCGTTCTTAATATATGCTATATTTAGGGTCGATATGTGTTGAATTTACTTTAAAATAGCAGATCACTGTGACCGGATATAGTTTTTTCGGCTTAGTGAACGTGTGTCTCTTCCTCCGCGGCTCCTCCGTGCAGAGAGTTTGCAGCGGTGTGTGTCAGCAATGTGCAGTCAGGGGAGGCACGGATTGGCCGTCGGGAGAGTCGGGACTTATCCCTGGCCAGCTGTGAGTTCTGGAAAATCACAGAACGGCCGGACGCCAACGGCCCGGTTCGCTTACGGCCCCCCCCCCGTTGACAATTCACGAGCGTCTAACTCTCTTACTCTAACTTTAGTTTTTTATATAATATCTGCATTTTCTCTTGTGAAAAACTAAGTCTTAGTTTGGCCATAGTTATTTAATATATAAAGACTATATATTATTGAATTACAAGATTAGATATACTTTATTTGATCTAAAATATTGATGTGTTCAAATGCTCTTCTAAACAAAACTGAAAGTCCATGAAAAGCTGTCTTCCTGTTTCTGTGAAGGAAGCGCCATCTCCTGGTTAAATCCTGAAATTGAAAATCTGGCAACGCCCTCTTGGAAAATAGTGGGAGGGCTTAACATTCCCAGATACTGGTCTTTGGCAGGTCTTAGGCAGGTAACTGGCAGGTAGTAGGCAGGAAGCAGTAAGCTGGAGTCTGAAATAAGATGCTCCATCTGTATGCTTTGACTTTTTCCGTAAGATCGTGACAAACTATTACTTATTCTTAAATTTGACCTCTTGCTGTTTGGTTGGAAATGTTAGATGAAAAAGCTACAAAGCTTAAATAACTTTCTAAAAACTCAATTCTACAGATGACTCCCCCCACTCAACGCAATAAGTCCACCCCCCACTCAGCAAATCATCTAAAACGAAGGACCCCACTAAGACGACCATTGAAAACTAGCCAGGGATCTGAGAAAAACCAAGTCTCCCCCCGCGAGTTGCAGCCAGGAACAAACTCCTGGACTACCATCATCACCACCATTGTGGACACCCAAATCTTGCAGTACTACTGCTGCTGATGTTACTCCTTGGGCCAAGATGTCTCTGTTTTTGAACATAGTGAAATCGGAGTTGGTTGATACTCTGGAGAGGGTGCTGCATCGGTACAGAGAAGAAATCTGCAATGGACGCCGAGTCAGTCACCCTGGCCAGAGGCAACACGATTGTCTGAATGACATTCCAGAATATTTCTTCAGAAACAATTACAACGCGTTAATGAAAAGACTTTGGCTCGCCGACTTCATCACTGTGATTGACCAGAGTCTTAATGATAAAAAACATTTAGATGGCTGAATGGAGGATCCAAGGCGCTTCGGAGGCTTTTCTGCACAATCTCAAAAACTGCAGACGCCTCAAGGAGAGACTTGAAAAGATCCATGCCGAGCTGGATGGAGAAGAAGAAGACTAATAACCAGCGGTTGATTGAAGCCAGGGATTTTTTTTTTTTTTTTCGATACTTTGACTTTTCTTTAAAGTAAAATAAAAAATGGGTAACTACTATGGAAAACAATCTGTATATATTTATCAGAATGCAGTCAATACCTGTTTAATAAGTGTGTTGTTGATGACGATTGAAAACAGAATGAGTTGTGATCCCTGTGTAAACAGAATGGCTGGAGTTTGTAAACTAGAAGACATTTTGGATATCGTTCATTCTGGCAGTACTATTCCGGGTCATTGGGAAACGATTGTAAACGAAACATTTAAAGTGGTACTGGAATCTTCATTTTCCGAAACATTCTGTAACATTACCGAAGAAATGAAACAAACACCAAAAGTGTATCATGTGCTCGCATTGTATGCTCTGTTTGTAGATGTAATGCATCTTTGTGTCAAAAACAGCATACACATGAATACTTTGGCCGAAGTGCAAAAACTCCATTATAATATTTCCCTTCATCTGGGGGATTCTGTGCTGGAGAAGATCATGGGGATGTTGCAATCAGTATAAATGTATTACTCATTCCTATGGGGTGAAAACAATCAATTGTAAATATGAAATTCTGCAAATAATAAAAAGTGTTTTTACATTTAAAAAAACTGTTGTCTTCAAATCATAGTATAGTATTTCCTACATATCATTTAAAAAAAGAGTCACAGTGTAGAATGTCAGAACATTTATTTTAAAAGTACTAGTATAGTATGTTAAAAGTATCGTGAAAAAAATCCAAGTATAGTATGTAGTTAAGAATTATATTATATAGTTTGTCTGCAATGTCAGTATAGGATCTCTAAAAAAAAATGAGAGAAAGTCATAGTATAGTTTGACAAAAAGATCTTGAAAAAGTCATGACATTGTGTGTTGAAATGGTTTTGAATAAACACATCAGTATTTTTAAAAAGTAAAATTGTATCAAGTGCATCAGACAACTCAAATTACTCCATTTGAACCATATTATAAATAAGTAAAGAATGGTCATAGTATATAGCAGGGCTGTTTAATAGTTTTCTGTGTTTTTGTGTTTCAGTGTTTCAGTGTTTCAGTGTTTCTGTGTTTCAGTGTTCAATTCACATTGCCCAAGTCGATGTTTAGGGGTCTCTTGGAAGTAAATGAATGCATTTTTTATATCGGATAAGTGCATTAACATCACTTGCAAATTCTCTATCCTTTCACCCGCAACGATTAGAATCTGCTTTGCTTCTTCTTCGGTTTCACCATTATTAGATCTGAATGTAATCCTTTCTGGGGCTTCTTGTGCTTCTTGTGGTCTGTTGAATACCTGGCATAGGATTTGTTTAGCTGTAAGGACGGGTACCATATAATTGTCTTCAAAAGCTTTGTCTATGTCATCACACGTTTTGGCATATCCTTCGCTGTAATGACAACCGATACTAGAATAGAGATCCTCCAACAGTCTTTTAATACATGTTCTGGCACTGTCGCCAATTTGGGCAATTCCATAGTATCGTGCTTTTTCTCTCATTATATTGAAGCAAAGCTCTGCCATTGCTTTTGGTATTTGTTCAACACATTCGCAGCAGTCGGTTAGCGGTAGATGATCTATAAGATTATTATGATCCGGTAATGACTCTACAACACTATCAGCATCCTCTATAGTTAGTTGAAATTTCTTCACTTTGTTCCTTTTTCTTTTCACCTTCCTTCTTTTTGTCTTTTTCCGTCCTATTGTCCCTTTTCTTTTCATTCGCATTCTGCGTTTGCTTTTCATTTTTCTTCTCCTTTTCATTTTGCTTTTTCTTTTTCTTCGGTTTTCTTTACTTTTGCTTTTCTTTTCTGCTAATTGTCGTTTGCGATCTTGGCGAGTAGTATGAGATATATTGTTTCTATAAAGGTTATCTATAATACCATCTTTTAAAGAAAGATATTCTTCATATGTCATTTTATCATAGTCCTCTTTTGTCCTAAAGACCTTACATGGATATGATATAGAGGAAAGCTCTTCTTCGGGAACATCCTCTCCCTTACTTTGTAACATCCAGTCATTAAGCCCATATCCGTTATCCTGGTGATAATAAGGGTAGGCTACATCAGACTTGGTTTTTCTCAGATCCATGGCTAGTTTTCAACGGTCATCTTAGTGGGGTCCTTAGTTTTGGATGATTTGCTGATTGGGGTGGGACTTATTGCGTTGAGTGGGGGGAGTCATCTGTAGAAATGAGAGTTTCTTTCACCCGTATAATGTCCCTCGCTGTTTGACTCTTTTTAAAAAGTTATTTTTCATCTATCATTTTCAACCAAGCAGCAAGAGGTCAAATTTAAGAATAAGTAATAGTTTGTCATGATTTTACGGGGAAAAAGTCAGAGCGCAATGTCACATCTTAAAGACAGCTTGAACTGGATAGATGGTTAGTCTTTTTTCAAACATACCATACGTTCTGCATGTTAGTATATTTGGCCAATCGGGTTAGGCCCTACTGCCCCACTCCCTCAATAGGGAAGTCACGCTTTGGGAAGAGGTGTTTAATTTCACAGATCTGACTTGATTGTTGTTGTGATGGCTGAAGGAAGAGGGACGGGGGAGGAACATTCAGAGGGTGAAGAAGCAGAAAGATAACTTGTTTGTAAAACGGACAGCACGTCAGTTTCAGGAAAGATGACACCGGTTTTATGCATGACATGCCAAATATCCTGAAGCCCTACAAAAAAGTATATTGTGTTGAAAATATCGCAAAAAGTTGTAATATTGTATAATGTAATAGTTGCATGTTGTATTTTGATAAAAATCACTGTATATTCAACAATATAATGGAAAAAGGAGAGAAAAAAAACAAAATATCACAGTATGTTGAAAAATATGAAAAAAGTAATGTTGTGTTAAAATAACATGAAAGAAATCAAAAATAAAGCATCGAAAAACATATATTTAAAAAAAGTAATGTTAGTGAAGTAATTCATTACAAATGAATGAATATTTTACCAAGTTATAAACTTTTCCATACATAAACGTGTATCTTACAGTTCCTTTTGTGAGAGAATTACACACAAATCTATCATATCAAAACACTCTATTGCAGTATTTTATCTGTTTTATGTGCTCTATGTATATATATATATATATATATATATATATATTTGTTGCACTGTTGGAGGAGCCTGTGACCAATGTTTTTCATTGACATATCTACACTGTAGCTAATGGGCATATGCCATAAAGCCTTGCAACTTGAAAACTTAAAATGATCAGAAACTGCATTGTCTCACTGAAAACAGCTCTAAAAGAAAACCCAATTCCATACAAAGTACTTAACTTTCTACCAGTTGTAAAGTATTGCTCACTTCAAAAGTGTATCTAAAAAGTATCTTAGTAACAAAAACAAAAGCAAAAAGCATTAATGTTAACAACGCCTCAAAGGGCGGACTCCTGAGTTCCGTAATGTCCCCCTAACACGGCACTTGGACTATTTACATAATCTAGGGAAGCATACCAGTGAATCTTCCTTATAGTTATAAAAGTAATTAAACAATAAAAAGACAAGATCAATGGGTCATTAAGATCTTTAAATTATTATTTTCCTCTCAAAGAGACTTTGTTGTAGTTAGTAAAATAATTAAACATTAGTTCACAAGCCCTACAACTTAAGAGAACATCCATAGTTAACACAAAGGAGGACGGGGTGCGAGACAGTCTCACAACTTCAAAGAGACTGTCTTAATACTAGTTACAAACACTGATCAAAGGACATACATCAAAGGCTAATTAGATTAGACAACAAAGGATCTACTACAAGGGGGAATATCACACCTACATGTCACAACACCTCATCCCTCACATCAAAGGATAGACATCAAAGGGTAATTCGATTAGACAACAAAGGGGCAGACATCAAAGGCTAATTAGATTAGACAACAAAGGATCTACTACAAGGGGGAATATCACACCTACATGTTACAACACCTCACCCCTCACATCAAAGGATAGACATCAAAGGGTCAGACATCAAAGGCTAATTAGATTAGACAACAAAGGATCTACTACAATGGATGAATATCACACCTACATGTTACAAACACCTCACCCCTCACATCAAAGGATAGACATCAAAGGGTCATACATCAAAGGCTAATTAGATTAGACAACAAAGGGTCTACTACAATGGGGAATATCACACCTACATGTTACAACACCTCACCCGTCACATCAAAGGATATCACACCTATCTGTGATATCACACCTACACGCGATAACACCTCGAACAAAGGGGCTCATTAGCATATCAAAGGAGGTCATTTGCATAAGTAGTGGGGGATGTGACCTTTTTATGCATACTAATGTGATTGAAACAGGATTTGTACTACTACTCAGGGATCACTACTCATTCTGTTTTCAATCGTCATCAACAACACACTTATTAAACAGGTATTGACTGCATTCTGATAAATATATACAGATTGTTTTCCATAGTAGTTACCCATTTTTTATTTTACTTTAAAGAAAAGTCAAAGTATCGAAAAAAAAAAAAAAATAATCCCTGGCTTCAATCAACCGCTGGTTATTAGTCTTCTTCTTCTCCATCCAGCTCGGCATGGATCTTTTCAAGTCTCTCCTTGAGGCGTCTGCAGTTTTTGAGATTGGGCAGAAAAGCCTCAGAAGCGCCTTGGATCCTCCATTCAGCCATCTAAATGTTTTTTATCATTAAGACTCTGGTCAATCACAGTAATGAAGTCGGCGAGCCAAAGTCTTTTCATTAGCGCGTTGTAATTGTTTCTGAAGAAATATTCTGGAATGTCATTCAGACAATCGTGTTGCCTCTGGCCAGGGTGACTGACTCGGCGTCCATTGCAGATTTCTTCTCTGTACCGAAGCAGCACCCTCTCCAGAATATCAACCAACTCCGATTTCACTATGTTCAAAAACAGAGACGTCTTGGCCCAAGGAGTAACATCAGCAGCAGTAGTACTGCAAGATTTGGGTGTCCACAATGGTGGAACATGAAACAGGCTAGGTGCCTAACAGGTTAAGAGTCACAGTCTTAACCTCTTAAGCCCTGAGCCTGTTTTTCAGGTCTCAGGCTCGAAAATGACATTCCCAGAACAAATGACCATATCTTCCCTTCTAAAAGGGTTAAATTAATCGTCTTTATTCTCAAAGTAATGATAAACCTGTGAGTTGGATGTAGAAAAGTCAGAATCAATATAGATGTTTTTTATTTTAAAGAAAATTCAGATTTTACATAGTAAAAAACTGTAAATTATAGTGTCCGTCCAAAAATTATTTTTTACTTATAGTGAAAACTACCCTTGGATGATGGGTTAGTAGACTAAAAGCTTTAGAAATCCAAAGTACAACATATAATAAGTACCCTGTATCAAGATTGATGCAAAACAAGTGAAATTTGACCTTTTTAGAGAGATTTAGCCAAAAACCCCCACTTCTGGGGTCATTTGGGTGGATTTGACTTATCTCTGGCCCCCCTTGGTCGATTTTGATGAATGAAATCTCTTTATAACCGCTAGAGCCAATGGAATCGAGGGAAAGTTATATACACACCAAAACGTTAACAAATAAGGAGTGAGAGTGACGCGTTACCAAAACCGGAAGCTGCATACACTCTGGTGGCTACCATTAGCAGCTAACTTTTCCGCTCCGATTTTTACATAAAAAATGGAATTATGGATTATAAATAATTTTTTAAAAGGTACAGGTACATTATCAACCTATGGATCAACAGTTGTAGACATTTTTTTTTTCGTTTTAATGCCATTGAACACGTCTTTTGACCTAATTGACAGCTACGGTGAGATGATCTGCCGTAAAAGCTCCGTAAAGGTACGTGTTGTGATGTCTGTGTTTGCTTCCCCTGTCGCAAGTTCGGATTGCTCAGTGATGATACTATACCTAAATAATCAGTGGAGTCTCAGCTTTAATAGGCTATATTGTATGTGCAGCTACGATAAGTAATAAGGGTATCTTTATCTTGAATTGTGTGCCGCAGTGCGTTAGAATCTTTTCGCTCAGGGGTCATTTAGACCCTTCTTATGAGACTTGTGTTTTGTTTTGGTAAAAATGGTTCATATCTTCAGTTAGCTGAGATTCTTCCCGTTAATCTGGTGCTACACATTAATAGTTTCATAAGTGTTAAGAAGCCCTGAGACATTATCTCGAAAACAAAAAGGTGGGAGGGGTCCAATGGGGGGACCGCCGTGCTTAAGAGGTTAAAGAAAATCTGTTCAGAAAAAGTACTTAACTTTCTACCAGTTGTAAAGTTGTCATACATAAAACTGTATCCAAAAAGTAAGTGAAAGACAACGGGAGAGAAAATAAAGTGTTAAAATCACCAACTTCCCTTTTAGAGTCACAGTCTTTAAGAAAATACATTTGTTACAAAATAATTGACATTCTACCAGTTGTCAAATGTTCCTACATAAAAGTGTATCAAAAAAAAGTATCTTGGTAGCTGAAAATAACAAAAATATCAGAGAAAACCAGAGAAAAGTGTTTTTAAAAAAAAACGGGGTATTAAAGAAACCCCCATTCCTTACAAAGTACTTCATATTATACCCTTTTGTTAAGTGTTGCATACATCAAAGTGTATCTAAAAGTATCTTGGTAACACAAGAAAAGAGAAAAAAGTCAAAATCGGCCTTGTGTCAGTAAATAAGTGTTAAAATCACAAACTTGCCTTTTAGAGAAACAGTCTTTAAGAAAAAATCTAATCAGACAATGTACTTCATTTTCTAGTTTTAAGGTTTTGCATACCTCAAAGTGTGTCTAAAAGTATCTTGGCAAGAGAAAAAAGCCAAAATCTGCCTAGTGTCAGTAAATAAGTGTTAAAATCACAAAACTTACCTTTTAGAGTCACAGTCTTTAAGAAAATAAAATGTGTTACATCAAAAGGCTAGTTAGATTAGACAACAAAGGATCGACTACAGGGGGGAATATCACACCTGCACGTGATAACACCTCCCCTCACCCCAAATACTATGACCAAGTATACCTGTATTCACCCTCTGACCTAAAAAGCTAAATCTGCCTAGTGTCAGTAAAAAAGTGTTAAATCATACATAAACGTGTATCTTACAGTTCCTTTTGTGAGAGAATTACACACAAATCTATCATATCAAAACACTCTATTGCAGTATTTTATCTGTTTTATGTGCTCTATGTATATATATATATATATATATATATATATATATTTGTTGCACTGTTGGAGGAGCCTGTGACCTATGTTTTTCATTGACATATCTACACTGTAGCTAATGGGCATATGCCATAAAGCCTTGCAACTTGAAAACTTAAAATGATCAGAAACTGCATTGTCTCACTGAAAACAGCTCTAAAAGAAAACCCAATTCCATACAAAGTACTTAACTTTCTACCAGTTGTAAAGTATTGCTCACTTCAAAAGTGTATCTAAAAAGTATCTTAGTAACAAAAACAAAAGCAAAAAGCATTAATGTTAACGACGCCTCAAAGGGCGGACTCCTGAGTTCCGCAACCATGGCTCTTGGACTATTTACATCATCCAGGGCTCAACACCGGTAAATACACCTCTCTTTATCCGCTCTCCAAGCCTCCAAGGGCGGACTCCTGAGTTCCGTAATGTCCCCCTAACATGACACTTAGACTATTTACATCATCTAGGGAAGCACACCAGTAAATCTTCCTTATAGTTAATAAAGTAATTAAACAATAAAAAAGACAATACCATGGGGTCATTAAGATCTTTAAATGATTATTTTCCTCTCAAAGAGACTTTGTTGTAGTTAATAAAGTAATTAAACATTAGTTCGCAAGCCATACAACTAAAGAGAACATCCTTAGTTGATTTCGTCCCTCAGATGTCACTCCCCCGATGACAGCGGCGTACCTGGAGGTGACTGATCTGAACTCCAAAAAAGTCAAATATATTCCCGTCCCGAGGTAAACACATCCACCTGTTTCCTACTGTGTTTTACTTGACTTTTTATTTTCATTTCATTTTCATTTTATAATACTTTATATTAACAAGAACATCATTTTGCATCATCTAGCACCAGCTAGTGGGGGCGGAGAAAGCATTGCATAGAGATATATTGTCTCATGATGCTTTTAAAGTTGCAAAATTACTATTTTAAACATATGTTTGTGTAATATTTGTTACTACAAAAAAGTACAATACAGCTTTTCCTTGTATCAGAAATCCAATAACGCAAAGATATATGCAAATATTAAATAAATAAATATTTAGATTCTCTGATGTTAAAATTGTACATTTACAAGAGAAAAATCTCAAAATTAAAAGGAAATAAAAAACTATATTTTTTCTGAGATATTAGCGTCAAGCATTTGCAAGAAGTAATCAGAAAGTATCTGAGAGAACAGTCAAATTGTCCAAAAACATTTTATTTTTTTGACAAGAGACAATGTGTTTTGGATGTTCTGTGTAAGTCACTTAGTTAAATAGATCTTTGCTTTATTTTTCATATTGGATATCTGACTTTTAAAATATATATATATATATATATCAAAATATTCACCTCAATTCATAACATTTTTGACCAATTTACGTCAATTTTGGGGGAAAAAACATAACTTTTTTCTTTGATCATTTTAAACCAAGGCAGAACATCTTTAAAAAATAATAGCAAATCACATAATTGTTCTTGTCAACAGACGTGTTTGGGATGTTCTGTGTAAGTCACATTTTTGCCTTATTTACTATTGGATATCAGATTTTTACCTTTTCATCTTAATCAAAATATTCACCGCAATTTTGACCAATTTACAGCAATTTGGGGGGAAAAAATACTTTTTTCTTTGATTTTAAAATGTTAAACTAAGAAAAGCTCAGGCAGAACATATATTTTTTGTATACATATATTGTATAAAAGCAATAAAAGTTCACATTAGAGAAAAGTTTAAATCTAGGGACAGTCTTGATGCCCTTTGTATTACTTGTTTTACTACCTCTTTAATATTTGTTTACATAAATTGTAAATTTACAAGACAAAAATCTCAAATTAAAAGGATAGATAGTAGCGTCAAATCACATTATTGATCTTGTCAAGAGACAACGTGTTTTGGGATGTTCTCTGTAAGTCACTTGTTTATTAAGATTTTAGCCTTATTTCATATTGCATATCCGATTTTTACCTGCTCATCTAAATGAAAATATTCACCGGAATTCATAACATTTCTGACCAATTTGCGTCAATTTGGGGAAACAACACAACATTATCCCCGCTGTGGAAATAATAAAGGTTTTCTGATTCTGATTCTAATCATTTTAAGACCAGGAAAATCCCAGAGAGAACATCTTTAAAAAATAGTCAAAGTTCACATTAGAGAAAAGATTAAATGTCACAATTAGGGACAGTCTTGATCAGGGTTCGAGTTATAATCTGAGCTTTAAGGGGGTCTTTAAAACTAACGTTATATAGATATATATATCAATAACAGCCGGGTAATAACGTAAATAACGGGTGATATTTATACACCTTGGAGGTGAAGTGCAGGCATATTGTCATTCAAGAGAGAATACGATGCGTAGTTCTTTTGGAAAACATGTTTTTCTTTTAGCCTGTTTACCTCGTTAACGTAAATAATACTCATTACATTGAAAAAGGCATTATTTGTGATTAAAATAATGGTTGTTGGTAATGTATTAGCGACCCCCACAGATGTATGATTTCACTGCTTTTATAGGAGCTCAGACCCCTCCTTTTGGGGAAGCTCCCATTGGGTCCCACATAACTCCAACCCTGGTCTTGATGCCCTTTTTTGTGACAGTGTGTTGACTCACCTTCCTCTTTGTGCTCCTCAGGTCAGTGACAGTGTCTCCGTACACCGGCTGGCTGTCCAAGGTGTCGGAGTCTGACGTGCTGCTCTCTGATCTGGGGTCAGGGGGCGTGGTCACGGTGGACAACCTGCAGCGCTCCCTGATGGAGTGGAGGAACATGATCGGGACGGAGGACGGCAGACCTCAACAGGTAAGAATATTACTTTGTTTGGGAAACCTAAACCTTGCTCTGATGTCTTTAGAGGATACAAATATTCTCCTAAAAAAACTAACCTAATACTTTACGGAAAAATACTTTTTCCAGATTAATGAAAAACGTCAAAATTGTGACTTTTTTCTCAGAACAAGCAAATAGTCACCTTTGGTAAAAAATACTCAAAATGTAGCCTTTTTTCAAACTTCTGAAAAAAAAGTAAAAAGTCAAGATTTTGACTTCCAAAAAATAGAAACAAGAAAGTGTGAGGCCAAACATTTCCTCAGTGATGCACACGGGTTAAAAATGGTTAATCTAGAACAGGGGTCGGCAACCTTTTTGATATGAAGTGCCATTTTAAATTATTTTTTTATCAGCGTGCCGACGATCGTGAATTATCAACGGGGGGGGGGGGGGGGGGGGGGTTGAAGAGCTCGATGAAAACACTCGTGAAAAGTGATGTTTAAAACTCAGTTAATGGGGCTCATTCACTGGCGCTTCCACAAACCACAACCAACATAACTGTTACATTCAAATGAAGTACATTATTCAAGTTTACATTCACTTTGGATAATAACACGGGAGAAATGAGCGGAAGCGCTCTCTTTTCCTTTCTCCCCCTCTCTCTCTCTCCTGACAGCCTGTCAGTATCTCATGCAGCTCACTGATCCAGTAATGAGTGACAGTGAAGAATAAATATATTTATAACTAGTTCCAAAGGTAGATAAAATAGCTAAGTGTGTTAGGTCTAACTCTTGTGTGTTCTGCTCCGCTCACCGGTCCGTCACAGCGGGTGGAGCTGCAGGATTTCTGCTTCACGTTGCAAACCGCTATTTTATTGTCTTTTTCGGACACCTTAAAATACTGCCAGACTGGTGAAGCGATTTTGGCGAGCTTGTTTTGCCGCACACAGAGAAAAGTGTCATGTATGTTACGTCTCGCGATCTGCCTTTTTAGAGAGCACCGATCGATCGGCAGAGAGTGAGTATCGGCCGATATCGATCGCCACGCAAAAACTGCGGCATTTTTACAGCTCCTTATGAGTAATACAATTTGTGAAGTGCTTTCCTTTGTGGTGAAACTATCAGCACTGCATTACGGAGGAAAGCGGCAGAAAGTCACCTGGAGTTAAAGAGAGCGGGGCTGCGTTGCGTGCAGGTAACGGGGAGACGCGCTCTGGCGGCGGTCTCGTTCAGGATCCGAAAATAAAATAAATATTTTGTACACTTATTCCACTTATTCCTAGTGTGCCACTGGTTACGGTGCCACGTGCCATTGGTGGCACGCGTGCCAGGGGTTGCCGACCCCTGATCTAGAAGTTGTGAATCACTGAGTTAAGAGATTTGGATGATAATTAGAAATGCTTGCAGCCTGCAGTTTCTCTCACCACCACAGAGGGGTGCATTCTCTCTTTACAGTAGTGATGTCCCCACTGACGTATTACATTTTCAAATGTTGTAGAAGGGTAGAAAAACGTTTACAATTCAAGGTTTGTATTCGAAACTTTACCAAAGTATATTATATGTTCTATGCATTCACAACATTACATCTCCAGGACAACTGGGAAAACTCTACTCTTTCAAAACAATATAAAAACACATTTGTGTGCAATGAGGTAACATGAACACAATGACATTTAAATGATGTATTTATTGAACCAACAATTGACTTCACATGATACTAAAACAAATGAATGATTATAACAGAAATGGGAATCATAAGGCGCATTCACACCGCAGTACTTTTCCCACAAAGGTTCATGAGAACTTAGTTCATGAGAACTCTTTAGTTCTCATGAACTTAGTACAGATCGCGTTCCTGGGAGAGGATTAGCCAAATGAAGCCGTTGACGTCACTTCTTCTTCTTCGGCTTTGGGTTTACTGGCAGGCCGCAAACAACCTCACGGCGTATACTGCCACCCGAAGTCCCCGGAGTAAATCGCCAGAACGCCGACACCTCCTCATCTCCACCACTCCCATGTTTTCTTTTGTGTTGCCATGCCAAGTTAGTCTCTCTGCGTTTGTGCGCTGGGCTAATGCTAATAATGCTAATGTAAGGATAATAAAATGGCGGCTTCACAAAACTTTTTGGGAGTTTTACGGGGCGTGGTTTGCAATCCGCCCAGCCAATCAGAAATAGGAACCTTTTTCTCCCACGAAAGTACCTGCTCTCTAGCAGGGACGGAAAAGGGGGTGAAAAAGGTTCTGATTAACTAATTTTAGTTACGGCTCTTTTTGGTGTGAACGCGACATTTCGGAACTATATCGGAACTAAAGTGGGAAAAGTACTGCGGTGTGAACACGGCTATTGTGGATTCACACTGCACAAACAGCAGTCAGGCTGCAGATCATTCAACAGGAACCCCAACACTTTAAGAACAAGCTGCTCACAGACAGGGCGCTCTCTTGTGGCAGCACATGCTCTACATATTGAGAGATATATATTAATAAAACAAAGGATGACACAAAACAATTTTGGTGCCGTTAAGTAGTGGCAGTGACTGACTGATTAACACAAGTCCATGAACATGAACACACTTTTTCAACTCAAAACCAGTAATTTGCAATACTGTCTATTCTGATTATATAAAAACAGATAAAAACAATTTCATACAATCCCCCCTGTCCTGGTGAGCTCCCCTTTATGCTTCCCTGCTCCCCTACACCACCAGAATATTACAACAGATTAACAAATAAACTGAAACTTGGTTGAGACACGAAGATTATGTCAGCATAAATGAGGCCCCTCCACCCAGTCACATTAATACTCATATTCCTCGAGGGACTTTGACTCAAGTCTACTTATTATTATAACCCTAAATCCATAAAACAGACAAAGTTGATCTGCACCTTGAGGGTTGGTTAAACGATTAACAATTGAAAAGTTAGACATTGTACTACAGCTGGTACTAAAAACATACTCACAGAATGGAAATGTCTCAATGGGTGCTAGTTCTTTCTGAGTGGCTTAGATTGGACCCTGTTTGAGAATTATCCTCCAGAAATCTGCTGTTCAATGAAGAGGACATGATGCTCTATCTGCTGACGTGATGATGATCATGAGTCAGCAAGAAGATCAGAGGATGGTGCACCGGTTGTATCATCTTGTGTTTTTGGTTTAACTTGTTAAAGGCTACTCACCAAATGCGATTTTTTTCACGCTTTGCGTGACAACATTCGTGACAACAACCACAGCAGCATTTACAATGGGTTTTAAGTACTCGATTATTTTTCCAAAGTTGCCGGATTCTTCAGCTAGTTTTCTGGCCTCCTCTTCATATTTCAGCTTCATGTCTTCCAGTTCTTTTTCATGTTTTTCCTCCATTACTTTTGTCTTCTCCTCCTCCTCCTGTTCTCTTCTCTCTCTATCTTCTTCGTTTCTTCGTTTCTCCTGCTCGTACTCTTTTTGCATCCTTTTAAGTCTTGTTTTCTGCTCTTGTCGTCTCTTTTCATTTTCTTCTTCTTGTCTGATCCGCTCTGCTTCTCTCTCCTTCTTCCATTCTTCTTTTAGATTTTCCATCTCTCTGTTTTTCTGCTCCAACATTTTTTTCTCCCATTTCTTTCGTTGAATTTCTTCTTGCCTTTTCTTCTCCTTCTCCTCTTTCCTTCTCTTCTCCTCATCTCTCCTTCTCTCCTCTCGCTCCTTGTTGATATTTTCCTCCATTTCTTTAAGCTTTCTGGCTTTCTCCTTCTCACTTTTATCTCTCTCTTTTTCTCTTCTTAGTTTCTCCTGCTCGTACTCTTTTTGCATCCTTTGAAGTGTTGTTTGCTCCTCTTGTCGTCTCTTTTCATTTTCTTCTTGTTGTCTGATCCGCTCTGCTTCTCTCTCCTTCTTCCATTCTTCCTTTTGCTTTTTCATCTCTCTGTTTTTCTGCTCCAACACTTTTTTCTCCCACTCCTCTCGTTGAATTTTCTCTTGCCTTTTCTTCTCCTTCTCCTCTTTCCTTCTCTTCTCCTCATCTCTTTTCCTCTCCTCTCGTTCCTTAGTGATATTTTCCTCCATTTCTTGAAGCTGTTTGGCTCTCCTCTTCTCACTTTTATCTCTCTCTTTTTCTCTTCTTAGTTTCTCCTGCTCGTACTCTTCTTGCAACTTTTGAAGTCTTGTTTTCTCCTCTAGTCGTATCTTTTCATTTTCTTCTTCTTGTCTGATCCGAGCTGCTTCTCTCTCCTTCTCCCATTCTTCTTTTTGCTTTTTTATCTCTTCTTTACTCTGCTCCATCACTCCACACACAAGTTTTTTCTCCCACTCAATTAGTTGAATTTCTTCCTGTCTTCTCTTCTCCTTCTCCTCTTCCACTCTCTTCTCCTCATCTCTCCTTCTCTCCTCTCGTTCCTTGGTGATATTCTCATCCATTTCTTGAAGCTGTCTGGCTCTCTCCTTCTCACTTTTATCTCTCTCTTCTTCTTTTCTTAGTTTCTCCTGCTCGTACTCTTCTTGCATCTTTTGAAGTCTTGTTTGCTCCTCTAGTCGTATCTTTTCATTTTCTTCTTCTTGTCTGATCCGCTCTGCTTCTCTCTCCTTCTCCCATTCTTCCTTTTGCTTTTGTATCTCTCTGTTTTTCTGCTCCAACATTTCTTCCTCCCATTCCTTTCGTTGAATTTCTTCCAGCCTTTTCTTCTCATTCTCCTCTTTCACTCTCTTCTCCTCATCTCTCCTTCTCTCCTCTCGCTCCTTCTTGATATTTTCCTCCATTTCTTGAAGCTGTCTGGCTCTCTCCTTCTCACTTTTATCTCTCTCTTTTTCTCTTCTTAGTTTCTCCTGCTCGTACTCTTCTTGCATCCTTTGAAGTCTTGTTTGCTCCTCTTGTCGTATCTTTTCATTTTCTTCTTGTTGTCTGATCCGAGCTGCTTCACTCTTCTTCTCCCATTCTTCCTTTTGCTTTTTTATCTCTTCATTACTCTGCTCCATCATCTTACACACAAGTTTTTTCTCCCATTCAATTAGTTGAATTTCTTCCTGCCTTTTCTTCTCCATCTCCTCTTTCATTCTCTTCTCCTCATCTCTCCTTCTCTCCTCTCGTTCCTTGTTGATATTTTCCTCCATTTCTTGAAGCTGTCTGGCTCTCCTCTTCTCACTTTCGTCTCTCTCTTGTTTCATTCTCATCTTCACTGCTTCCATTTCCTCCTCGTGTTTTCGTTGTGTCTCCTCCTTCTCTCTCTTCATTTCTTCTTCCTTCTCCTTCAGGATCTTCTCCGTTTCCTTCTGTATGGCCGCCTCGGCCTCTTGAAACATCTCTGAGGTGAAGCAGCTGCCACCATTTTCCTTCAGCATTTTGTTGGTCTTCTCCATCAGCTCTCTGACTTGCCGGAACTTGTCGGTCTTTTCTCTGTTATTGAAGACATGGTATCTCCCTCCACAGTCATTGATCAGTTTTTCCAAGCGGTCATTAGATTGTATGTAACTCTCTATTGTTTGATGACCCTCCAGATTATCTCCCATGGTAAATAAAATGATGATGAAATCTCCAGATCTCTTGCCAAAAAATGTTTTGATCAGTTCCACAGTGTCTTTTTCCTCCTTGGTAAACCGGCCGATCTGCAGCACCAGTAAGAACACATGAGGTCCAGGAGACGACAAGCTGATGCATTTCACAAGCTCCTGTTGAACATCATCATTGGACAGTGTTGTGTCAAACAGACCGGGGGTGTCCACCACAGCGACAGGACGTCCATCAATCTCTCCTGTTGCTTTCTTGCAAAGCCTGGTCACTGACTTTGAGCTGACAGTTGATTCAAAATATTCTTTGCCCAAAATGGTGTTTCCAGTTGCACTCTTCCCACTGCCAGTCTTCCCAAACAGCACCATCCTGAGACACTCTCTGTTCTGACTTTCATCAACATCTCCCTCCTGAGTTTTCTTTTTAACATCCTGCAGTTCAGCTTTAAGTCTTCTGATAGTGTTATCCAGCTCTACAACCTTCTCCATCTGAGCCTTGGTGAACATGTCCTTTGTAAAGCACCTAGATCCTGTACCTCTCATCTCTAGCACAGCATCCAACAGCTCTGGGATCTGCTGCTGGTTCTTGATGTTGAGAACAACATGTCTTCCTCCACATCTCTGACGGAGCTCCTGGAGGTCCTTGTTCTCCTTTAGTAAGTTAACAACAGCTGGAGCTGTAGGATCTGACTCCACAGTGGACAGAATCAAGGTGAAGTCGATGACTCGAGAGCTGAATGTGTTCTGGAGGGTCTCTAACTCTCCCTTGTCTTCATCAGTGAGGAGACCCATAGGTAGGATCAGGATGAAGGCATGGACGCCTTCAGGTTCACAGAGGGAGACACACCTGGATGATTCCTCCATCACTTTCTCCTGAGGTTTTCCACACAAAGCAAGGAGCTCCACCAGGGAAACCCTTAGTCCACACACCTCTCCCTGATGTTTAACACACTCTGAGGAGTTGGAGACTGAAGGAAGCTCTCTCTGACCTAAAATGGCCTCGGCTGCTGAAGTCTTACCTGCTCCTTTCGTCCCACACAGAACCAGGTTTAAAGCTGGTTTGATGTGTTCAGACTTTGGTGCCATGATCAAACCTGCATCCTCAAACACATCACAGCTCACAGGCTCTCCATTGTTCTCCTTTGCAGTTTGACCCAAATGTGTTAACAGCTCTGAATGGTCAAGGTTCTGACTCGCATATCTGTTTCTACACATTCTGATCAGGTCTTTTAATGGTGGATGTTGCATAACCTTTTCAATGAAACCTGAACTCCCCTTTTTAGGTGGTGATATTAATACCAGTGAATGATCGAATGATTGATCACCAAAGAGTTGTAGGAAACTGCAGAGTCTCAGTTTGTGTTTCTCAGTGAAGTGCTCAGGCTGTAGAACCAGCAGGAACACATGAGGTCCAGGATCAGAGAGACTCACACAGGTTTTTACATGTTGTGAAAGTTTCCATTGGGGGATGTTGGGAAGCAGCAGATCTGGGGTGTTGATAAGAACTATTTCTTTTCCTTTTAACTGTCCACTGACTCTCAGACACCGGTCTGGTTCTTTCTCAGTGTTGAACACAGTCTCTCCCAGTATGAAGTTCCCCACTGAACTCCTCTCAGCCCAGCTGTTCCCCAGCAGAACTACCCTAAGCTCAGAAACTGAAAAAGAAAACACAGAATTAGAAAAACTACTCTTCAACAAAAAACTGAATTAGATAATCAACCAATGAAAGGGTAATATATTTTAAAAGGTGGACTTGAGTAAATGTGTCAGCTGTTATCTCAAAACTAGCTAAATCACCAAAGAGCTTGCATACATGAAATGGAGAAAAAAATGATGGTGTACCCACGATCTAAAAAACTGTGATTTGAGATGTTAATTTACATTAAATAATTTGTACTCCGTTAGGTGGCAGTAATTCATAGCTGCTGCTCCGCCGCTTCAAAGGTTGCAAATCTTCTGACACTAAAATAAATCAGAACATTCACA
This sequence comes from Trematomus bernacchii, assembly GCF_902827165.1. Lineage (NCBI taxonomy): Eukaryota > Metazoa > Chordata > Actinopteri > Perciformes > Nototheniidae > Trematomus > Trematomus bernacchii. The sequence goes on from NW_022987739.1 coordinate 31,368,356, forward strand.
ACATATTTCATGAATACTTGAGGAAGCATTGGTTGTTCTTTTTAAATGACGTAAATGTATGTTGTGTCATATATCACAATAAACAGCAGATTCACAGAAATGTTATTAAAGTACAGAGCAGGGTTTCCGCTAGGATTTGTTCTTGCCAGTCAAATGTCCGGAAATCATTTATTTTACCGGACAAATTTGAAACTTACCGGTCATGTTTCAATAATAATAATAATTCGAATTGTGTAGCAGAGTTTCCGTTAGCAGGTAATTACCGGACTATGACCGGATATGCTGATGTTTAAAACTCAGTTAATGGGAGTCATTTTTATATTGCATCAGTTTATAATCGTAACAGATCGAAAACTTCAGATTCATTTTTCAATAAAGGATTCCACAAACAACAAACAACATAATTATTACATTCAAACAAACTACTTATAGTAGATGAAGTACATTATTAAAAAGTTTACATTAACTTTGGATAATAACACGGGAGAAATTGATCCTCTCTTTCCTCTCTCCCTCCCCCTCTCTCCCTCTCTCCCTCTCTCCTGACAGCCCGTCTGTATCTCATGCAGCTCGCTAAATAGTGGGCGGGGATTCAGGTGATCATGCTAAAACACTGCGTACCAGTGTAGGACTTGCGTACGGCACGTCCTATGCCGGTTTCCCTTTATAAATCACAATCAACTCGAAATGCGGCGCAGCTTTTGCGGGCTTCACGTAACGCCCATATTTGCCTATAAATAGTCAAAGAAACGCCCCGTATTAATATTCATTCTGACTGACTGCATGAAGAAGATCGCAGGAAATTACGACAGAACAGCTAAAAAATACATTTCACACCGTGTCAGATTTTGGTTCTTTTGGGAAGGTGGAGACAAATCACATTGTTTGGTGGATGCAGTTTGAACCAGAGTAGCAGCATCAGGCCCGGTTCTAGAACAAAATGACTCAGGGTGCATCTGAGATTAGAGAGGGTGCACTAATGTCACAGCAGGATTTGGAAAAACTTGTCCATGCTTTTATCTTCAGTAGACTCGACTACTGCAATGGTGTCTTCACAGGTCTCACTAAAAAATCTATTAGAAAGCTTCAGCTGATTCAGAACGCTGCTGCTCGAGTCCTCACTAACACTAAGAAAGTGGATCACATCACTCCTGTTCTGAAGTCTTTACACTGGCTTCCTGTGTGTCAAAGAATAGATTTCAAAATATTGCTGCTGGTTTATAAAGCTTTGAATGGTTTAGGCCCAAAATACATGTCTGACCTACTGCTAAATTATGAACCATCCAGATCTCTCAGGTCTTCAGGGACTGGTCAGCTTTCTGTCCCCAGAGTCAGAACTAAACATGGAGAAGCAGCATTCAGTTATTATGCTCTGAATATCTGGAACAAACTCCCAGAAACCTGCAGGTCCACTGCAACTCTGACTACTTTTAAATCCAGGCTGAAGACTTTTCTTTTTGTCGCTGCTTTTAATTGAACTATTCACATCTTAAACTGCACTGTAACTTTTATCCATGTATTTTTTCTTTTAATGTTTATTTTATTATCTTTTCTTTTTAATGACTGTTTTTAAATGCCATTTTCTTAATGTCTTTCATTTTTTGTAAAGCACTTTGAATTGCCTTGTGTTGAAAAGTGCTATATAAATAAACTTGCCTTGCCTTGCCTTGCAGTGGTAAAGTGCTATTTTTATAAGTGGGGAGTGGACCTAACACCCTCTAGGGGGGTCCGGGGGCATGCTCCCCCGGGAAGATTTTTTAAATATTGAAGTTAAAAGCATCAATCTGGTGCACTTTGAGAGCAACATTAAGAGATCTATGGATACATCTCAACACCCATATGAAACAGAACTGTAAACAGATTTACTTTTTCTTTATGGATATTTTACAAATCACTCCCCTTTTAAGACCGAAATGTCTCCAGGCATAGCAGAAGATGGCATCTTTTTTACATGAATATTCCAGCCAATCTCTGTTTTGAAACCATGAGCTGCAAAATGAGCGCCTTACCCCACTGTACAGGCGAGTTGGGTACTTTTTTAAATATACCTGGGCAGGCTCTGTTTTGCCGAGGTCCTCTGGCACTTGCGGGCCGCCGAGGGGTGGCGGTGTTTGGGGCAACGAGGATGAGGCGGGCAAAGCCGGCGAGTCGGGCGGGAGGACGTTAGTGTCCACGACAGTGGCCGCGGGTAACGTAATGTCCCCATGATCTGAACTGTATACCTGCAGTAGATGCAGTGTTACTGCTGGCGATAAGGGCTGGTTGTTTTAACCATTTTCTGATGTCCATCATTGACTGCTGTGTAAGCACCTTGCAGATGACGAACGCGCAGCGGCACAGGTCACGCGCACCTGACATAATAACGTTACTTGTTATTATATATGTAATATTTTTCACTTTAAATTATTTATTTATTTTTTCAAATGAGGGTGCATAACGACTCAACTGAGGGTGAAATGCACCCTTATGCACCCCCGTAGAACCGGGCCTGAGCAGCATGGAGGTCGGATCGTCACCAAAATAAATAAATACGTGGTCCGAAAAAAGTTAATGACAAAATACACATAGCCTTCCTCAGACAGTGTGTGTCAGTGTGTTTGTGCCGGGGACAGGAGACCCCCCCATGATGAGCAACTGTAAGAAAGTATCGGGGGATCCCTGCGGAGTGGAGTCAATTCATGTTTATTTTTTATTTGGTGGTTTGTGTTCAGCTGTCGATGCGTCTCAACCCCCCGCAACTCTATCCACCAGTTAAAGGAAATAAAACTAATGTGTTGAGTTATATCCGCTGCCAAATCTACCAAATATATGTTGTTTTAGTTTCCATACCTCCTGTGTTTTATGAGCAACTTATCAAGTCTTGGCAAACGGCATAAAACACGATTAAACGTGATAGTATATAAAACCATGCTCGTATCTACAACCTATAGAAATGCAAAACGGCGTCAGTTTAGACGTAATTCTGTCCTCCTGCTTACCGCATCATTTATGAGAAAACATTTCAAAACATTAACACAACATATTCGAGGTGGTTTTAAATAACATATCCGTATTTATTTATTTCTCCAAGTTATGTGTTTGTGTGCACTGAGGAGTCTCAAACAGGCGTTTGTTTAATCATTTTAAGATTGGCTTTAATCAATGTTTGAAAATGAATTCTTCATATTTGATAAATGAGAGGTAACGTTTAATTGATGGTATTATTTCCACATATTTCTCTCCATTCTTCCTTCTGCCAACGGTGTCGCAGTTTTTCGTCTCTCCCGTTTGTGTGCTTAGTGCGTACGCATGGGTTAGAGTTTGCGTGGAGGACCGCACATTTTCCCGTCAAGTTAGTATTTTATAAATCGCAAACATTGCGTAGAAACTGGCGTACGCCATTTTTTGAGCGTATATCCCTTTATAAATGAGGCCCCTGATCTGCCTTTATAGAGAGCACCGATCAAACTATTAAGAGTGAATATCGGCCGATCGATCGGAACATCCCCAATTATTACCGGACATTTTGACCGGCAGGTTTTGAATTTACCGGTTTTTAATACATTTTACCAGCTAAAAAACGGTAATTAACCCTGGTACAGAGGTTAGAATTATTTATATTAATTATCCACAATCAGAGATGGGGTCGTTTCTCAAAAAAAGTAATATATTACTTTACTTCGTTACTCTCTACATAAAGTAACTCGTTACTTTACTCGTTTCTTTACATTACTTTTGCCTTACTCAGCAACAGCCTACAGTATAGCCAAAACTTAAAACGTAGGCCTACATGTGCACATATAACAATTACTATTGCAATAAGGAAGACATAACACAAGTTAATAACGGTGAAAATTCTAGTTGTTGCTGCTTGTTCGGAGACGGCACTCACTCAACATCATCACTCTGGGTTCGGGGGTCTTTAGCTACTAGCTTCGTGTTAGCATGTTGCCTCTGCAGGTGCTTGGAGAGGTTTGATGTTGTTATGTTTGCAGCAGTGCACCTTACCGTCACATTCCTGTCCTTCTGACACATTTAAAATAATGGGCATACCTCCTCAACCCCTCGAAAGTGATAGCTGTTGATGTCTCAGCCATGTCTCTGTCTCAGTCTGCAGCTCAACCCCTGTGACAGCTGCATGTGGACAAGTCGCGCAAATGTTACGGAAATATAAACCTGCGGCGGAAATCCCTCTAGTGACTTGAAATATTTAAAATGTTAAAAGTTAGACCTGTCACATTTACCAATCTTATCTACCCCTGGAACTAGCTTAACTAGTTATACATGTTTATTATTTACTGTTGTGTCGGGTGACTCATTACTGGATCAGCGAGCTGCATGAGACACAGACGGGCTGTCAGGAGAGAGAGAGAGAGAGAGAGGGAGAGAGAGGCTCCGTGTATTAAACCCGCCGTGTTATTATCCAAAGTTACTGTAAACTTCTGAATAATGTACTAACTACTAGTCTAGTCTGTCAAAGGGAGAATATAGTATTTTTTTCGCGCAATGTTAGTAACTATAGTGTGATTACTGAATTTATAACAGTAACGCGTTTCATTACTCCGTTACGACAAATATAATATTATTACAGTAACGCTTTACACCCAACTCTGTCCACAATAATACATTCTGAACTCACCTGTTGATGCTGTCGCCATAATGTCACTGCAGGAACAAATCTACTTCTGGAAATCTACTTGGCTGGAAACCAAATGCTCGGTTAAAGAACCTAGGGAGAGATTGAAAATAATTGTTGGTGTTAATAAAACAAAACATGCTCTTAACAATCTTTGTTTTAGAGGCAATTTTATTTTTCGAATATTGTGAAACAATGACTTTGTCTAAACTACTCTATGTTTCTATAAACTATAAGTGAAAAGAAGTTTGTTATAATCATTAGCTTTGACGATGAGTTTGCTTTAAAAAACAAAAATCAGCTACCAATCTATGTTTTAGTTTCGTATTCATAGCTATAGTGGTACAAAGTGAATGTGTTACGAGTGGCGTACCGTGGGGTTTTAGACAGTTTTAGACAGGGCGTTCAGTAAACAATTGAAAAGCACATACAGTAGGCTACACACACTTTACACGTCTCTGTTCCAGCCAACGCAGCCATAATCGAGTAATGCGCACATGATGCCAAACAGTCTCTCAACAATACGACAGCTGATCAACAATCACAACAGTAAGCTAGATAAGGCTGGGTTAAATGCAGACGACATGTTCCAACATTGATCAATGAAGTCATCTATTATTAAACTTATGTCATTGTACACTCTCACGTCGCTCTAAAATGATGAGAATAGTAATGTACTCACCCGTCACTTGTAAATAAAGTTCATGCAACGAAGGGAGTGTGACTCCATGGTGTGAACTTGCGGAAGTGCGAGATGTATGGAGCTAATTCTCCTGCCATAACTCCACAAACAAACTAAACAGGTTTTACAAATGCCTCATGATTCACTAACAAACACAATGTGGTTTGCAAATACAACCTTTTTCTTCTCACGGCGGAATATTACTGCCAAAAGTCACGTGATTTTTGGCAGTAATATTCCGCCGTGAGAAGAAAAAGGTTTTGTACTTGTAAAAAAAAGTGTTGTAGTTATAAAAGTTGTGTACTTGTAAAACCTATGCTGAATTTGTCTCTGAAACATGATTTATTAGAAACATGTTATGTGTTTGTTTGATAGATACGTTTTTTCTTTGCAAAACTAAATGCATTAGTTTGTAGATGGTGTTTTGTATTTGCAAACCACATTGTGTTTGTTAGTGAATCATGAGGCATTTGTAAAACCTGTTTAGTTTGTTTGTGGAGTTATGGCAGGAAATTAGCTCCATAGAGATGGCCCGCCATATAGAGTGCCACATTGACGCACTATTTATAATTTTCGAATCATAAATCTAATCATAGATTTATGATCGATAGATTTATGATTACAAAATGATAAAAGTAGGGTAGACATGTGGAGATTATCCGACTGAACAAAACGTGATCCTTTTTTCCAAAATCCTATGGAGAAATTGCTTTTTTGGCGAGGGAACCGGAAGAAACTTACTTCCGGGTTTTAGGACGCGTCACTGTGGCACTACAGCTACATACGGCAACCCAAATAGGACATTTGACACAGTGGCGTTTCGCAAAGCAGAAAAAAACATTAATCTGAACGAGAGGGATGAGTTATTGATATTACAACCAGAGTTGGGTGTAATAACTGTAATAATATTACTTTTGTCGGTAACGGAGTAGTGTAACGCGTTACTTTTATAATTCAGTAATCACACTACAGTTACTAACATTGCCCCGACACGCGTTACTTCGTTACTTTTATAAAATCAGTCATAATCACACTGACAGACAAGAGGGGTTTCCGCCACAGGTTTATATGCACGTAATCTGCGCGACTTGCGCGTCCACATCTCCACGTGCAGTGCTGCATAAACATGGCAGAGTCAACGATAACTTTCGAGGGGTGGAGGTATGCCCATTATTTTGAGTTCGTCCGAAGAATAGACAGGAATGTGACGGTGAGGTGCAAACTGTGTCCAGGCCAGAAGCTGTTATCCACTGCTGCAAACACCACGTCAAACCTCAACAAACACCTGCAAAGAACACATGCTAAGGTGAAGCTAATAGCTAAGGACCCCCGAACCCAGAGTGAGGATGTTGTGAGTGCGCCGCCGCCGACTCTGAAGCGGCACAAATTAGAATTTGGAGGACCGGTAACCAAAGCAGAGATGGACAGGCTTGTAGCATCCTTCATAGTAGAGGTAATGTTGCCCATTTGCACAGTGGAATCACCATCGCATCGTTCAGAGATATACTGCGCAAAATACAGATAGCAGGAGACAGAGGACAGCCATAGTCAGAGCTATCTGGATCAGTCTTATGCGACAATGGAAACTGAACTAAAGAGAACATTTGAAACTTTAGCAGTCTGCGTGATCTGCCTGTAGGGAGGGGCGGGCCGGCCCTGAGAGTAAAGTAACGAGTAAAGTAACGAGTAAAGTAACGAGTAAAGTAACGAGTAAAGTAACGAGTTACTTTATGTAGAGAGTAACGAAGTAGTGTAATATATTACTTTTTTTTAAAGTAATATGTAATATGTAATATATTACTTTTTTTTAGTAACGACCCCATCTCTGATTACAACGTAACTTCACTATTTAACAACTCCTTTTAGTAGGTTAAGTACATTCTTAGAATAAGTGAGAAATGGATTTAACTTATGTTAGACAGCTATCATACTGAAGTCATATTTACTGTGAATGTATGCAAAAATGTATGGCATTAATAATTTTTATCTAATTACATTAACTGTGAATGTCTTTCATTTTATTTCAAATTAAATAAAATGGAAAATATTTTCCATAAAAAAGTTGATTCAAGAACAAATCTCTGTTATTAGATCAGTATTTTTCTTATATGACAATTATTGCTGAATTTGAAATGTCTTTACCAGCTTTGGAATTATATATATATATAGCACCTTCTGGCACCTCCTCGCTCATTTGTAGAGAGGGTGGGGTGAAATTCACCTTTAGAGATGTATTCTCTCAAATTGTTGTAAAACACAAAAGTCTTAATTTTGTCAGATGTATAGATATTTGAGCAATGCAAATCGGGCACCCGTTTAAGTTTAAGACTCGCCCATGCGCAATGCAAATTGGGCAGCCGTCTAGATGTCAAGTGTCCTATTTGGGTTGCCGTATGTAGCTGTCCAATATGGCGGACCATCTCGCGCTTGCGCAATGCAAATCAGGCAGAGATGCAAATCGGGCAGTCACCATGGATGTATGGCAGTCACAGGGAGTTCATGATAGAAGTTTAGGGTAGCTCAGGGGCCTCATTTATAAAGCCTTGCGTAGGATTGGCGTGGGAAGGTTGCTTACGTAGGACAAAGCAAATACGCACCAACACTTTCCGATTCATAAAAGACTGCGTACCGGCACAGGACTTGCGTACGGCACATCCTACGCCGGTTTCCCTTTTATAAATCACAATCAACTCGAAATGCGGCGCAGCTTTTGCGGGCTTCACATAACGCCCATATTTGCCTATAAATAGTCAAAGAAACGCCCATTCATTCATTCATTTTGACTGTCTGCATGAAGAAGATCGCAGGAAATGAGGACAGAACAGCTAAAAAAGACATCTCACACCGTGTCAGATTTTGGTTATTTTGGGGAGGTCGAGATAAATCATATTGTTTGGTGGATGCAGTTTGAACCAGATTAGCAGCATGGAGGTCGGATCGTCACCAAAATAAAGAAATAAGTGGTCCGAAAAAAGTTAATGACAAAATAAATACACATAGCCTTCCTCAGGCAGTGTGTTTGTCCCGGGGACAGGAGACCCCCCCTTGATGAGAAACTGTAAGAAATGATCGGGGAATCCCTCCGGCGTGTAGTCATGACGACTGGATCTGAATTATTTTTTTGTATTTAGTGGTTTGTGTTCCAGCTGTCGATCAGCAACTATATATCCATAATCCACCAGTTAAAGGAAATACAACTAATGTGTTGTGTTGTATTAGCTGTACAATTTACCACATATGGTGTTCTTAGTTTCCATACCTCCTGTGTTTTACGAGCGACTTATCAAGTAGGCTATTGGCGAACGGCATAAAACATGATTAATGTTTAATCCATAGCTGCTGCTCCGCTTCACAGGTTGCAAATCTTCTGACACTAAAATAAATCAGAACATTCACAACATATTTCATGAATACTTGAGGAAGCATTGGTTGTTCTTTTTAAATGACTTATGTTGTGTAATATATCACAATAAACAGCAGATTCACAGAAATGTGCTTGGAGAGGCGGGCCTGGCGCCACGAGGGGGCAAAAGGGGGCATTGCCCCCTCAATTGTATTCTTTGCCCCCTCACCCGCATCATTCATCCATCAAAAAGTACAATCAATTTCACAATTATTAAATAATAACTGTTAGTCTGTTAACCAAAGTGCACCCATCTAATAATGTAATATCTATTATTAAAGATCAGAGGAAAAGAACAGAACGAGAGGGGTAAATCCGGAATACAAATAAAGAAGCAAAGAGATTGTAGAGCAGTGAGAAGGAAAAAAGCTTGGTGTGTCAATTAATTACATTGCCAGTATTTTTCGTTGTTGTGAAAAAAGAAATCGCCCCCTCGGATTTTTTTACAGCCCCCTCACTCATTTCATCCTGGAGCCGGGCCTGTGGAGAGGTTTGATGTTGTTATGTTTGCAGCAGTGCACCTTACCGTCACATTCCTGTCCTTTCTTCTGACACATTTAAAATAACGGGCATACCTCCTCAACCCCTCGAAAGTGATAGCTGTTGATGTCTCAGCCATGTCTCTGTCTCAGTCTGCAGCTCAACCCCTGTGACAGCTGCATGTGGACAAGTCGCGCAAATGTTACGAAAATATAAACCTGCGGCGGAAATCCCTCTAGTGACTTGAAATATTTAAAATGTTAAAAGTTAGACCATCACATTTACTAATCTTATCTACAGTACCCCTGGAACTAGCTAAACTAGTTATACATGTTTATTACGTTCTGTCGTGTCGGGTGACTCATTACTGGATCAGCGAGCTGCATGAGACACAGGCGGGCTGTCAGGGGAGAGAGAGAGGGAGAGGAAAAGAGAGGCTCCGTGTATTAAACCCGCCGTGTTATTATCCAAAGTTACTGTAAACTTCTGAATAATGTAGTAACTACTAGTCTAATCTCTCAAAGGGAGAATCTAGTGTGTAACTATAGTGTGATTACTGAATTTATAACAGTAACGTGTTACATTACTCCGTTACCGACAAATGTAATGTTATTACAGTAACGCGTTACTTTGTTACACCCAACTCTGTCCACAATAATACAATCTGAACTCACCTGTTGATGCTGTCGTCATAATGTCACTGCAGGAACAAATCTACTTCAGCTGGAAACCAAATGCTTGGTTAAAGAACCTAGGGAGAGTTTAAAAATAATTGTTGGTGTTAATAAAACAAAACATGCTCTTAACAATCTTTGTTTTAGAGACAATTTTATTTTTCGAATATTGTGAAACAATGACTTTGTCTAAACTACTCTATGTTTCTAACTGTATATAAGTGAAAATAAGTTTGTTATAATCATTAGCTTTGACGATGAGTTTGCTTTAAAAAAAAAAAATCAGCTACCAATCTATGTTTTAGTTTCGTATTCATAGCTATAGTGGTACAAAGTGAATGTGTTACGAGTGGCGTACCATGGGGTTTTAGACAGGGCATTCAGTAAACTATTGAAAAGCACCTACACACACTTTACACGTCTCTGTTCCAGCCAACGCAGCCATAATCGAGTAATGCGCACATGATGCCAAACAGTCTCTCAACAATACGACAGCTGATCAACAATCACAACAGTAAGCTAGATAAGGCTGGGTTAAATGCAGACGACATGTTCCAACATTGATCAATGAAGTCATCTATTATTAAACTTATGTCATTGTGCACTCTCACATCGCTCTAGTAATGTACTCACCCGTCAATTGTAAATAAAGTCCATGCTACGAAGGGAGTGTGACTCCATGTTGTGACATGCCCGATTTGCATTGCGGAAGCGCGAGTGCCACAGTGACGCGTCCTAAAACCCGGAGGTAAGCTGCGCATGGGTTCCTTCGACAAAAAAGCAATGCAATTTCTCGAAATAAGGTCTGTGGTTGACACACAAGAGACGGATCACGTTTTGTTCAGTCGGATAATCTCCACATGTCTACCCTACTTTTATAATTTTCGAATCAGAAATCTAATCGATAGATTTATGATCGAACATTTTGACTTTTTCCAGAATTATGATTTATTTGTATTTTATTTGACTTTCTACCAGAATTATGAAAAGATTCTAATATTTTCAAATTTCTGATAAAAAAAAGTCAAGATTTTGACAAAATCATTTTCTGATCAAAAGTAAAAAGTCTAAATTCAGACTTTTTTATCAAAACTCCCAAATATTTTTATTTATTTTTTAAACCTTTATTTAACCAGGTGGTCCCATTGAGATCATCGATCTCTTTTTCAAGGGAGACCTGTCCAACATGGCAGCAAGTAGGTTACAACATGAACATAAAACAGATAACACAAAACGACATCGTATTTACAGGGCTACATTTACATACCTAGAGACATTGAGAAGTACCAACAGTATATTTATATCTCGCCCTGTCAATAAGCCTCACCTTCTTGGCAAAAACGGTATTGTTTTTGAAGTGGTGGAGAGACAATCATAGGCGGCGCGTGAGGCTCAGGTTTGGGAAGGCTAAATAACTTGTTTTACCTGACGCTGCCTGCCTCCGGCGTCTATAGAAAAGAGATCGACTCAGTGAAAGCACCGCCTGATCAGAGCTCAGTGTGCGGAGTTTAAATATATCAAGTCATATTACAGGATAAAGGAAATACAGTTTAAACTGTCGTATGAAGAGAAGACACCGACGTGTCGCACTTATCATTCATATCACATCATCAATCAGATCATCGATCATATAATATCATAATATATCATAATATATTTCCTTATCTGAGTCAGCTTTTTGAGCCGTATCTGACCGTGCAACACTTAGCCTACATTGTCACATACTGTATGCAGAAGTATTATTTTAAGCAACACATTAGGTTGACGAAACACTCAACTCAAATGTAATTAAAGTCAGATCCACTCGTGTCTTAGATGGGGCAGTGATATCATAAAACTGTTGTACGCTTTCAAACACTCAGTAGTTTATTTATTTTTTAACCAGTTCTATATTCACCTTGCAGGTGCAACTATGTGGCTTGTATCCTGGATTATATGTTTAAGTCATGGATGTTTAAAGTTTATATTTGTCTAATATTAGTTTACTTTTCATTAATGAAGTATGACGCTTCGCTGTCAGTACACTTGTCCATGTTTGTGATTGGTAAAATGTTGCTAAGCAAAAACTCCCAGACATTTCAATGATTTGTACGGCAAAGTACGGTTTGGAAACTATATAATTTCCTTTTGGAGGGCATGCATAACACGGCAAACACCAGAGCCTCGCTGCGGGGAAACTTTGGCGCTGTTCCGAGTTTGTTCTAATCTGTCAAAATGACAGACTGCTTTCACATTTTTCCGTCATTGTTAAAAAAAATATTTGGTTAACGCGACCACTGCTGTCCCAGCAACATCAGTACCAAGCAAGAGAGTTTTTTCCACAGCAGGGGATATTGTAAACGCCCAAACATCCCAGCTTCTACCTGGAAATGTGGACATGCTCATATTCCTAAAAAAAATCTGTCTGATGATGCTGAGTGAGTGAGTTAGAGTTGAGTTACTTGAAAAACTAAAGTGAAACTTGATTTATTTTATTGCAGGGTCTGATTATTACATGTCCTTGTTTATTTCTGAGATGCAGTGGCACAAAGAAAATGCCTACTTTGTTTGGTAGTACTAGTAGGTAAAAAAACACAGGTTGCTCTTGTTCCAGTCTGTTACTGTCACTTTGTTTTTGGCACTTTAAAATACTACTATCCTACTAAAATGCTCTACAAATCAGATTTATTTTATTTCAAATTTCAAAAAAACAAATTCAATTTTTCTTTCTTTATTTTTCAATATCGCGATAAATACCGTACCGTTTTTAGTCCCACCGCGGGGAAATGTACATTGTTACAGCAAAAGTGGCATAGCAGGTGCAAAAAAAATAGGAATGCAATAACACAGAATAAGCTAACATATTAATATATAGAAGAAAAGCACACATTACCTATACCAGAATATAAATGTGTACTGTAAGTACACATCCATGGCTAAAAATTATGAACTTCAGAACTTATTGACACATAAAAAGAAATGTTGGGACATTCATTTCAATGATGGTTTCACATAAAGGTGATTGTTGCACAGTATTTCAAGAAAAGTGTCTTTATTGCAGATCATTCAACAGAAACCCCAACACTTTGAGAACAAGCTGCTCACAGACAGGGCGACATCTTGTGGCAGCACATGCTCTAAATATAGAGAGATATATGTAAATAAAACAAAGGATGACACAACATTGTTTTTGGCAAATGTGGCAGTGAGTGATTAACACAAGAACATGAACATGAACACACTTACTGAGACGACATGTTCGACTCAAAACCACTGAGTAAATGGCAATACTGTCTATTCTGATAATATAAAAACAAATCAAACTTTCAATCAACCCCCCTGTCCTGGTGAGCTCCCCTTTATGCTTCCCTGCTCCCCTACACCACCCAGTGTTCAGGAGAATATTACAACAGATTAACAAATAAAACATACAGATAAAATGGCTGCAACAAAGATAACATGTATTTATGATCACTCACTGAAACTTGGCTGATACTCAAACAATATGTCAACGGTGTCAAAGTCAACTTTATTGTCAATTCCTCTATTCGGGAATACAAATATATAAAAATAAATATATACATACACTCCTTTACACCCACTTATACGTGTATATATGGAAACAAATATACATATACACACATTTAGAGGTAAAAATACAGATACTGTAAGACACAACAGTAAATATATTTAAAAAATAACGGATGAGAGGTCACTCCACCCAGTCACATTAATACACATATTCCTCGAGGAACAGGCCAAGGAGGTGGAGCTGCAGCCATCTTTGATTCTACTTATCAATCCTACATGAACATCTAAACTCCTTTGAAAGCCTTGTTCTCAGTCTTTCAACCTGGAAAACACTGCAGCCATTCTAACTTGTTGCAGTGTATCGAGCCCCAGGTCCTTATTCAGAGTTCCTATCAGAATTTTCCTGGTAATTATCCTGGGTGAATGTAATATTCTTCTTGACAACATGATAACCTTACTATTGCATTTAATTCTTTATTAAACTAATGTAAAATGTGTGATATTGGGCTATATATTGATTGAACATTTACAGTAGCAGGATTGATTTCATACATTTATTTACTCACTGAAAAGCACGCCATGTTATAAAGACGCACCTTCACCAACTGATCTGTACATTACTGAAGTTATTTTACTTTAACCTTAAATCCATAAAACAGACAACGTTTAATCTGCACCTTGAGGGTTGGTTCAACTATTGATAATAAAAAGTAAAACATTCTACTACAGCTGGTAAGGTTACGTTTGCAATCAGTAAAACCATAATGTATATAAACAAACCAAAAAAAAGATACTCACAAAGTGGAAATGTCTCAATGAGTGCTAGTTCTTTCTGAGTGGCTTGGGTTGGACCCTGTTGAGAATTATCATCCAGAAATCTGCTGTTCAATGAAGAGGACATGATGCTCTATCAGCTGACGTTATGATGATGATGAGTCAGTATGAAGATCAGAGGATGGTGCACTTGCTTTGGTTTTGCAGTTCTTGTTCAAGGTTTTTCGTCACTTGTTCTATTTCCCGCAAGCGCTTGCATATATCATTGTTTTCTTCAGCTTCTTTTCTGGCCTCCTCTTCATATTTCAGATACATTTCTTTCAGTTCTTTTTGAAAGTTTTCCTCCATTTGTTTTTTCTTCATCTCTTTTTCTCTTCTTAGTTTTCCTAGTTGTTCTTTTTCCTGCTCGTACTCTTCTTGCAACCTTTTAAGTTTTGTTTGCTCATCTTGTAGTCTCTTTTCATTTTCTTCTTGTTTTCTGATCCGCGCTGCTTTTCTCTCCTTCTTCCATTTAGATTTTTGCTTCTTTATCTCTTCTTTGTTGTGCTCTCTTTCTCCGCCATGTATTTGCTCCCATTCCATTCGTTGAATTTCTTCCTGCCTTGTATTCTCTATCTCATCTCTCCTTCTCTTCTCTCGTTCCTTGTTGATAATTTCCTCCATTTCTTCAAGCTGTCTGGCTTTCCTCCTCTTACTTTCGTCTCTCTCTTGTTTCTTTCTTTTCTTCATTACTTCCATTTTCTCTATGTGTTTTCGTTGCAGCTCCTTCCTCTGTCTCTGTATTTTTTCTTCCTTCTCCTTCAGGATCTTCTCCACTTCCTTCTTTATGGCCGCCTCGGTCTCTTGAAACATCTCTGAGGTGAAGCAGCTGCCGCCATTTTCCTTCAGCATTTTGTTGGTCTTCTCCATCAGCTCTCTGACTTGCCTGCGGTCGGTCTGATCTTTGTTATTGAAGACATGGTATCTCCCTCCACAGTCCTTTATCAGTTGTTTCAAGAGGTCATCAGATTGTATGTAACTCTCTATTGTTTGATGATCATTCAGATCATCTCCTCTGGTGAATATAGGAATGATGAAATCTCCAGATCTCTTGCCAAAAAATGTTTTGATCAGTTCCACGGTGTCTTTTTCCTCCTGGGTAAATCGGCCGATCGGCAGCACCAGTAAGAACACATGAGGTCCAGGAGACGACAAGCTGATGCATTTCACAAGCTCTTCATGAACTTCATCATTGGACAGTGTTGTGTCAAACAGACCGGGGGTGTCCACCACAGCGACAGGACGTCCATCAATCTTTCCTGTTGCTTTCGTGCAAAACTTGGTCACTGACTTTGAGCTGGCAGTTGAATCAAAATATTTTCCGCCCAAAATGGTGTTTGCAGTTGCACTCTTCCCACTGCCAGTCTTCCCAATCAGCACCATCCTGAGACACTCTCTGTTCTGTTCCAGCTCTACAAACTTCTCCATCTGAGCCTTGGTGAACATCTTCATTGTAAAGCTCCTTGATCCTTTACCTCTCATCTCTTGCACAGCACCAAACAGCTCTGGGATCTGCTGCTGGTTCTTGATGTTGAGAACAACATGTCTTCCTCCACATCTCTGACGGAGCTCCTGGAGGTCCTTGTTCTTCTTGAGAAAGTTAACAACAGCTGGAGCTGTAGGATCTGGCTCCACAGTGGACAGAATCAAGGTGAAGTCGTTGACTCGAGAGCTGAATGTGTTCTGGAGGGTCTCTAACTCTCCCTTGTCTTCATCAGTGAGGGGACCCACAGGTAGGACCAGGATGAAAGCATGGACGCCTTCAGGTTCACAGAGGGAGATACACCTGGATGATTCCTCCATCACTTCCTCCTGAGGTTTTCCACACAAAGCAGGGAGCTCCACCAGGGAAACCCTTCGTCCACACACCTCTCCCTGATGTTTAACACACTCTGAGGAGTTGGAGACTGAAGGAAGCTCTCTCTGACCTAAAATGGCCTCGGCTGCTGAAGTCTTACCTGCTACTCTCCTCCCACACAGAACCAGGTTTAAAGCTGGTTTGATGTGTTCAGACTTTGGTGCCATCATCAAACCTGCATCCTCAAACACATCACAGCTCACATGCTCTCCATTGTTCTCCTTTGCAATTTGACCCAAACGTGTTAACAGCTCTGAATGGTCAAGGTTCTGACTAAAAAAACTGTATCTACATATTCTGATCATATATTTTAATGGTGGATGTTTTACAACATTGTCATTGAAACCTGAACTCCTCTCTTCTGGTGGTGATATTAATACCAGTGAATGATTGAATGATTGATCACCAAAGAGTTGCAGGAATCTGCAGAGTCTCAGTTTGTGGTTCTCAGTGAAGTGCTCAGGCTGTAGAACCAGCAGGAACACATGAGGTCCAGGATCAGAGAGCCTCACACAGTCTTTTACATCTTGTGAAAGTTGCCATTGGGTGATGTTGGGATGCAGCAGATCTGGGGTGTTGATAAGAACTATTTTCTTTCTTTTAAACTGTCCACTGAATCTCAGACACCGGTGTGGTTCTTTCTCAGTGTTGAACACAGTGTCTCCCAGTATGAAGTTCCCCACTGAACTCCTCTCAGCCCAGCTGTTCCCCAGCAGAACTACCCTCAGCTCAGAAACTGAAAAGGAAAACACAGAATTAGAAAAACTACTCTTCAACCAAAAACATGAATACATTTCTCAGTACAAGTACATTTCATGGTCGCCCAAACATTTTTTTTCATTCATTGCAAAAATGTATATATTCCTTTAAGCTCTGCTGTACTAATGTGGTGACTTTACAAACAGTGATTCTGCTGCAGCTAATCACCTGAGTAGTACATGTACCTCAGGGTTAGTAACAGTCATTACACTACATTACACATGTAATCTGTTAGACACTTTTAGTGTTTAGTGTTTTTAGTACTCTTTACTCAACCAACTAAGAACGACTTCTTTTGTACAATGATACACTTTGTTTACTTTAGTTTATTTAAATCATAATTCAGGTGTGTCTACTCACCAGGTGAGATCCTCTTTGCTTCCATCCATGAAATGTCAAACTCTGAAATGAAGCCGAACTTGAGACGACCTTTGCTCTCAGACTGAGCTGAGCACACGATAAACGTTCATCAGCCTAATTAATATTTAACAATCACAGCTTTACACCAGGATCTAGGAAGCCTGGTGGATATACAACTATACTATACGTTCTACTGGAGGTATCAAATCTGATCTAATTACAAATAACAATTCCATGTGTAGCATCTCTAGCCCTTTCTCACACCAAGAACAGAGGCACTAACATCTACCTAGGTCTGAATAGTGGTATGCCGTGAATAACTCTGGGAAGTGTTACATTTAGTTCAACATTCAGATTAAATTGTGCCCACAATGTGAAAATAAATGTAAAATAAAAAATAGAGAACTTATAACATATAAATAAAAGTGTCCTTTCTGTCATAAATCTTAGAAATATCTTTAGTTTGTAAGTTTTACAATTTAAACAGAAACAACAAGGCATATTTCATTTAAAATGAAATGATTTACTTTAATCACCAATGTGTATTTTAACTAGTGATAAATAACTTGTATTTTCAACCAACACATCTTACATTCAAGCAGAAATACATTAATTATACACTGTAGGTTTTAACAACCATTTTAACAGTTTTTAACCACTTTTTAACTGTTATTCTTAACCATGAAAACACATTTTAGTCAACATGAGTCAGCATTTAGCTGCACAACAGCTTATGAAATGAATGAACTACTAAAAGAGAGTGGCTTTAACTCAAATGAAAACAATGCTCCTTTAATATTTAGGCATGCTATCAGCTTCTTTTCGAAATAACAAGTACTGTTAGCCATTAGCTCCTGCTAGCGTTTAGCATCAGCTCACAGTTAGCGCTAGCTCGCGATTAGCTGCTAATCGCTAATGATCTTATTCAAATGTATTTACAATGATACAATGTGCACGAAAGTGAATCAAAAACACAAGACATCACTTTCATAAGCCCAACTGTTTTGATATGAAATGTATATTGACCATAAACAACAAAAACGAACTGTCATTGTCTATAGGCTATTAGCAGGCTAGCCCTTCAAAGTGCTAACAAGCCTCAACTCACCTGAGTTTCCACACAAATCGACACTGGCTGTCGTCTTCTAGTTTGGATTCACACAGGGGTTCTGCTAATAATAATAGTATGTTAACTAACATAGTTTGAGTATGGATAACAAGATTTGTAATGCTATTATGTACAACTTTAACAAGAACTGCTCGACCTTTTCAGTGAAATAGAGGGATAGAGGCGGAGTGGTTCGTGCCACTCATCTCCCTGGGTTTACATTTTAGAGCGCTCCGTGCAAGCAACATGTATTCATAGATATTAATAACATAAAGGGGTCTAGTTAGTAGAGGGGACCACAGAGGGGAAATGTTAAATTGATACAGCAAAGAGCCAAAGATAGCTTTATATTATTGTATTATTGTAATGCGTTTATATAGGGGTTAGTGGCTCCTCCATCACTTGTCTGCAGTTGGTGCAAAATGTAACAGCACAGCTTTTAAATGGCACACACGTAAACACAAGAACATTTCCCCCATTTTAGCTTTACTCCACTGGTTTGCATACATTTAAGGATTCATTTTTAAATGATTTTATTCACACTTAGGCCTATATCCCTCAATGGACTTGTGCTATGCTACACCCTGAACGCCCATCCGCCTTATAAGGTCAGCAGATCAACCCAGTCAAAGTCAAAGCTCAGAGATTCTCAAGAAATAGTCAAGGTTTTGACCTGTTTGAAGTTTTGAAAATTCTGACTTTTTCAAGAACACTTTTTTCTCAAAACCAAAAAACTTTTGGTCAGAAAATTCAAAATTCTGACTTTTTTTAAACTTCTGAGAAAAAACTCAAAATTATTTTTTATAAAAAGTCTTGACTTCCACAACTGAAAATAAAAAAAATATTTATAAGAATTCTAAGTCAAATTTCTGACTTTTTCAAACTTCTCGGTTTGTTTTTATGAGTTCTGAGAAACGGAACTAAAAGTGAGAAACGGAACTAAACTAGAAAATGCATTTCCTGCAGAAAATGCGTGCGAATGCTGTAAACCAGGGGTCGGCAACCCCTGGCACGCGTGCCAGCATTGGCACGCGGCACCGTAGCCAGTGGCACACTAGGAATAAGTCGAATAAGTGTGCAAAATATTTAAATTGTATTTTCGGATCCTGAACGAGACCGCCGCCAGAGCGCGTCTCCCCGTTACCTGCAGAAGGAAGCCATGCACGCAACGCAGCCCCGCTCTCTTTAACTCCAGGTGACTTTCTGCCGCTTTCCTCCGTGGTGCAGTGCTGATCGTTTCACCACGGAAGAAAGCACTTCACAAATTGCAGTACCCATAAGGAGCTTTACAAATGTCGCAGTTTTTGCGTGGCTGTGTGTGTCTTTAGTTGAAAGCCCAGTGGCGATCTGCTCATCTCTCATTGAAATAATATGCTACAAAGGGGCGGACTGGCCATCTGTGTGTTGAACTTTCCTGTCGGCTCCCAGACCGTAGTCGAGGAGGGCAGAAGCAACGAGCTTCAGGTTCAATAACCCACTTTAGCTTAAATGACTGGAGAGAGGCGAGCTCTTCTTGAGAGGCCGTTGCATTTATTTAGCTGTTCTTCTGTTTCACAAAATACATCACAGACCTCTGTTTTTCTGCTGCCTCGTTTCACTTCCAGAAACATACTCACACGCACACGCCAAACCCCTCTCTCTCTCTCTTAAAGGGACAGCGATCTCATCTCACTCTGCATGACCCTAATATCATAACATGTGTGTTCTGGAGAACCACAGAACGGACGATCGTCCTTATTATTATGCCGTTTAAAACAATTATTTAAATGTGGTTGTTAAATTCGGTATCATGTAAGTTGCGCTGACAGGTCCACACACTGCGTCCCCGCAGCGAGGCCCCCCCGCCCTCCTGTTGATAGATCACGAGCGTCAAGCTCCTCAACATCCCCCCCGCCCCGCCCCCCCCCCCCCCCCCCCCCCCCCCCCCCCGTTGATAATTCTCGATCGTTGGCACGCTGATAATTTTTTTTTTTTTAAATGGCACTTCATATCAAAAAGGTTGCCGACCCCTGCTGTAAACTGTGAACATTTGTGGCTGAATTTAGCTGAAAAAGCTGAATATGTTATTAGCTGAATGGTAGCTGCTTTTAGCTACAAAAATGCAGAAAAAGCTTAATATTTAAAAGAAAAGGTTTAAAAAAACATGTATAGCCTTGATGTAATGAAATAGCTGAATACTGTAATAGTTGAATGGTTTCTGGAGCTGAAAATAGGCTGAAGGAGTTAAATATCAGATGTAAGTAGTAGTGAATGAATTTGCATTAAGATGAGAAAAGAAAGTAAAAAGGCTTGGGAAAGCAGCAGAATATTTGAACTGCAAACTTTTGAACTAACTTGATGGTGAATTATCTGTCGCCATGGCAACGGCATTTGATGACACCCCATAATACGCTTAGATGTGTTGATGGCTGCATCGTTACCAAACCTGTGAAGTTTTGGGCTATTTCGATCATTTTCACTGAAGTTATGAGAAAACCGTGTTTCATGGTGAGCATTGTGTTGCAATGGCAACGGCATTTGAAGAAATCTCAAAACTGTCCCGTAGATGTCTTCACGGCTGGACTGTTAGCACACATGTGAAGTTTGAGCACTTTTTGAACATTTTCATAGGAGTAATACATTACATTAGGAGGTTACATTACTCTCTCTCTTCTCTTGATCACCCTCTCAATCTTCTATCGCCCTCTCTCTCTTCTCTTGATCGCCCTCTCTCTCTTCTCTCTCTCTCCTCTTGATCGCCCTCTCTCTCTCTTCTCTTGATCGCCCTCTCTCTCTCTCCTCTCTCCCCTGAAACTCCCCATTAAGAATGCATTGAGGTTTGTATCTGACAATTTTGTCACCTGTTCAAAAACCATGGCTCCTATCAAAAAATTACCAGACCGTGAGCATCAGGGAACCCCATTGAACTGATATATGTTGTTTTTTTTGGTTTTGTGTGTAAAATGTGGAGATGGGAGCAGTTTGTCTAAAGTGTACTTCTCTCTGTTCTGAAGAAAGTTCCGGAAAGATTTAACATGGGAATCAATTGGGAGCTAGGTGGACTTTTTGTCACTCTGATCACTATTGGGCCAGAACGGTGTGTCCGTTTGATATGATGAAGGCAATTGAGCAGGCCAGACTAATAATGCTCCTGAAATCTTTTGAAATTATTTGAATAGATTGTATATTTTGGCTCTGAGAGCAGTTTTAAAATATTTTTTCCGAAGATTTTTAAGACCCTCTACACCAGGGGTGGGCAATTGTTTTTTCCATGGGGCCACATGAGAAACTGAAAATATTGTGGAGGGCCGGGCCAAAAGGCTGAACTCAATTCTGCATAATATTAATTGTATTTCTTTATAAAAAGCAGTAAATAGCATTGTTTTGACAAGCTGGTAAGAGTATATGTTATAGTTAAGCAATGAAAAAGTGAGGTTGCCTTACAAAAAAATGTCATTTATTAAATCAAATTTCCCAAAACAATGGTAAACAAAATGAACGTTTTTCACCATTTGTGACTCATATTAGTGAACATTTTCAGTCACATTCACTCAAACACATTTTGAGTTTCATTTACTGTTGGAAAGAGGTTCTTAGCATTCTAAAGACATCACAATATTGTCTTTGTACTCCAAATATTAAGCAAGATACATCATATTGAACTGTCACTAAACATCACTGAACTGTGATTTTGAAAAAAAGGCTTCCAAAGAAAGTGTCCCAGTTCACTGCTAGTTGGTGCCTTTACATGCCAACATTTGTAGTCTAACCACCTCATTTGGTGTTTTTAAGTTCTCTTTTCTTGTTCAGTGAGAGAAATCTAGTCTCTGCTGGGCTTTAACGAGTGCATCAAGGTCAGGTTGAATGTCTGAGGTGGAGATGCGAAGCACAGCTGACAGATGATCATCAGTGAGAGAGGATCTATACCTGGATTTCGTAAACTTCATAATTGAAAATGTTTGTTCACATATGTATGCGTGTCCATGCACTCGTTTACCTCCGTGAACAGATCGCTCCCTGTCGTCGTCCCTTTCATCGACCGCATTGCTGCCAGCTCCTCCGTAATCTTGAAGTCCGGTGTTATCCCGCGGACGAATACGAGTAACTGGGCTGTGTCGCGGACATCACAGCTCTCGTCCAAAGCCAAGGAGAAAAAGTCGTAACTTGCCACTTCACGTTGCAGCTGAAGCTCCAGATTCCCCGCAATGTCCTCGATCCTTCTAGTCACGGTTCGCCTGGACAGCGGGACTTGCTCAAATGCGGCTTTTTTTTCAGGGCATATTAGTGCTGCAGAGTCCACCAAGCACTCTTTGACAAACTCCCCCTCCGAGAACGGCTTACTGTTTTTAGCAATTTTGTGGGATATCACAAAGCTGGTCATGGTTGCTGCATCACTGGATGTGTGAAGCTTGGTAAAAAAGCCTTGCTGCTTTTGCAGTTTAGCTAGCAAAGCTTCCGATGTCCGCGCCCTTTCAGCGTCAGTCAAGTTTTTATATTTCTCCGCGTGTTTCGTCTCGTAATGTCGACTCACATTGTACTCCTTAAACACGGCGATCTGCTCCCCGCAAACTAAACACACGGTTTTACCTCCGACTTCAGTAAATAAATACTTAGCAGTCCAATTTTTGTTGAAAACCCTGCATTCAGCATCTACCTTTCTTTTTTTAGCGGACATTTTTTTGAGGGCTAAAGTCGTCTTGTGACAAGGATCCAATAATGTGCACGTCTTGATATACGTATTGCGTCATTATGCACGTGAATAAAAAACAACTTCAAAATAAAAGCAATGCAGCTTTAGTCCATGCATGAGGTAAAGTTAGAAAATATGTTTATTTTGTAATTTCCAATTAGCCTTACACGGGCCGGTCAGAGTCAACCAAAGGGCCGTATGTGGCCCGGGGGCCGTACGATGCCCAGGTCTGCTCTACACTCTAAGTGATGATGTCACGCACTCTAAAATCTAAAACAGCCTCAATTTTGAATAGCTGAAGGTCTTGTGATCATTTGAAAGTTGGAATGAAGTGTCTAGCTGAAAGTATGTGGAAGGAGTAGCATTTGGCGCAAGGTGTAGGAAAAGAGGATTTGAAGGCATCTCCCATTGACTTCAATGTTAAAAAAAAGAGTTTAAAAAGCTGAATATTTCAAAAAGTATAAAATATTTTTAAAAAGTTGAAGGTTTCCCATCGATTCCGGAACAGGCTGAATAGTTTGATATTTGAATGGTTTCTGTAGCTGAAAGTAAGCTGAAGTTATGGAGAGCCAAAGTATTGGCTGAAATAATAATAAGCGGAAAGAATAAAGATTTGAAGTACTATAGTGGAATGCTGTGGCACAGCATTCGCACTAATAATTCAGACATATTTCAAAGTTCAAAAAAATATGTTTTAGTTCTGAGAAAAAAGTTGGATAGTGGCAGAAAAAGTATTCAGATTCTTTACTAAGAGGATTAGGGCCACGCTTAACATTTTGAAAAAATATTGAATTTTGACTTATTTTTCAGAACAAAAAAACCCACAAGAAAAGTCTTAAATTCTGATATCAATAAATAGAAATGCTTGCAGCCTGCAGTTTCTCTCACCACCACGAGGGGCAGTGCTACTTTAAAAACGCCCACAGTGTTCAGATTTCCAGCTGGACGTCACTCTGCATGCTCTCCTCACATCAGCTGCACAACATTCCTGATTTTATGCTAACCGGAATGTTTCCAAGCCCCAAATGTATGACCTGCCTGGACCCAGGGTGGGAGTTTATGAATGGACGGGCATTGTGCCGATGATGCAATAAGTTTGACCCCTTCGGTATGGGTCGGAACATTTCAGGGCAGCTTACTGAGAGAGCATAGTGAAGGTGCCCACATATACATCACAGGCAGATTGAATAGCCATATAGATAGAGATAGTGGAGCCTTCCAGATGTAGAGGGCATAATCTGTGGTCTGTGTACAAGGCAAGGAAAGAAGTGGATGTCAAAGAAACTGATCATACATTTGATGATCAGGGACTTCCTTCTTATGTCAAAAGAGTGGTTGGAGTTTAAGTTAATAATACAAACTCACTCACTTCATTATTGGGTTCTGTGTAACTTAAAGGAAATACAAGTAGATTTTTAAGGGGTAAATGGGGGGGAAATAAATAAAACCTCTTTACCTTTTTCTATATTTGCCACTTAAAATTGTATGAAGAGGTGTCATTATTACATTTTTACATACTCATTTTGTGTTTCCATGAATCCAGGAATATAGATGTTCTTATAAGGTGTGTTGGGGTCCAGGGCTACTGAGACAAAACTAATAGAAATCCTTTGACTGGGAATAGATTAATACACACATACCTCCACGAACACCAAATGCCTCATCTTGCATTTTAACGAACGAGAATGTCGGATACACTCCAGAATTTAATGGGTTCTTACTTGGCCCATGCCAAGTGGCTCTGCTACCAATTTTCATGTAAATAAGGCAAGTAGTTTGTGCTCTAAATAAGACAAAAACAATAAAGTCATATTTGATTTACATTAAGAAAGTAGGGAGAGTTCAAACAGATTAATGTCATACAATAATACAAACACGCACGCACACACACACACACACACACACACACACACACACACACACACACACACACACACACACACACACACACACACACACACACACACACACACACACACACACACTCCCTGAGATTCCTGCGGAGTCAGCTCTTCTTTGATGGGGCACCCTGAGTCCACTGCAGGTCAGACTAACAGACTCTGCCTGTGCTCGGTGTTAGCTCACTGCAAACAACAGTAGCACTACTGTATTTAAACATACCTGCCTACAGGGCTCTCTGTATACCTGCACAGAGACGTGTTACTGCACCAAACTGTGCACACACCTCGCCTCCACATGCTTCCCTGTTTGCACATGGCGCAGGTCTGCTTCTTGTGAAATACCTTGTTTTTATGACACGCTTAGAGAGTGTAACAGTCTGGATTCTGACCAAAGTACGAGTAAATGCACGCTTGATTCTGGGATATGATACGGTTACCAGGTGTAGTTTGATATAAAGGAAAACTTTCTTATCTTAAACTACTTATAACAAGATCTGTAGATTAGTAACCATTGCATGTTTCTTTGAGCTCTACTACCACAATTCCATTTTATAAGATAAAAGGTAGACATCTCCCTGGCCGATATCTCCAACATTTAGCAGCTTTCACCACAAGATTCAAGGCTTTATTGTCATTTGTACATTAGCTACAGTGTACATATGTCAATGAAAAATGTAGGTCATAGGCTACAACAATCTGGACTGATGAATTGCACAGAAAGAATATGTTAATTTATTTTAATTTAGGGTGAATTGTCCCATTTAACGTATGTTTTTCAGAGGGTGTGTGTGTGTGTGTGTGTGTGTGTGTGTGTGTGTGTGTGTGTGTGTGTGTGTGTGTGTGTGTGTGTGTGTGTGTGAAATAAATACAATTAGATACAATTAGATACAATTAAATACAATAAATACAATTAGATACAATTAGATACAATTAAATAACATAAATTAAATAATAATACTAAAACTAATGTTTGAAAACTGACCGCCTCTCTGGCTCCTCTCCTCTCAGATCACCATCCAGAGGGACAGCGGTCTGGATGTCAGCGCCCCGAAACACGGAAAGATCGACGCAAACAACGATCCTCACGTCGGAGGAAACCAGTGGGCGGGAGGCACAGGTAACAGAGACTCTGACTGACTCTCAGAGGTGGGAAGTAGTGGAGTACAAATACTTAGTTACTGTACTTAAGTACATTTTTCTGGTATCAGTACTTTACTCCACTACTTATTTTTCTGACGAGTTTTTACTTTTACTTCTTACATTTTGAACACAAATACCTGTACTTTCTACTTCTTACATTTTGAACCCAAATACCTGTACTTTCTACTTCTTACATGTTGAACCCAAATACCTGTACTTTCTACTTCTTACATTTTGAACCCAAATACCTGTACTTTCTACTTCTCACATTTTGAACACAAATACCTGTACTTTCTACTTCTTACATGTTGAACACAAATACCTGTACTTTCTACTTCTTACATGTTGAACCCAAATACCTGTACTTTCTACTTCTTACATGTTGAACACAAATACCTGAACTTTCTACTTCTTACATGTTGAACACAAATACCTGTACTTTCTACTTCTTACATGTTGAACACAAATACCTGTACTTTCTACTTCTTACATGTTGAACACAAATACCTGTACTTTCTACTTCTCACATGTTGAACACAAATACCTGTACTTTCTACTTCTTACATGTTGAACACAAATACCTGTACTTTCTACTTCTTACATGTTGAACACAAATACCTGTACTTTCTACTTCTTACATGTTGAACCCAAATACCTGTACTTTCTACTTCTTACATTTCCCAAACAGGCTGGTTCCTTTAGTTTGAATGTGTGTTTGGTGGCGTGATCATTATTATTTAGAGTCATTGCGTGCCTATTGATTTGAACACGATCCGTGTATCCATCATTTCCTGGTCTTCTCTAAAGAAGAGGGACCAATGAAAACGTTGTCATGTTGCCGTTGTTCAGCATGGAAACATGCATTAGCTAACAATGACATTATTGTTCTATTAATATAAAGGGAGGTCAGGTACTCTTTAAAACAGCTGCTAGTTATGGGTACTTTTTACTGAAGTACATTTCAAAGCCCTCTTTACTTCTACTTGAGTATAGAAGTTTAGTCAGTACTTCTACTTTTACCAGAGTATTTTTAAACACGAGTATCTGTACTTCTACTTGAGTAAAGGATGTGTGTACTTCTGCCATCTCTTACTGACTCAGCATCACGCAGGAATCCCTTAAATCCACCATATGGTGATTAAAATCTGTGATGACACTTCACAAACATCACTATGATTGATGGCATGTTAGGAAGTGTAGATATGAGAGAGAGGAAGTGCTTATTGCCCCTGGGCAAGGCACACAGTCTCCCTTCGTTCGAATCAAAGGTTTGGATTAGTGTTTGTCCATAATAGTTGGAAAAGACAATAATTGTGATTATGATTTATAGTTTTACTTGTTTAGCATACCTTTTGTTTTGTCAATATCTATCTGTTTTTCACTGTTAGTCATATTAAACTTGAAGTAATGACCTTGAGCTCCAGCAAATTGAGGGCATTTTATCAGTTAAACAAGAATCCAATGATAATCTAAAACAAAATAATTAAATAGTTCAATAAATAGTTGGGAAAAATCTAGATTTCCAGCCATGGTTGCAGACAAAAAGTGCTTTAAGCAAATGTGATTGGTTCAAGATTAAATGATGTCTTTCGTCAGAATCTTAGATTAATCTCAGAACTCAAAGAATCACCTTTGGTCAGATCTCCTTCTTTTTACATGTGACATTATTATATTGTTACAGTATACTTAAGACATGAAAGATAAAATGTATAAGGGAATCGTGAGGTCAATCGTGAGGTCAATCGTGACGTGTGATTCAAGTGACGTGATTCAAGATGGCGCCTGTGTCGGCTCGCCGCTCGCTCAGCTCTCTACCTTTAGCTGTCCTGTTTTTGTTTTATGTTTGTCAGAATGTCTCTGCTCTGCTCGTTTATGATCGCCAAGCTCTCCTCCACCTCAGACCCTCACTGGAGTTGATATTGCTGCCCAAACCTACATCTGGCAACCATAAATCGTCCCCCCCACCTCTACTGTCGGATATCCCCACTTACCTACGGCGGTCACACTGCGTCCTGCCTCGCCGAAAGCGCTTTCGACGACGGGGAAAGCGTGGTGGTGCACTGGTCCATCTTAAGGCATACCTGACGGCTTCTTCTGTGAATTATCCACGCCTCGGATGTCATGGCCCTCCCGCTGCACGCCAAGTGAGGGATCGGTGGATTCGCCCCGTTTTTCCGGAGCTCCGGAGTCTGAGGGGCCCGCTGGCAGCTCCTCCTGCCCGACTGACTGCTCCCGGCCCGCGCGGCGTTCAACACGCACATCTTCGTCAGCTGAGACGCACTACACCTTCGGCAAGCCCGGAGCGAAAACTTTGCATGGCTTTGCTAAATGCTAGGTCGATAGCAAACAAAACGTTCCTGCTAAACGACTTCTTCACCTCTCGTGAACTGGATTTTATGTTCCTGACGGAGACCTGGGTCCACGCTGGCGAGTATACACCGTTCTCTGAACTTCTTCCTCCTGACTGTACATTCTTCAGCTCCCCCCGTGCCACTGGCCATGGTGGGGGCATAGCATCAGTGTTTAGAGCAAACCTCCAATGCCGATTGCTTCACCCTGTATCTAGCTATGCCAGCTTTGAGTTGCAGCTTTTTGAACTGAACCCGGCCTCGCCTATACTCTGCGCAGTCGTGTATCGTCCGCCAAAGTGTAATAAGGATTTCATAAATGACTTTTCTGACTTTCTGTCCGGGATCATGGTGAAATATGATCGTGTTTTGATTTCCGGAGACTTCAATGTCCATGTGTGTTGCGAGTCCAAACCTCTGGTTAGGGACTTTTTAAATCTCCTTGATTCCTTTGGTCTCGTTCAGTCCGTGGCTGGCCCAACACACGAAAAAGGACACACTTTGGACTTAGTATTGTCGTTTGGACTGTCTGTATCTGTGGATGAAATATGTGCAGCAACGCGTATCTCAGACCATTTACCGGTTCTGTTTACAACCTCCATCCCTTCCGCAGGAGTCGAATCACGTGCCCCTGCGCGTCGTCTACGTTCGATTAAGCCCTTGACTGCCTCACAGTTCTCTGATGCTTTTAATGCTTCTCCGATCTGTAAATTAGATGTGAACTGTGCTTTTAATGCTGATGAGCTTATCTCCATGTTTGACTCGACATGCACACTAATACTGGATTCTGTTGCTCCTTTTACGCTTAGACGCATCAAAGTTCTATCAGAGCCGTGGCTCAATGACTGTACTCGTGATCTCAGACGCGCTTGCAGGCGTGCAGAGAGAAAATGGAAAAAGGATAAACTCCATGTCTCCCTAGAAATCCTTCGTGCTTGCCTTTCTGACTACCAGACGGCAGTCAAAGCCAAAACAGAGCACATTTCTCTGTTCATCTCCAAAAACAGCCATAAACCTCAGGTTCTTTTTAATGTCCTCAACTCTATCATTAATCCCTGTGATGTTTCTTCTATTGTCCCATCGACTACTCTCTGTGATAAGTTTCTTACATTTTTTATTGAAAAAGTATCTGCTCTTAGGCTAGCCCACACTAGTGCTACCCCAGATCCTGCTCCTTTTCTGTGCCCTGCTGTCCTCGACCACTTTGACCCTGTATCCCTCTCTTCTCTCTCGGATGTAGTCAAGCACCTGCGGCCGACAAACTGCACCTCAGACAGCATTCCCTCTCGCCTTCTCAGAGATGTTTTTGATTCAGTTGGAGCAAGTATTTTATTACTTTTAAACACCTCTCTTACCTCAGGATGTGTCCCAGCTGCCTTCAAACATGCCGTGGTTAAGCCACTCCTTAAAAAGAAAAATCTCGACCCCTCTATTCTCGCAAATTTTAGGCCCATCTCCCAGCTACCTTTTTTATCAAAAGCCCTGGATCGAGTAGTCTACGCCCAGCTGCAGTCTTTTTTAACCACGCATGGAATCCATGAAAAGTTTCAGTCTGGCTTCAAACCCATGCACAGCACTGAAACAGCTCTTTTAAGAGTTTTTAATGATCTGCTCCTAGCCGCCGACTCAGGTAGCCCAGCTGTCTTGGTGCTGTTAGACCTGACAGCTGCCTTTGACACTGTGGACCATAGCATCCTGCTGTCACGGCTTGAACAGTCCGCTGGCATCACAGGCTCTGCCCTTGCATGGTTCAGGTCCTACCTGACAGACCGTAGCTTCTCGGTACAGCTAGGTGCCTTCTCCTCTGCCAAAGCCCCTCTTACCTGTTGGGTTCCCCAAGGCTCGATTCTGGGCCCCATCCTTTTTCTACTGTACATACCGCCCCTAGGTTCAATACTCACAACACATAACATTCCCTTCCACTGCTACGCCGACGATGTACAGATCTATCTGCCTCTCAAAGCAAATGTCACACACTCACTACAGCAGCTGATGGACTGCTTAGCAGAGATAAAATCCTGGCTGAGCAAAAACTTCCTCAACCTCAACGAGAGCAAGACTGAGGTCATCTTTTTTGGACCGCAACCTTCAGCCTCTCCGGTTGATATTCTGGGGTCTATCAAAAAAAACATCCTCCCCTCGGTCATGAACCTTGGAGTGACCTTCACCAGCACTTTTAAATTCGACAAGCAGGTCAGCACCGTAGTAAAATCCTGCTTTTTTAAAATAAGACTATTGGCCAAAACCAAGTCGTATTTATCTTTTAAAGACTTAGAAAGGGTTATTAACGCCTTTGTAACCTCGAGACTGGACTATTGTAACGCTCTGTATGTGGGTATGGACCAGGCCTCAATCAAACGCTTACAGCTAGTCCAAAACGCTGCTGCACGTTTGCTGACTGGTCACAAAAAGCGCGACCACATCACCCCTATTCTGGCCTCACTACACTGGCTTCCAGTTCGGTTCAGAATTGATTTTAAAATCCTTTTATTTGTTTTTAAAGCCCTAAATGGGCTGGCTCCGGCCTATATAACTGAACTGCTCCAGCGCTACACCCCAGCCAGAGCTTTAAGGTCTGCTGACCAGCTGCTGCTGGTAGTGCCCAAGACCAGGCTAAAAACCAGAGGGCACCGAGCCTTCGCAGCAGCTGGCCCTAGGCTCTGGAACACTCTGCCCCTCCATGTGAGGTCGGCCCAGACCCTAGGGGTTTTTAAATCAAAACTAAAAACACACTTCTTCTCTCTGGCTTTCTAGTTAGAGCGGAGCACGACTCCTGACTTTTCCGTGTGTTTTATTCTTATTTTGTTTTTTAAGATATATCTGTTGTAATTTATTGTCGTTTATTGTGTTTTGTAGTAATGTGTTTTTATTACATGTACAGCACTTTGGCTCGACCAAAAATCGCTTTTAAATGTGCTTTATAAATAAAACCTGATTTGATTTGATTTGATAAGAAAGTGCAAGATGAAGATATTGCAAGGGATATAAAGCTGCCAGTAAAAATGCAGGAATACGTGACTATGAAAAAGGTTACAAATACTGTTGAGTGAGATAAAAAACTGCAGATTTGATGTAAACAAATCAACTTGATGCCTCTTTATGGAGTGAATTCATCACTAAAACGTTCCCTTGCAGGTGGCAGAGACACGGCGGGGCTCGGGGGGAAAGGAGGTCCCTACCGGCTGGATGCAGGACACAAAGTCCACCAGGTAAGAAGCCAATCAGTTCACAAATATAACAATACCGTGAGCCAAAGATAATAACATAGAGGACCAAGAACTGAGCCTTGGGGGACTCCACTAATAAATTAAATCCCTGTTAACTTCTGGAGGGATCCCAACTTCAGTCAAGTCAAGAACCAACTGGAATTTAAAGCTATTCCCACCACCATACATCTTAATACAATAATACAGTGGCGAGCCGTGACTTTTATACTTAGGCCCTCTGACCCCCCCCCCCCCCCCCCCCACTTCCCTCGAAAAGAAAAGAAGAGTTATTACCTCACAGCATATACTCCAGCGGAATATCAAAACAACGGCCCGGGGTCCAAACGCATCAATGACAGCGACCCTCTACCACACAAAACAACACCTGTACATAACCCAATTTGTGTTCTTTGAAATCAAAAAGGATATTGCATTGTGTTTGTTACTTTCGTTGCAGTTGTGTCTTAAGTGTAATTTGGCTTGGCTTCCTATTTTGTGGACATGCTTTTATTTTGAAGGCGAGTTTAAGCTGTTGACAGGAAGTTGTTGTTGCTATGGAAACAAGAAAAGCTTCACAGCGGGCGGAACTTGTCATAAAGTCTGCGATAATAAAACCCACCCATTTAGAGGGAAGATATGATTGGTCAATTGTACTGTCATTTGACATTACTCTCTCATTCAGTTACTATAGCGGGCCCTCTGTGAATTTACAGCAGGACCACCAATCAGCTCACAGTACCTCGCAGACACGAGCTTCTTTCATTTAACCCTTCACATTCCAACAGAAACTGAATAGGCAGATTCGAAGGATTTATTTCTTTGGAAATGTTATTTTAAATACAATTAAATCAAGTTATTTTGGTAAAACTAATGAAAAATATAACAAAAAGAAATATTTAAAAAGAAGATATTCCAAAAAATATATATTTTTAATGTTTTTAAATATTATTGTAGAATATCTTAGAGGGCCCTGACGGCTCGCCACTGTCTTAATAAGGAGACCCAGAGAATGGTCTACCTCACCTCTTTGATGACGTCTCCGACGATCGATCATGCCTGAAGGATACGAGCTATCGTCAGCTTTCCCCCCTCCACCTTAAACGTCACACCCTGAAACCCAATTGTATTTATTCTGATGTAAACTGCTTAAATTACAACTTTCAGGAAAGAGGACAGGGCTCAGATTTAACTCATGAAATGCTTTTATAGCAAACATCGGATCAGAAAGTGTCTCAGCGGGGATTTGATCTGTGATGTTTCCTACCAGGTGTCCCAGGCTGAGAAAGACGCCGTCCCAGAGGAGGTCCGCAAAGCAGCCCGCGAGATGGGAGAGAAAGCCTTCAGAGAACGGTAGATAACACACACACACCCACACACCCACACACCCACACACCCACACACACACACACACACACACACACACACACACACACACACACACACACACACACACACACACACACACACCGATAGGTCAGTCTGTTCTAGTTTGTCTACAGGTGTCCTAAGCTCATAAAGCCCTTTTTCTGTCTTTTTTTTACTTTTCTTCCTCTATCTACCTGACCTTATTTGGAAAATCAGGAAGCAGATATTGGCAGTAGCACAAGTAGAGGCTTTGCATTTATCCTAAAATTGCATTTGTTATTTTCCACAGAAGTGTCAGAAGGTTGCATTTAAATACTTGCCTGTTTTTGGAAAACAAATCTGATGTTTTTGCAGAAAAGCATGGAAAAAATGTGAGAACCTGCAGTAACACCTGCAGTGTTTGCAATAAATGTAGATGATCTGCAGCAACTATGACCTGGTTTTGGAGGTTTTGTATTTTAAATCTTACGTCAGATCCTTTATCTATGAAAGAGTTCTGTAAAGGCCGAAGCTAGCATTGAGAAATGTCTGAATGTTCATCCTCCTTAACACAGCAGACCCGCTATGTACTTTCATAACATTTAAGAAAGACACAACAATGTCAAGCACGTGTTTAATCATGTTGTCTGTGATCGGGAAGTCCTCAGCAGATGAGTCCAGGTAACTCATATCCAACATATTGTATGCTTTAAATGTAATGTGTGTTTAGTCTAAAACATATCAAATGAAGTCATGTGCCTCTCCTCTCTCTGTGTGTTTCCCTCAGGCTGAAGGAGATCAATATGAGTGAGTACGACGCTGCTATGTACGAGCGGTTCTCCAGCGCCGTCAGCAGGCAGGTCCAATCTCTGCGCATCGTGCTGGACAGCCTGCAGGTCAGCATCACACACTGTAGCACAGAAACACCAGACAAAACAGAAAGCATTCATATCTAGATGTTTGGGTGGATTCTACGAAGTCTTTGTCATCTGAGAGATAAATAAACATGTCAAACAAACAACTGTTTACACCATATATGATACTAAGGTGTCAAGAAATACCAAACATTGTGTAAACAGTACAAAATTATATAGATTTTTTTAACGGGTGAGCATTTGGATTGTTCTCTTGTTTTAAGCATGCTATTTGGGCAAGACAATATTAAAAATATTATGGTATAGTCACTTAAAGGTGGGGTAGGTAATTCACTTCAGAAACACTTGTTGTTATATTCCATGGAATGCTCTTAACATCCCGATAGCAATGAATATATTAAATGCTTTGACAATAAATCCATAAAAACATGTCATCTGTGGAAGCCGTAGTACTGTAAAAAGCACAACCAATCATCTGAGCCGGCCCGGCTAAAATAACTGGATGGCCTACCTGCCTGTCAGCCTTCCATCTGTGCACAAACTTATCTCGTGCCCTCATTGGTCATGTGGTCGTGTGTGTTGGAGGAGGGGCTCTGTAAGGAAGTCTGAAGGAAGAATTTTTTCCGGTTGTGTACTTTCAAATTCTAGCGCACTCGAGCTGGTTTCTCCATTCTTACCTACCCTACCTTTAACCTTTTATAGTATATTTTCAATTTACACAAACAAAAAAGTTGTTCAACTTTATGATTCCAACACACCCAGCATGCATCAACCAAGATCTCCTCAAAGAAGCTCAAACAAAGACAGGAAAATCTAAACCATAATAATAAAATGGAGACAAAATCACTACCTGGGATCTTGCTTATTGTTCTCTCAACCAATCAGGACGCTCCTTGGGGACAGCGCCCCCTCCTTCCTGGGGTAGTTTTAGGTCATCTCGACATTAACCTGTTAAGCCCGAGAGACCCCGGTACCGGGGCACTGCCGCAACATCTTGCAGGAAATAGTGTCTCAGGGCATGTTCATTTAATAAACTATGAATGTTTTATATCCATGTAACGGGAAGAAACTCATCTAACTGATCATTTTTATTTATTTTTCAAAAGAAAACCCACAATGCTAACACTGAGCCTCTGAATTAGCAACGAGCTAAAAATGCCAACAGGTTACTGCACCGAAAATCACTCACAAAACCTTATTATTTATCTTTTCTCCACATCCATGACATCGTTTCACATCGTGAGGTGACACAGAATCGATGGGTACCCTCATTATCACTGAATTATACGAAATCACGACATTATAAGCAAAAACAGACATCAAAACAGGTGACGCTAGGTAGCTAAAAATGCTAACAAGGTTACCTTGGCGCTGTAGTCTCTCCAAAGTGGTCTTCAATGGCATTAAAACGATAAAAACG
Organism: Trematomus bernacchii; assembly: GCF_902827165.1. Classification (NCBI taxonomy): domain Eukaryota; kingdom Metazoa; phylum Chordata; class Actinopteri; order Perciformes; family Nototheniidae; genus Trematomus; species Trematomus bernacchii. The sequence continues at coordinate 31,403,521 of NW_022987739.1, forward strand.
CTGCTGAAGTTGATCCATAGGTTAATCCAATGTGTCTGTGTCCCTTTGAAATGATTTCTGATAATCCATGAGCAATGAGACGGATAATCCATGCTTTTCCGTTTCTAGATGTCAGAGCTAGAGTGTAGCTTCACTCTAATGCAAAATGACATGCGCAAAGCCCCCACCTTTTTGTTTCACAATGAGTGTGTGTGGGGGACTCCCCCTTCGATTATATTGGCTCTAACGGTCAGAAAGAGGTGTCAACCATCAAAATCGAGCAAGGGGGGCCAGAGATATGGAAAAAAAAACATTTCCACCCAAATCACCTCAGAGGTAGTGTTTTTGGCTAAACCTCTCTAAAAAGGTCAAATGTCACTTGTTTTGCATCAATCTTGATACAGGGTACTTATTATATGTTGTACTTTGGATTCCTAAAGCTTTTAGTCTACTAACCCATCATCCAAGGGTAGTTTTCACTATAAGTAAAAAAGAATTGTTGGACGGACACTATAATTTACAGTTTTTTACTATGTAAAATCTGAATTTTCTTTAAAATAAAAAACATCTATATTGATTCTGACACTTCTACATCCAACTCACAGGTTTATCATTACTTTGAGAAAAAAGATGATTAATTTAACCCTTATAGAAGGGAAGATATGGTCATTTGTTCTGGGAATGTCATTTTCGAGCCTGAGACCTGAAAAACAGGCTCAGGGCTTAACAGGTTAAGGAATACAATCTAGTGAACCTGGCCGACAGAACATAAAAAGTTGAGACGTCATAAAATTGGTAGATAACAATGAGTTGACCATTTCATTAGTAAGGTTAGATTTTCCTCCCTTTGTTTGAGCTTCTGAAGGGAAATGGGGTTGATGCATCGTGTGTGTGTGTGTGTGTGTGTGTGTGTGTGTGTGTGTGTGTGTGTGTGTGTGTGTGTGTGTGTGTGTTTGTAGGTGTGTGTGGGTGGGTGGGTGTGTGGGTGTTTGTAGGTGTGTGTGTGTTTTCCACCCAGGTGTTTGCAGCCACGCCACCGTTGGCTTTGAACACGAACGTTGCTCATTGTTTGTTTTGGTCCTTTGAGCCCCGGGCTTCTTTCCCTCTGTGAGGATAATGGAGATTATACCAAGTCATCTTATTTTCTATCATACCTGAGGAGTGATGTGTGTGTTTTCAGGCCAAAGGGAAGGAGCGTCAGTGGCTGAAGAACCAGGCTCTGGGAGAACTGGACGACGCTAAAATCATCGATGGACTGACCGGAGAGAAAGCTATCTACAAACGCAGAGGAGAGCTGGACCCAGAGGTGTGTGTGTGTGAATACAGATGTTGTTCTTTGTGTTTGTTATTTCTGTCTATCATTCTTTTTTTTTTTTTATATATATATATATATATTCACAGATATTATAAGCATTATAAATACATAAAAAATATCTGATGCAAAAAATATACAAAGGCAGATGCTAAAATAAAAACATATTTAACAGTATTTTATGAATTCCTGGTAAAAGTTTTAGGCAGTAAATTATCATTCTTGAAGTTTGAATATTGTTTTAATAGAAATATAATAATTCTGTGTGTGTGTGTGTGTGTGTGTGTGCAGCTGGGCAGTCCCCAGCAGAAGCCCAAGCGTCTGCGGGTGTTAGCGGATGTTTCCGGCAGCATGTACCGCTTCAACGGAGTGGACAGACGGCTGGAGCGCTCCATGGAGGCCGTGTGCATGGTGATGGAGGGGCTGGAGAACTACGAGCACAAGTTCAAGGTGAGGCCATCACTACTAACACCATGACAGAAACACTGTGTGTGTGTGTGTGTGTGTGGTGTGTGTGTGTGTGTGTGTGTGTGTGTGTGTGTGTGTGTGTGTGTGTGTGTGTGTGTGTGTGTGTGTGTGTGTGTGTGTGTGTGTGCAGTGTGTGTGCAGAGTGTGTGTAGTGTGTTACGACGTGACGTTTCTGCACACCTTCAGCTTTACACTTCTCTACACATGCTATTCCTGGTGTCGATATAAGAGGGGGTTACACAAAGTTGTGCAACAATTAAATGTTGTTGTTGTTGCCACTTATGTTCATGTGTTACGATACATGTAACCTTTGTACTGTCTTTATTGATGTGTCTCTTACTTAAAGTGTTTTTCACTCTACGCAGGTCCTCTAAAATGTACAGTACTCGAAAAAATTCACTATTTTCCACCACAGTTGTTAACTTAGTGCTGTCTTTGTTGATGTGTCTCTTACTTACAGTAAAGTGTTTTTCACGCTACGCAGGTCCTTTAAACTAAAGTGTTCTTAAGTACAGTACTCGTGAAAAAGTACTAGGTTGATTTCCACCACTGATGTTAACTTAGTGCTGTCTTTGTTGATGTGTCTCTTACTTAAAGTGTTTTTCACTCTACGCAGGTCCTCTAAAGTGTTCTTAAGTAGTACTTGTGAAAATGCATGTTGATTTCCACCACTGATATTAACTTTGTGTTGGCAGATTTTTCTCTTAATTCAAGTGTTTTCTTTTCCACGCAGTACGATATCGTGGGGCACTCAGGCGACGGGTACGACATCGAGCTGGTTAGAGCGGATAAAGTCCCCAAAAACAACAAAGAGAGACTCAAAGTCCTCAAGGTACAGATTCATATCAGTCTGCTTTGTTACTGTACACCTGTTGTTCTCTCACACACACAAACACCCTGAAGACAGGGTTTGGTATTGTTGCATTTATTTTATTTTTTCCCTAGTTAACTGGAACATTTCCACAGTTTGTTGTTGTTGTTGTTGTTGTTGTTGTTGTTGTTTCCTCTGCTATGTAGATCTTTCAAATGTTTTGAATTTTTTTTGTAACTTTATTGAACTGACCCTCAAATATACATTTTCAAATCAGCCCATGAGTAGCTGTTTTCTGCTTTTTCCCTTATTAACCGCAAGATAGCCTTAGAACATTGGGTTTTTTATGCATACGTTTTAATTGTCCTCTGGTTTAAAACTGTTACGGAATAATTCTTCTAGATATCTAACCTTTTGCTCTGTGACGTTTATGATCTACTCTGACGTCTGTTATCTCCTTTAAGGAAAGGCCTTGGTGCCATATGTGTTGTTGTCACCAGTTTGTGACCGGTCAACTTGTCTGGCACGAATGGTAATTCTTGTGAGAACGCTGAGGCACTTCTTTATCGGTGTTAGTGGACTCTAAGATGTGAAATCTTTGAGGCCATAAGTGTCGGACGCAGGTGGCTCAGTGTTCCCAGCTGTTTAGTCTACTCCTTCAGAGATGTTGATTTCTCTCTGTGAACCAGTTAAAAGGTCTAGCATAGAGAGAGGCTCTTCAGAATTGACGTGGCAACTCTACCGTGAAGTCAGAACCTCTGACTCTTTGATTTGTGATGTGAATCCTCCGGCCGAATACTCTGAATAAACCCATCAGTGTTTGACATCAAAAGCTCCAACTCTCACCGTGTCTCCTTCCTGAGTCGGTGACTCCCAATGCATTGCTACACAGAAGTTTCCCCCACAAAAGCCATTCTGATAGTTATATTTGTTGAATAACCCTCTAAGTACATTCCTCACAGTAGTTTGAAGCCTCTGGTACTCCATCTTATAGCCAAACGTCTCCACCTGTGATGCCTAAAATGATTTCTACATCCTTCTCTTTCTCTCTCTGCAGACGATGCACGCTCACTCTCAGTTCTGCATGAGTGGAGACTTCACTCTGGAGGGAACAGACTCCAGCATCAAGGAGTTAGTGAAGGAGGAGGCAGACGAGCACTTTGTGGTCGTGCTCAGCGACGCTAACCTGGAGCGATACGGCATCCGGCCCGAAAGATTCGCTCAAGTCCTGACCTCCGACCCCCAGGTCAACGCCTTCGCCATCTTCATCGGATCCCTCGGAGATCAGGCCGAAAGGTGAGGAGGGGGAAAGAGGAGATGAGGTTGTGGGTAAAGTAGAGGGTGAGAATTAGGAAGGCTAATGAGGAAGTGTGAAGAATTAGTGATAGGGTCAAAAGCCAAATAAGATAATGATTACAGCAATAGGAAGAGAGGAGAGAGGAGAGGGGGAAAGAGGTGAAGAAGAAAGGTGAGGAGGGGGAGACAGGGTTGGTGGACTTAGGTAGAGGGTGAAAATAAGTTAAAGGCAAGTTTACTGTAATAGCATGTGTCAAAAAACAAAGAAAAGCATTAATAGATAAAATAGCCAAGAGAATACAAATTAAAACATTTTGATAAAACACAATAATGAACATAACAATGCAGTGTAAGATATGAATGGCTATTTAATTTAAATAAATAATAGGCAGCAGCAAAATTAAGGCTTCAAATAAGCACAGAAGGAAATGATCAGTGATCGGGTTAAAAAACAAAAAAAGGTGAATACGGATAATGATGACAGGAAGTGGAATAAAAACTAAAGGAAAGGGAGAATAAGTAGTAAATGAAAGAAGACAAGAAGACTGGACTAATGCTGTTTCTCATTCCGAGTATATCTGTACTACATTTTCTGTTTCGAGTGCATCCAATTTCGTATCTGGCTAAATTAGCTATAATGACCTGGATGCTGCGCTCATAACGGCCCCACATGTTTCACTTCTTCCACTATATCATTGCCTTCTTGTCTGCGTAAAATAATTGTATCTGGAAAACACAAAACTATCTAAAATACAAGTTGTACATGTGTTTCATTTACTTTTTAATAAACGTAATGCCATACTGGTCTCGAAAAAAAATTGCACTGTTAATTTGATAAGGTTAATTGAGCAGTCTGATTTGATATCGAAAATTATATTGTGCTAAATAGCTAGCTATCAAGCTAACAGCGGCTATTGTCACAGCAGCTATGTGCAATTTGAGATATCGGTACACGGTCTAAATGCATATAATGCACAAGTTCTCACAGTGTACGAATTGAGACACAGAGTACAGTAAGTGACAAGGAGATGGAGTCCATGCAGAGACCTCAAACTGACCAGGATTTAAGTGAGTTAAGTTAAGAGGTTCTGCTAAAGTTACACCACTTAAAGTTGAACTGTAGCCACTCATCCAAAAGCAATAAAGAACAGCGAGCCTTCAAAGTGCAGCAGAACAATGGGTCTCTGAGGGAGCGACTCTGAACCCTCCTCATGTTCCCTCTGATGATCCTCCTGACCTTTGTTGTGACACCCAGATGACGCCCTGAGCTTCACACACAGAGAAAGAGAGGGTACGTGCTCTCTTTAGGCCTCTCTGAGAAGCTGCTGACTACGTGGGTAGAGTCACGAGATTCAAACACCTTCAGGAGGAAAGTGACCTGTTCAGAAACAACTCATGACTCTGTGTCGTCAGTGGAGTCAGATCAGGAGAGCAAGAGGAGTAAAAGAGAGGCCTCTGACCTTTAAAGACAGAAACAGGAGGAAATACTCAATCAGAACAGTAACGAAAGACAGTTAAATACTTATTTACATAAATGATTACCAAACCGTTTAAGACCCACTACTTAGACCAGGGGTCGGCAACCTTTTTGATATGAAGTGCCATTTAAAAAAAAAAAAAAGTATCAGCGTGCCAACGATCGAGAACTATCAACAGGAGGGCGGGGGGGGCCTCGCTGCGGGGAAGCAGTGTGTGGACCTGTCAGCACAATTTACATAATTCTGAATTTAACCTGTTACGCACCATCCGCCCGGTACCGGGCGGATAAACGCGCCATTTGCAGGAAACAACGTCTAAGGAATCTTAATATTGAATAAAACTATGAATGTGTTATATCCATGTAACGGGAAGAAACTCAGCTAACTGATCTTTTTCATTTTTTTTTTCAAAAAAAACCCACAATGCTAACACTCAGCCTCTGAATTACCCACGAGCGAAATAATTTAACCTAAAACGGCACTTAAACTCACTCTAACTCCCTTATTACTTATCCTAGATGCACAACCAACCACTCTTTTTTGGTGTCCTGGAGACACTGAATCTAACGGTGCCCACCTCAACACTCAGTGATAAACATTCGTGACGCTATAAACGAAAGCGTACATCATAACATGTGAAGCTAAGTAGCTAGAAACGCTAACATGGCTTACCTTGGTCAAAACTGGTCTTCAATGGCATTCAAACGATAAAAAAACGATACTGCAGTTAATCCATAGGTTAATCCAATGTGTCTGTGTCCTCTTTGAAATTATTTCTGATAATCCATAAGCAATAAAACGGCTTTTTAGTTTCCAAACTCCAGAAGGACAAAATCTGCAAATCTAGTTTCATTTCTAGATGCGCAGCCCCCATCTTTTCTCTTTACAATGAGTGTGGGTGTGGGCCTCCCCCTTCGATTCTATTGGCTCTAACGGTCAGAAAGGTGTGTCAACGATCCAAATCGAGCAAGGGGGGCCAGAGATAGGTCAAATGACCCCAGAAGTGGGGGTTTTTGGCTAAATCTCTCTAAAAAGGTCATATTTCACTTGTTTTGCATCAATCTTGATACAGGGTACTTATTATATGTTGTACTTTGGATTCCTAAAGCTTTTAGTCTACTAACCCATCATCCAAGGGTAGTTTTCACTATCTGTAAAAAAATAATATTTGGACGGACACTATAATTTACAGTTTTTTACTATGTAAAATCTGAATTTTTTTTTAAATAAAAAACATTTATATTGATTCTGACACTTCTACATCCAACTCACAGATGTAACCTTGCTTTGATAAAAGAAATTATTCATATAACCCTTTTAGAAGTTAAGTTGTAGTCATTTGTTTTGGGCATGTCATTTTCGAGCCTGAAACATGAAAAACAGGCTCGGTGCTTAACAGGTTAACAAACACATTTAAATAATTGGTTTAAACGGCATAATAATAAGGACGATCGTCTGTTCTGTGATTCTCCAGAACACACATGTGATGATATTAGGGTCATGCAGAGTGAGATGAGATCGCTGTTCCTTTAAGAGAGAGAGAGAGGGGTGTGGTGTGTGCATGTGTGTGTGTGGATGGTAGAGTGAGAGGGAGCGTGTGTGTGTATGTTTCTAGAAGTGAAACGAGGCAGCAGAAAAACAGAGGTCTGTGATGTATTTTTTGAAACAGAAGAACAGCTAAATAAATGCAACGGCCTCTCAAGAAGAGCTCGCCTCTCTCCAGCCATTTAAGCTAAAGTGGGTTATTGAACCTGAAGCTTGTTGCTTCTGCCCTCCTCCACTACGGTCTGGGAGCCGACAGGAAAGTTCAACACACAGATGGCCAGTCCGCCCCTTTGTAGCATATTATTTCAATGAGAGATGAGCAGATCGCCACTGGGCTTTCAACTAAAGACACAGCCACGCAAAAACTGCGGCATTTGTAAAGCTCCTTATGGGTACTGCAATTTGTGAAGTGCTTTCCTCTGTGGTGAAACGATCAGCCCTGCACCACGGAGGAAAGCGGCAGAAAGTCACCTGGAGTTAAAGAGAGCGGGGCTGCATTGCGTGCATGGCTTCCTTCTGCAGGTAACGGGGAGACGCGCTCTGGCGGCGGTCTCGTTCAGGATCCGAAAATACAATTTAAATATCTTGCACACTTATTCCACTTATTCCTAGTGTGCCACTGGTTACGGTGCCGCGTGCCAATGCTGGCACGCGTGCCAGGGGTTGCCGACCCCTGACTTAGACTAAAGTGAACTATCTAAACCCTCAGAGAGTCCTTTACCTCAGTGAGCTGTAGTTATCAGCCTCTCAGTCTGACAGGAGAGGACTCTCCCTCCACCCCTCAGAGAGTCCTTCACCTCACTGAGCTGTAGTTATCAGCCTCTCAGTCTGACAGGAGAGGACTCTCCCTCCACCTCTTTCATAACAGCGCCTAGCACGCTCGTGAACTGTTAGCGCCGGAGCCTCGCAGTGGGGAAACTGTGGCGCGCATCATTTTACAACTAAAGACACAGCTACACAAAAAACGCAGCATGTGCACGGCTCATGTGTACGGCTCTGAGAATCTGCCTTGGTACAAAGTAGCAGTGAAAACATGGAACAGAGTTTCATTGATTTGGGCATTCTCTCAATAAGCAAGTGGAATGGATTTGATAATGAAGCCCTGACACAGCGCTCTACAGAGAGCGGCGAGTGGATAGACCGATGCACGGACTTTCCGCATAGTAAAAGTGGGGGGGTCTAAACTAATCATTTTAAAAGGTGGGGGGGACTTGTCCCACCCTCATATAATGGCTGTGTCGCCCATGCTATCTAGCACCGATCCACCCAACAAACAAGCTCTTGTCCGTCTTTTTTTTTGTCTTTTGAAACGATTCTGTAGCCAGTCTCTGTTTTTAACCTCCCATCTTTTTTTCCGTTTTTTTTCGTTTCCATTCAGACTCCAGAAGACCCTTCCAGCGGGCAGATCCTTCGTTGCCATGGACACCAAACAGATCCCCCAAATCCTGCAGCAGATCTTCACGTCTACGATGCTGTCCAGTGCCTGAGACTGACTTCTTATCTCACACAATAAAAAAACTCAAAATCATATCTGCAAGCACGAGAAACCTGTCAGACTTAAAACCACTTTCTGTATCAGATCATTTGATCTGAGCTGTATCAGAGCTGAAGACTCGCCTTTTAAGCGATTTTTTAATTATCGTACAGATGGCCTTCAGCAGAATCTAAGTGTTAGCGTGACAGAGTATAATGTTTAGCAGGGAATAGTGTGTATCGTCCGCATAATGACAAGCACTATGTGGTAGCTACAGTGACATAATGACTGGCTGGAGCCTGGCTCAGACCCCATGTGGGGATCAAACGCTCGCCATAACCTGTTGTTATTTTTGTGTTTTGGGGTTGACCCTTGCCGACACACACACACACACACACACACACACACACACACACACACACACACACACACACACACACACACACGACACCAACACCTGACCAACACTTGGACGTGACGAGCGGTAATAACTCGGCTCCTCTGGAATGCTGGGATTGTGAGTTGGGAATTTCCCACCTGACTGCACAGGCTCTTTAAAGGCAGCCGCTGTGTGTGTGTGTGTGTGTGTAGGTGTGTGTTCCCCCTCAGCATCTATGTCAACATGCTCAAGCCCTTTTCCTTCCTGGCTGCCGGATAACAAAATGATGTATGCTGAATCGAAAGTTAGCATTACATTATAAACGCAGAAATGTATATAACGTTTATGACACCTACATGTTTTGTTCAGCAGGATAATCTCCATATATTAACACCACTAGAGTAAAAAGCTAACGTTAGGCTATGAAGGAACTACAGCACGGTCACATGACTTCACGTCACCCCCGTGTTTAGTTGTGTGTGTTGAGAGATGAACTTCCCACAGACCTGTGTTTTATTGTATTTCTGCTCTCTGACTTCATGCTGTGCAGTCATTCATGTCAGTGGTTCCTCACAGCCTCGTGCATCCAATACTCTTTCAGATTCCCCTCCGGTTGAAATACTCTGTGTCTGATCAATGTTGTGATCAATATGACAGCCTGTCTAACTATCAGCCTGCATTGATCCTCTCTGAGTTTTTATCAACACACTTTGACCCTGTTTGTTGGAAGGAACTAAAGTAAAAACATGACTGTAGATTTTATTCCTTCATCATGTTTGCAGTTCTTCATGATTGAGAATGTACTGTATGCATTTAAATTGATCATCTAGATTTTGAATTATTTTAGCCTTATTTAATTGTACATTTGTATAACTTATACATAATGTAATGTATACACTTTTAATAAATCATGTTAACATTGCTCCGTTGATTCTCCATGTGTGTGCTATTGCCTGATTGATACTCATAATAGAAATGGGTCATTGAAAGTGCATTGATTTATATATTTAGTTTAGGCAAGTTATTTTGATATATTTCATATTTGACGTTAGTAAATAGTCTATCTGTCTGCATGTGAGGCTCACAAAGTTGCGTCATTGTTTGTTGTGATTAAGCCAACAGGAAATATGTTGCATTTAAGGGAATTGGGTCTGTAAAGTCCTTAAAAAGTCCTTAAAAAGTCCTTGATTTTGATGAGTAATAGGATGTGTGAACGTTAATTATTACTGCTAAAAACTGTGGCTCAGAAATCTCTAGATTTGATCATTTTACATTTTTCACATCACTTTTTTGTTTTGTTTCTCTGACATGTTAAACTAAACCTACTGGATTATTTAGAAAATACTTTGTTGAGAAGCTTAAAACACGGCATATTTTTCTTGTTTTTTGGAGATTTCTGCAGAACATTAAAGCTTAAAATTGGGCATTTTAAGCTTTAATAAATGCCAAAATCCTATCTCGCACTCATATATAAAAATATAAGGATGGTGTGAGAACAAATTGTTAAGCAGTAACTGTATTTGCAATAAAATAATGATTATATTGTAAGTTAGTAGAATAACAGTGTGTCTTATTGTGTATATTATTCTGCGTTGGACCAGAAGCTTTTTGGAAACTGAGGGATTTCTTCGAATCACAAACTTCCCTCTTTTTTCCTCCATGGTCACTTTTTCCATTTGTTTTACTCGACCACACTCACTCACTCTCCAAAGCAACACACACACACACACACACACACACACACACACACACACACACACACACACACACACACACACCACACACACACACACACACACATCACACACACACACACACACACACACACACAACAACACACACACACACACACACACACACACACACACACACAACACAACACACACACACACACTACACACACACACACACAACACACACACACACACACACACACACACACACACACACACACACACACACACCACACACACACACACACACACACACACACATTCAATTAAATTAACATATTCTTTCTGTGCAATTCATCAGTCTAGATTGTTGTAGTCTATGACCTACATTTTCATTGACATATCTACACTGTAGCTAATGTACAAATGACAATAAAGCCTTGAATCTTGTGGTGAAAGCTGCTAAATGTTGGAGATATCGGCCAGGGAGATGTCTACCTTTTATCTTATAAAATGGAATTTTGGTAGTAGAGCTCAGTAAGTTGTTGAATCACTGAGTTGAGAGGTTTGGATGATAATTAGAAATGCTTGCAGCCTGCCGTTTCTCTCACCACCACCGAGGGGTGCATTCTCTCCTCACAGTACATCACCAGTATATGTTCTATACATGCATTCACAGCATTACATCTCCAGGACAACTGGGAAAACTCTATTCTTTCAAAACAATATAAAACACATTTGTGTGCAATGAGGTAACATGAACACAATGAAATTAAAATGATGTATTTATTGAACCAAACATTGACTTCACATGATACTAAAACAAATGAATGATTATTACAGAAATGGGAATCAAAGTGGATTCACACTGCACAAACAGCAGCCTGTGACCTAAGGTTTTCATCGTCATAACTACACTGTAGCTATGTTCGTATGACCAATAAAAGCCTTGAACCTTGAGGTCATTGAACAGGAACCCCAACACTTTAAGAACAAGCTGCTCACAGACAGGGCGCCATCTTGTGGCAGCACATGCTCTACATATTGAGAGATATATGTTAATAAATCAAAGGATGACACAAAAAAAAATTGGGCAAATGTGGCAGTGACTGACTGATTAACACAAGTCCATGAACATGAACACACTGACTGATGACCTTTTCTTTGGTAACATTAAGCTGTCTTTGGCTCTTTTCTGCTGTAACAATGTAAATGTACCCTCTGTGGGACTAATAAAGGTATTCTGATGTTCGACTCAAAACCACTGAGTAAACGGCAATACTGTATATTCTGATAATATATAAACAAATCAAACGTTCATACACCCCCCCTGTCCTGGTGAGCTCCCCTTTATGCTTCCCTGCTCCCCTACACCACCCAGTGTTCAGGAGAATATTACAACAGATTAACAAATAAAACATACAGATAAAATGGCTGCAACAAAGATAACATGTATTTATGATCACTCACTGAAACCCAAACAATATGTCAGCTTAAATGAGTCAAAGTAAACTCCTCTATTTGTGTTACACAGAGAGGGGGGTCGAAATTCTGTTTCTCACCATCCCAAAGAATACAAATATATACAAAGAAATATATACATACTGTACATACACACCTTTACACCCAAGAAACAAATATACATTTACACACATTTAGAGGCAAGTTTAGTGCTTAAAACAGATGAAGTCATTATCGTGGGTGACTTCAATATTCATGTTGACAATAAAGATAGCTTTTCTATTGCATTTAACCCTCTATTAAACACATGTAAAATGTGTGATATAAAAATCATTTGTGATTGATTGAACATTTTCCATAGCATGATTGATTTAATACATTTATTTACTCACTGAAAAACACACCATGTTATAAAGACGCACCTACACCAACTAATCTGTACATTACTGAAGTTATTTAACTTGAACCTTAAGTCCATAAAACAGACAAAGTTTAATCTGCACCTTGAAGTTTGGTTAAAGTATTGACTATTCAAAAGTCAAAAGATTCTACTAGCACAGCGTAAAGCAAATACTCACAAACATTTCAATGATCTGTTCTGCAAGGTTAGGTTTGGAAACAATATAATTTCCTTTTGGGCGGGCATATATAACACGGCATAACACCGGAGCCCCGCTGCGGGGAAACTGGCGCTGTCCTGAGTTTGTTCTAATCTGTCAAAATGACAGACGGCTTTCAGATATTTCCGTCATTGTTAAAAAATATTCGGTTAACGCGACCTCTGGCAAAGAAACAAAACTATGGGTTATAAAAAATACTCACAAAGTGGAAATGTCTCAATGAGTGGCCTGATGGAGCCTGTTTGAGAATTATCATCCAGAAATCTGCTGTTCAATGGAGAGGACATGATGTTCTATCTGCTGACGTGATGATGATCATGAGTCAGTATGAAGATCAGAGGATGGTGCACTCATTGTTTTTCAGTTCTTCTTCAAGGTTTTCCTTCACGTGTTCTGTTTCCTGCAAGCGCCTGCAAGCGCTTGCTTATATCATGGTTTTCTTCAGCTAGTTTTCTGGCCTCCTCTTCATATTTTAACTTCATTTCTTCCAGTTCTTTATTAAAGTTTTCCTCCATTTGTTTTCTCCCCTCCTCCTCCTGTTCTCTTCTCTTTCTGTCTTCTTCTTTTCTTAGTTGTTCATGTTTTTCTTTCTCCTGCTTGTACTCTTCTTGCATCCTTTGAATTCTTGTTTGCTCCTCTAGTCGTCTCTTTTCATTTTCTTCTTGTTGTCTGATCTGCTCTGCTTCTCTCTCCTTCTCCCATTCTTCTTTTTGATTTCTTATCTCTTTTTTGTTCTGCTCTCTTTCTCCGGCAAGTTTTTTCTCCCATTCCATTCGTTGAATTTCTTCCAGCCCTTTCTTCTCCTTCTCCTCAACCACTCTCTTCTCCTCATCTCTCCTTCTCTCCTCTCGTTCCTTGTTGATATTTTCCTCCATTTCTTGAAGCTGTCTGGCTCTCCTCTGCTCACTTTCGTCTCTCTCTTGTTTCATTTTTCTCTTCACTGCTTCCATTTCCTCCTTGTGTTTTCGTTGCAGCTCCTTCCTCTCTCTCTGCATTTCTTCTTCCTTCTCCTTCAGGATCTTCTCCACTTCCTTCTTTATGGCCGCCTCGGCCTCTTGAAACATCTCTGAGGTGAAGCAGCCGCCGCCATTTTCCTTCAGCATTTTGTTGGTCTTCTCCATCAGCTCTCTGACTTGCCTGTGGTTGGTCTGATTGTTATTGAAGACCTGGTATCTCCCTCCACAGTCATTTATCAGTTTTTTCAAGAGGTCATCAGATTGGATGTAACTCTTTATTGTTCGACCCTTCAGATCATCTCCTCTGGTGAATATAGGGATGATGAAATCTCCAGATCTCTTGCCAAAACATTTTTTGATCAGTTTCACGGTGTCTATTTCCTCCTGGGTAAATCGGCCGATCTGCAGCACCAGTAAGAACACATGAGGTCCAGGAGACAACAAGCTGATGCATTTCCCCATCTCCTCTTGAACATCATAATTGGACAGTGTTGTGTCAAACAGACCGGGGGTGTCCACCACAGCGACAGGACGTCCATCAATCTCTCCTGTTGCTTTCGTGCAAAACTTGGTCACTGACTTTGAGCTGACAGTTGATTTAAAATATTCTTTGCCCAAAATGGTGTTTCCAGTTGCACTCTTCCCACTGCCAGTCTTCCCAATCAGCACCATCCTGAGACACTCTCCGTTCTGACTTTCATCAACATCTCCCTCCTGAGTTTTCTTTGTAACGTCTTGCTGTTCAGCTTTAAGTCTTCTGTTAGTGTTATCCAGCTCTACAACCTTCTCCATCTGAGCCTTGGTGAACATCTTCATTGTAAAGCTCCTAGATCTTTTACCTCTCATCTCTTGCACAGCATCCAACAGCTCTGGGATCTGCTGCTGGTTCTTGATGTTGAGAACAACATGTCTTCCTCCACATCTCTGACGGAGCTCCTGGAGGTCCTTGTTCTCCTTTAGAAAGTTAACAACAGCTGGAGCTGTAGGATCTGACTCCACAGTGGACAGAATCAAGGTGAAGTCGTTGACTCGAGAGCTGAATGTGTTCTGGAGGGCCTCTATCTCTCCCTTGTCTTCATCAGTGAGGGGACCCACAGGTAGGACCAGGATGAAGGCATGGATGCCTTCAGGATCACAGAGGGAGATACAGCTGAATGATTCCTCCATCACTTCCTCCTGACGTTTTCCACACAAAGCAGGGAGCTCCACCAGGGAAACCCTCTGTCCACACACCTCTCCCTGATGTTTAACACACTCTGAGGAGTTGGAGACTGAAGGAAGCTCTCTCTGACCTAAAATGGCCTCGGCTGCTGAAGTCTTCCCTGCTCCTTTCCTCCCACACAGAACCAGGTTTAAAGCTGGTTTGGCCTCAGACACTGAAAAGGAAAACACAGAATTAGAAAAACTACTCTTCAACCAAAAACTGAATTGGGTAATTGAAACCAATGAAAGGGTAATATATTTTAAAAGGTGGACTTGAGTAAATGTGTCAGCTGTTATCTCAAAACTAGCAAAATCAACAGAGAGCTTGCATACATTCAGGCCTAGGCTCCACGGGAACAAAAACGGGTTGAATCCGCATATTTCTCATGCGTATAGCCCTTTAAGCTAGACGACGCCGTAACGGAACGGTAGAAACGGACCCTGCAAACGACAACGGGTCCAAAGGTGGATAGATCTGGGAACGGATCGCTCTGGGGGGTCCAACGGGGCCGTGTGGTAGCCTATACGGTCATCCGTTTCTGATAATGACGACGCAATAGCCCCGCCTCTCCCCACCTCTGCTGCTCACCCCCGCAAAAGTACACTGCACACTGAATTCAGATTATTTATCTTTATCTCGATATGGACATAAACGCGAGTGAAGTCTAATCTAACAGGACGGAGACACGCAGCTCCTCCCGCTGTGATGCAAAACACACACTTCAAGTCAGATCATCACCCTTAGCTATTTTAATTACCTCTCAAACTACCTAAACTAGTTATAAATATGTTTATTTTTACTGTCGAGTCATCATTACTGGATCAGCTGCTGCATGAGACAGACACTGACGCTGTCAGAAGAGAGGAAAAAGAGACAGGCTCCGTGTATTTTATTATTATATATCATTATATCGTCGTTATTCATTTGTTTTAAAGCTCAATAAATAACAAAGAAGACCTTTGACCGGCACTTTTATAATTTTGTCCGGAAGATTTAAACTTTAACACACGTTGACCGGCGAAAAACTCTGCCCGGATCCCTCGGCCACCACCGCGGAGAATAAACAGAAGTGCAGCCATGACAACCATTCTTCTTCGCTGCTTTTGTGGAGGAAGTTGCTGCTTTTGTGGAGGAAGTTACAGCTCCACGTACAGGCTCGGCATATGT
Source organism: Trematomus bernacchii (assembly GCF_902827165.1). Classification (NCBI taxonomy): domain Eukaryota; kingdom Metazoa; phylum Chordata; class Actinopteri; order Perciformes; family Nototheniidae; genus Trematomus; species Trematomus bernacchii. The sequence goes on from NW_022987739.1 coordinate 31,419,344, forward strand.
ACTGCAGCTTTTCCAGCGGTTGGATCTAAACGGAGCCGTCTCGTGTAGCTTGACACAATCCGGTGTATATTGCGTGTGGGCGGAAGCTTTTTGGCGTTTGCGTTTGCGTTACTCCTATGTGTTTTGCCGTATGCGTTCCCGTGGAGCCGGGGCCTCAATGGAGAAAAAAAGGATGTGTACCCATAATCTAAAAAACTGTGATTTTAGATGTTAATTTACATTAAATATTTTTTGACTCAGTTCTGTTAAACTCACAGGAAGGTGGCAGTAATCCATAGCTGTTTCTCCTCTTCAAAGGTTGAAAATCATCTGACACTAAAAGAAATCCGAACATTCACAACATATTTCATGAATACTTGAGGAACCAATAGGCGCGTTCACACCGCAGTACTTTTCCCACTTTAGTTCCGAAATGTCGCGTTCACACCAAAAAGAGCCGGAACTAAAATTAGTTCATGAGAACCTTTTTTACCCCCTTTTCCATCCCTGCTAGAGAGCAGGTACTTTCGTGGGAGAAAAAGGTTCCTACTTCTGATTGGCTGGGCGGATTGCAAACCACGCCCCATAAAACTCCCAAAAGGTTTTGTGAAGCCGCCATTTTATTATCCTCGCATTAGCATTAGCCCAGCGCACAAACGCAGAGAGACTAACTTATGGCAACACAAAAGAAAACATGGGAGCGGTGGAGATGAGGAGGTGTCGGCATTCTGGCGATTTACTCGGAAGGCTTCAGTAGAAGCTGCTGGGAGTCCCAAGCCAACTCCGGGGACTTCCGACCGGGGACTTCGGGTGGCAGTATACGCCGTGAAGTTGTTTGCGGCCTGCCAGTAAACCCAAAGCAGAAGAAGAAGAAGTGACGTCAGCGGCTTCATTTGCCTAATCCTTCCCCCAGGAACTTATTCCGGTGTGAACGCGATCTGTACTTAGTTCATGAGAACTAAAGAGTTCTCATGAACTATTGTGGGAAAAGTACTGCGGTGTGAATGTGCCTATTGGTTGTTCTTTTTAAATGACGTCAATATATGTTGTGTAATATATCACAATAAACAGCATATTCACAGAAATGTTACTAAAGTACAGAGGTTAGAATTCTTTATATTAATTATCGACAATCAGAGATGGGGTCGTTACTCAAATAAAGTAATATATTACATATGACTTATTACTTTTAAAAAAAGTAATATATTACTTTACTTCGTTACTCTCTACATAAAGTAACTCGTTACTTTACTAGTTTCTTTACATTACTTTTGCGTTACTCAGCAACAGCCTATAGCCAAAACTTAAAACGTAGGCCTACATGTGCACACATAACAATTACTATTGCAATAAGGAAGAAATAACACAAGTTAATAACGGTGAAAATTCTAGTTTTTGCTGCTTGTTCGGAGTCGGCACTCACTCAACATCATCACTCTGGGTTCGGGGGTCTTTAGCTACTAGCTTCGTGTTACGGCCCGTCCACACAGCAGCGTTAAAAAAATCTTCCAATGCTTCTGCCCATTCACTTTGAATGGGGTGACGTCACTTTGCCTCACTTTTCGCCGAACTGCAAAAGTTGAGCAATGTTCAACTTTTGAAGCTGAGGTGGAAGCGTCAGCCAATCAAATCCTGTGTATGCAAATCTGACAGTACAAGCGCTAGCCAATCAAACCGCGTGTATGCTGGGAGAGACATACCGCAGGTCATTTCCTCATATTCCAAAAAATGGAGGAGAAATTAGCGGTAGGGAATCACCCGGTGCTTTATGACCAGTCCCTATTTACCTACCGGGATACAAACCGGAGGAGCCAGGCATGGAGGGAGGTGGCAGAGACAGTGGTAGGTTTTCGCCTGTTTGGGGAGTTTATATCCAGTTTACTTCGGGCTTTTTTGCTTCGTATGTCGGGGGTGGGAGATTCATGTGATTGGTTGTTGGTCGCGTTGCTCGCAAAAAATCCCCAAGCTTCAGATACGCCCACCTCCAAGATTTTTTTAACGCTGCTGTGTGGACGCTCTGTTAGCATGTTGCCTCTGCAGGTGCTTGGAGAGGTTTGATGTTGTTGTGTTTGCAGCAGTCCACCTTACCGTCACATTCTTGTCCTTTCTTCTGACAGATTTAAAATAATGGGCATACCTCCACCCCTCGAAAGTAATAGCTGTTGATGTCTCTGTCTCAGTCTGCAGCTCAACCCGTGACAGCTGCATGTTAAATAATTAAACATTTTGACTCAGTTCTGTTAAACTCACAGGCAGGTGGCAGTAGTCCATAGCTGCTGCTCCGCTTCACAGGTTGCAAATCTTCTGACACTAAAAGAAATCCGAACATTCACAATATATTTCATGAATACTTTAGGAAGCATTGGTTGTTCTTTTTAAATGACGTCAATATATGTTGTGTAATATATCACAATAAACAGCATATTCACAGAAATGTTACTAAAGTACAAAGGTTAGAATTCTTGGTAACACTTTATTTTGATAGTCCATAGTTAACACTATAAGTCATCAGTTGACATTTAGTAGCATGTCAACAGTGCATCAGTTGACATGTATCAGTTGACATTCAACAGCACCGTTCAAACCGACAAGTAACTAAGCATTAGTTGACGATCAACAAATAAGCAACTAAAGTTTAGTTGACTATTACATTAAGCATTAGTTGATGATCAACAGATAAGCAACTTTAGAGTTTAGTTGACTATTACATTACGCATTAGTTGATGATCAACAGATAAGCAACTTTAGAGTTTAGTTGACTATCTGTTGATCGTCAACTAATCTAGAGTTGACTATCAGTATACTTTTAGTAGGCATTCTCCACTAAGCGTTTGTAGGCATGTGTTAAGACTATCCAATTAAAGTGAAAAACAGTTGAGAACAGTAGAAAGTCTATAACCTATCAACAGAACACATACATTCATCCACTAATTCCAAGGGTCCTCCCCCTGGTTCACGGACGACCTCCGCCGCATGAAAACCTGCGGTCGACAGCTGGAGAGACTATGGAGGAAGCAGGCTCTCGCCGTCCACCTACTGGCCTTCAGAGAACACCAAAGTGCCTATGCTACTGCTCTAAAAAACGCCCGCTCTTCATACTACTCGTCAATAATAGACAACGGCAAAAGCAATCCTAGAACCTTATTCTCCACTATCAACCGCCTTCTCAACTCCTCCAACACAAGCCCCCCAGCTGCCTCTCCAGAACTCTGTAATAACTTCTCTGCTTTCTTTAAGACCAAGATCGCAGATATCAGAGCAACCATTACAGCCTCAACAGTAGCTCGGACCCCACTCACCTGCTCTCCCTTCATCAACGGCATCACCCTCTGCAGCTTCAACGAGGTGACGTCATCTGCACTGCTAGCCATCATAGGCAAATCGAAGCCTACCAGCTGCTCCCTCGACCCCATACCCACCCCGCTGCTAAAAACCTGTTCGCCAACCTTGGTTAATTTCCTGACAACACTCATCAAAAAGTCACTACAGACTGGTGAGGTGCCTGTCCATTTCAAAACAGCAGTTGTCACCCCACTTTTGAAAAAAACAAATATCAACCGAGAACTCCTCTCCAACTACAGACCTATCTCCAACCTCCCGTTCCTTGCCAAAGTACTTGAGAAGGTCATGGCCGCACAGCTCCAGTCTCATCTGTCTGACAATAAAATGTATGAGACCTTCCAATCAGGTTTCCGCCCTGCACACAGCACAGAAACAGCCCTAATAAAAGTAGCCAACGACCTGCTGATGGCAGCCGACTCTGGGTCACCCAGCATCCTGGTCCTACTTGACCTGAGTGCAGCTTTCGACACAGTGGACCATACCATCCTCCTCCACCGCCTCGAGACCTACACCAGGGTGACGGACACGGCTCTGAAGTGGTTCTCCTGCTACCTCACCAACCGGAAGTACCACGTGGCTCTGGGGGGTTCCAGGTCTGATGACACCGCAGTGACATGCGGGGTCCCACAGGGCTCAGTGCTGGGGCCGATCCTGTTTTTAATCTATCTATTACCTCTGGGTCATATCATCAGACAACATAACATCAACTTCCACTGCTATGCTGACGAGACCCAGGTCTATATCAAAACACAACCCAATACCACCAATACTATCCAAACACTAAACACCTGCCTGGAAGACATCCGCTCCTGGATGACCACCAACTACCTCCAGCTCAACAGCAGCAAGACTGATTCAATCCTAATAGGCACCACCGACCAGCTTGCCAAGGCCGCCAACATCAGCCCCTCCCTTGATGGTCAGCTCATTTCTCTCTCCTCCGTTGTCACCAACCTCGGTCTAAGGTTTGACCCCACTCTGTCTTTCCAAGCCCACATCAAACATATCACCAAGACCTCCTTCTTTCACCTGAAAAACATTTCCTGACTGAAGCCCTCACTCTCAACTGATGACACCAAAAAACTGGTTCATGCATTCGTCTTCTCAAGACTAGATTATTGCAATGCACTGCTCTCCGGTCTCCCAGCCAAACCGCCTGCAACTTGTCCAGAACAGTACAGCCAGAGTTCTCACCGGTACAAAAAGGTCCGCACACATAACCCCCATACTTGCACAACTACACTGGCTCCCAGTCCACTACAGGATCCAGTTTAAGGTTCTGCTCCTCACTTACAAAGCCCTGAATGGACAAAGCCCAAAATACCTCTGTGACCTCATCCGTACCCAGACATCTAGCCGCTCTCTCCGCTCCAGCCACGCTCCTCTTCTTTACATCCCCCGCACACGTCTCCGAACAATGGGAGACCGAGCCTTCTGCTCATTCGCCCCGCGCCTCTGGAACTCCCTCCCAGATCAGCTGAGATCTGCCCCTTCCACCGAGGTCTTAAAAACCGGCCTTAAGACCCTCTTCTTTCGGCAGGCCTTCCAATAAACTTTGAGCATGGTACACCAGGAGTATTGCCATTTTTATCTATCTCCGACTTTTATTTAATTTATTTATTTTTAATTTATTTTATATTTAATTTTTATTTAATTTTGTTTCAATAATTTGTATTATTATTTGTTTAATCTCTCAAATTGTATCAGTGTCCTTTGCTGTGAAGCGCTTCAAGATTTGTCTTGGCAGATGAGAAGCGCTATATAAATTCAATTTATTATTATTATTAATTATATGCAACAGACATGGGAATAAAGCGAAATGTTTTGCACAACTGATCACGAACACTGGATAACTGAAGTCAATACCAGGCTATAAAGCACAGTAGAACAAACACTATATGCAGCATATCAGAGAAAGAAAGCTTTTTTATTTTAAGAATATACTACAAATATAGTAAAAACACTGAACAGTTGTGAAATGGTCAAAAATAAAGTTTGAAACACATTATCTACCAGCTGGTAGTCAATACCAGGCAAACGGAAATAAATCACTGCACTGCAGATTTGAACAGTTTAATAACTATAAATAAAATAAACAACGACACCTGACCAACAGAAGAACATTCAATTATTGATCTACCCTGAGGCCAAGGTCAACCGTTAAAGGTATAATATGTAGGAATTTCCTAAAAAAACAATGTATAGATAGAAGTGTGTGATGGTGTCTGTATCTACAGAGACCCTGCCCTCTGCCTGTATTTTCTCTTCTCCTTTTATTTTGCTGTGTTCAGGACGTTTATGGGCGTCAGCAAAGAGCCTTTGGCTCCAATGTGTGTGTCTAACCCCCAGCCAATTACCAGGGTGTGCAGCTCCATCAGTAAACAACAGCAATTAGGCTACAGAAAGGTCCTAAACTGATCTGTGGTTACCATCCTGTATGTCCTTGATAAGTCTTACAAGTACACCATGTGTATATGTTCTTGCTAACCAGTAGGTCCACTCATAAGGAGAGCTGTTTTTTTAAGGTTTTCTCAGAACGATTCCTCCTCATACGCCAAACTTCCCTATTGTATGTCTGCCATGCTCTCTCAATATTTTGAGTATGTAGTCCTGTTTGTGGATCAACATAATTCTGGCTGTGGTTGACCCTGACATGCCTGTAGCCCTCTTGGGAAAGACTGGCATATGCTCTCCACTCATCACTCACAACAAGACTTTGAGGCTTGATATGCTTCTTGATGATGGGAACAAGGGTCTCCTTGTTTCTTCTCTTTACTAGGCGAAGAATGGGACGTCTGCTTGCAGCTTTGATCTCGAGTATACCAAACACCCAAGATCTCTTTCTTTTCCAGGTGTTACCAAAGCGTCCTCTTCCATACTACCAAAAAACAGTGTGAACATTATTACAAAATAATCTCTTGACTTTATGTTTAATCAATCTATTGTTAGTCAGGTGTAATTACCTTTTCATTGAAATCTGTTTTAAATTCCTTTTAACACAGTAAACATGCTTACAAAATGATTTGCTGGAAATGGATAATCTTCTCAAGGTCTAACCCGAAGGTTATCTTTTTTCTCCTCGACAGTTCATGAATTTGTGCTTTTATTTTTGTCACTATGACCACATTAGGAACCACAAAATCTTGACTGAAATTGATTGAAAACAAATCTTGTGACACTGCAATGCAATTCAATTTAGTCTTGACTCTGGCTTTGTGTGAATATTTAGTTATTTATTCATAATGTATGTAATTTTTGAGTTAGGAACACCTGTTCCTGTTTTATTTGACTAATATATAAGATAAATACAGAAGCCTAATGCATTCACTTGAGGAAAAAAGGTTTTTCAAAGAACTTTTCCTGGAATTCTGAGATAATAATCTTGTTAATTAAGAAAAACATTATTTATGTAATTGACTTGCCCTAAATTACTTTTTTTTCAATGTGCATTTAAATAAGTAACACTTAAGTAACAATGAGAACATGTTTTAAGAACTCATTAATTTGTAAATTAATATCACATTTTCCTGAACTTTCTTATAAATAAGTTTTGGAAAACTTCATGAAAATGCTTTTGTCAACGCCACGGTCATGCCACGCCCTCAAACGAGAATACCGCGGTGTGAGACTTCCTGTTCCTCTTTACAGCGATTCTTCGGCAGTTGGACACACGTGTTTGCGTTGGATTCTCTTCAAATCATCTAAAACAAGTAAGCATACCACCTGAGTTATTAATTACTGCTTTTTAACTAGCAAGTGTTATTTACTTTTCTTGTATTCACTGTTTTGAACGGAACATCGACATGCCAGCGCCATTACTGCTGTTAAAGTTAGACTCAGCCCTGTTGTGCTCATGTAGTCTATTTTTTCGCGGAAATGGTGTTGGGCAAAGTTTGCATCAAGTGCCTACCGACACAATTATGTGGTTAAGTTAAGAGCACGTATTAAGAATCAACTCCGCAAACTGTTCCCCTGTGCCGCTCTAAGCGTTTGCCGGGTGTTCCGGATGAACTGGTTCCCCGATCAACTGGGGCACAGATGTGAGGGGCGTGGCCTTCGACTGAAATACACATTTCGATCGCTTCTTCTGTCGTTTACATAAATGTTTTGGTATATTTGGCTCGGTAGGAAGACTTTGATGCACATTCAGTACCAGTGTGTGAGGTTGTGGTTACGATGGCGATATCCGGACGCGAACAGCGAGGACTACAAAAAAACAAACGAGTTGACTGGGGATGTCTGTTCAAAACATTGCGAGCTCCAATAAATCATTAAAACCAGCTATTGTTGCCCGATTTATCACTGAATATCGTTCCTAATGTGATACTAAGTCCATCTGAGACCTGTGTACACCTTCAGACAGCCTCCAAGTGAAGCACACGGTGTTTACTCACAGTTTGAAGGCAGCGTGCTGGAGAAGTCTTCATCTGTGTTAAACGACCCGCTCAGGTAAACGGCGATCCGCCCAGGGAACTGGGACCCGCCCATGTTAAACTGTTATCCACCCAGGTTAAACTGTGTTAAGACTTCTGTGGCTATCTACCAGCGATCATGTTTAATATGAAAGACTACACACACATTTATCCCTTATAAAAACAGTATTCTGCACCACTCATCCAGATAAGATGTGACTGTTAACTCGTTTTACAAAGATAGCAGCAGAAATGTCATTGCTGCATGTGCAGGGATACTTAGACTTTAAAATGCTGATAGGTCATTAATGTTGGTCTCGGCAAACAATATTAGGAGTCCTCTATTCAAACGTAATATTCAGTGTGTAGCGACATGAAAATAACAAAAAAGTTCATGCTGGACTCAAACCCGAATCCCAAAAGCAGAAATCACTCCAGCCCTGCGCGTTATGAGTGCGCCACGGACCCAACGCGATACCTTCTGGAGAATCATAAACTAAATCATTGTGTTGAAAACACTGACGTCAATTACATTACATGACATGAGATAGATAGATATAGATAGATAGACAGATAAAGAGAGAGATAGCGAGAGATAGCGAGAGATAGTGAGTGATAGTGAGATATAGTGAGTGATTGAGCGTTGCCTGTGATAGAGTGATTGTCCTGGTGAGTGATAGTGGGTGAGTAATTGAGGTGCGACTGTGTGTATTTGAGAGAGGCTGGTATTGTACGTTTGCGTGTATTTGTGACTTTGTTTGTTTGTCTTTGTTGTATTAATTTGTTTGTGTGTGAATACATGAGGGTAAGTAGGTAGGGAGGAGTAGGCGAGACAGGTGGAAGTAGGTGTTGTAGAAAGAGGGACAGAGAGTGTTGGAAAATGGATCCCAGAATTGTCCAAGAAATTCTGGATGTGAAAGTCCACCACCAGTATCCTGAGGGGTCAACAAAGAAAGAGAAATATGTGATGAAGAGGAGAGCTGACACCTTCAGGATAAAGGGTAAGGATGCATGCCATATGGACTCTAGAACACAATGATAATATGCTATGGTAAAACTAATACATCTAATATTATGACATATAAACACCAGATGGAGAACTGTACTACATCTGAGTGCGCAAAAAAAATAAAGCTGAGCACCTTGCCAAAGTGGTCTCTTCTTCCGAAGAAGCAAACGAACTGTTTGAGGAGTTTCACTGCAGCAATATTGGTGGACACTGTGGAGTGGAGAAGACTCACTGTGCGATTATTGCTCGGTACTATTGGCCTGGCATGGAGAATGACATACGCAAGTGGGTGAGTTGGTATCTTCAAAATAATGTGGTGGAATACACATTCAGGTTCAAAAGTAGAGGACAGAGGAGTGTAATGTGTATTTAAAACTTGTTGATGCTGTATGCGCAATCACCCTATCAGTTTAAAATATAATATAGCACATTTATTTGCACTACATATTTGTCATAACTTTGAAATTATGTTTGTCTGTTTCAGATTGCTCAGTGTCCACAGTGCCAGGCCAAGAGAGCCAACGTGAAAGAAAAGCTGGAGTACAGTCCGATAGAGGTAAAAATCAACAATGGCATACTGGTATTGTCAGTGTAGAAACACGTCAACAGTGATTTACTGTAATGCTCATGTCTTTTTTTACCCCCAGGTTACGGAGCCTTTTGAACTGGTTGGGATGGACTTAGTGGGTAAACTCACAGTAACTGATGGTGGCAACCAGTACATATGTGTAATGGTTGACTATTTCACCAAATGGGCAGAGGCCTACCCACTTAAGACTAAAACAGCAGAAGAGGTGACCAATTGTATCATTGATTTCTTTTACAAATTTGGTGAACCTCAAAGACTGCTAACAGACCAGGGCTCTGAGTTTTGCAACAAGGTATAGTGTTGATGCAGTATGAATCCCCAATATGTAACTGTAGTTGCTGTGCTAACCTGTTTGTCCTAATGATCATTTCAAGGTCAACTCTGGCCTGTGTGAGACGCTGAATATAAAAAGAAGCCTGTGCTCCGCGTACCACCCACAGACCAATGGCCTTGTGGAGAAATTGAATGGCACTATTCAGAGGTATTGCTTTTCAATATCTGATGGAATTCACGCTCTTCATAGAATAACAAACACATTTCCTAATGACTAATGATATGTTGCTTTATCATACATGAGAACCCATATGCTCTCCTGCTTCCTCATACCTATACTTGAATTCTGCATTTTAAGGTCGTTGAACAAAATGGTGGCTGGTCACCCCAAACGCTGGGACCAGGTGCTCCAGTCCACCATGTTTGCTCTTCGGACCAAAAAGCAGCTGACCACTAAATACAGCCCCTACTATTTAATGTATGGGAGGGAGGCTAGGTATCCTTCAGAGGTGCCAAAGGAGTACCTGGTAAGATGTTCTAATGTTGTCATCCTTTTCAAACGTTTTCATTTGGATCATCTGCCTTCTAAAATTCTAACTGTCATTTGTTGCAGGTCAAAGAAGAGAAAGTCAGCAGCCTGGTCGAAACGGAGGAGATCCATGAAGGCTTGAAGAAACAGGAGGCTGTATTCACAGAGGTGAAACTAAATATGAAAAGAAGCCAGGACAACGTCCGCAAAAGTAAAGTGAAAAAGGGCCAGGAGGACAACTTCCAAGTAGGGGATCAGGTGTTGCGGAGGAACGTGAGACAGGAGCAAAGAAAAGGGGGAAAGCTGGAGGATGACTGGTTGGGACCATACATCATCCTGGAACTAGAGGGGGAAAAGGCCATTGTTGGTAAGGGTGCAAAGAAGCTGCAGACCAATATTGACCATTTGACACATTATTTCCAGCCAGAGGAGAGGATCCCTGCCAAACTACAAAAGTTGTCCGATCCCTCTCCTCTGGCTGGTCCACAACACACAAACACACAGACACACATCCACAGCACACAAACACCCACCACACAAACACCACAAATGGCACCTCCATCCATGGACTGCGACGCCGAAATGGCACCAAAGAATCCTGAACTTTGTAAGTAAACAGACAGAAAGTACACTCCAAATTATGCATTTCACAAATAACTGCCATTGCTATATTTACAGTAATTCGACAAATATGGACAGGGAGGAGAAAGGACACGCTGTGGTGCAAGTTTGGGCCATTTAAAGTCTACTCACAAAACGTAATGGACTTGGCCCCAGGGAAGTGGTTGGAGGGAGAGGTAAGTTACAAAACAAAAGAATATTGGACTGATATTTATTGAGATTGTATCAAGTTATTTTTGTACTCTTAGATCGTCAATTCATATTTGACTATGGTGAGAAGGAAAGCTGGCGCTCTCCTGATAGACTCCTACCTGATGACGTCGCTCTGGAAGGGAACCCACAAAGGTTCTTTGAGAAGTGTGAGTAGGACTATATAGTAGGATGATTTCTTTTTTTTGTACATAAGTAGGCCTATGTATTTTGTGTATATGTATGTTTGTTTGTCCATACACACAAATACATACTTATGTTAGTGTATACATTAGTTGTTGGAATTATAATATTTGTTTTTAGTTGGACCTTTTAAAACATGATGTGGCAGTTGGAGCAGTCTGCCACCACGGACACTGGACACTGATTGTAAGTCATCTTCAACGTAAACAGATCTAGACGGAACCATGACACTATCTGATGTAGGGGTTGGTTATAATTAGTATTTGCATTTCCATAGATCATGTACCTAAAGGAGAGGCGGTCCCTGTACTTGGACCCATTTGGGGCCACAGAAGCCCAGATGGCAAAATGCAAGGACGTAACAAGGTGAATGAAATGTCAGCTTTGATGTGTGCATTAGATAAATACATGTATTCATACACCATGGATCATCTTTTGGGAGCAACAAAAAGGTCATTCAAGCATTTTTGTCTTTGAACAGGATTCAAGTGATCTTGAATTAAATGATTTGACTTGGGCATATGTTAAAAATGGCAAACTGTAATAAATGTGTGTTTTGTGTGTAGAGCATTGGTCCGCAAGAAGACTCCAGCAATAGGGAGATGGGCATGCGCAACCGTTGCTCACCCCAAGCAACAGGACTCGGCATCATGCGGGGTGTTTGTGTGCAAGGTAAACATTTGATTATATCTGTTGCTATTTGTCATTATTAAAAAGTGCTCCAAATTATACTTATCGGACACTTTTTAGCTTGCAGAGCAGATATTGTCTGGCCAAACCGTTGACTACCCTGTTGACCAGAAGGGTGTGGCCATGTTGCGGCTGGACATGGCAATGTCTCTGGTGACAAATTCAGGTAATACAGAGCTCTACCAGGTATACTTGAATGTGTCTATATTGCCATTAAACTACATTATCTTATTGTTTACAGATGACCTATCCCAGCTCTGCAGGGCTTGTGGGGAGCTCAGCTCGGGGGCTAACATTGATACGTGGGTATGTAGAGAAACTCATGTCCTGACCAACCTTCTGCTGGAAGACTGGGATGCACCTTGGATAGGTTACCTCAACATCACTGGGTGAACACTCACTTTCACACAGCTATTGAAAATGTATAGTTTAATTCACCTAACTTGCATGTCTTTGCACTTTCGGTGGGCACTGGAGCAGCTGAAGGAACATACCACAGACTCCAAACAGAAAGGACCACAGCTAAGATGTTAACCCTATATCTGACACCCATTGCCATACTATGTAAAGAAATAATGTCTAAGGAAGTTAAAACGGCTTCATTTTACATCCTAATCAGGATGATTGATGTGAACCTGACAAAATGTTTGACAGTATTCTAAGGTATTTATCTTTTTCCCTGTCAGATTGAGTGCACCACCTGCATCATGTGGTATCATGTTGGATGCATGGGACTGCCCTCCACAGAGGAGGAGTATTTTTGCCCTGCATGCAGCTCTTGAGGAGGCTACAACCTGCCTCAGGAGCTGCTGATCCAGTTCTACTCTTTTTACTTTCAACTCTGTCTACCCATAATCCCCCCCCCCCCTCTCAATCAACTTCCTCTTGACTGCCTTTTCTGTTTATTTTATTTTACTATATTCATTTGTTTGCCTGTCCTTGTTTGTCTACCCTCCATCATACTGTAAAAGGTCACTGTGACCTTTTTACCTGTACTGGACTATGGTGATCTGATCTATATGAATGCACCTGCCAATTGCCTGGTCAAGTTAGATGCTGCGTATCACAGTGCACTGAGATTTGTGACAAACTGTAAAGCATTAACTCATCACTGTACCCTGTATGCAAGGGCTGGTCTGCCTTCACTAACTGTACGGAGGCTCAGTCACTGGTACATTTTTATATATAAAGCCATGTTAGGGAAACTTCCATCCTACATCTGCTCCCTGATCTCACGGAGAATTGTAAGTGGCTACTGCCTGAGATCGCATGCTGTGGTTTTATTAAATGTGCCAACTGCTAGGACTGTCTTAGGGAAGATAGCATTTAGATGCGCAGCTCCGCTGTCCTGGAATAGTCTGCAATTGAAATGGAAACTGAGCAATCTGGTGCCACTAAATGTTTTTAAAGCTCGGTTGGATGCTACTCAATTGGAAGCTGTTGGTACCTGTGCATGTGGATAGTTATGTAAATTGTAATCCCTGTAATGATGCTGTATGATGTCCTTTTGTTGTTCTGTTTATGTTTTAATGTTTCATGTGGAACCTACTTGAGCAGGTCTCCCTTGAAAAAGAGATCAATGATCTCAATGGGATACAACCTGAATAAATAAAGGTTTGAAATTAAATGAAAGCGACTTTGAGTTGAAGAAAAGCGGTATATAAATATAATGTATTATTATTATTATTACTTTGCAATAATCCAGTCTGTTCTCTGTACATCCATCGCTGTGTGGTTTGGATCCCAACAGGACAGAAAAAGGCTATATTCCTTGTATGTGTACACATGCCAAATAAAGCTGATACTGAATCATTACTATCATTGTTGTTGTCTTTCCTTCTGTCACACTAATGAGTAAGTCTATCTACTATACAGAAGCAAAGCTTGCATTGCATATTAGAACATGAATTTGGCCACTGTTATTATAGTTGCAATATGTAAAATTAGCCCTTAGCACACCATAGGGGACGTGATGCCTATGCTGTAAAGTATTTTATTTTGGTGAGTCTGTCGCAAGACAGAAAAGACAGCCAGTATTGCTAGAATATAAACCTTTTTTTAAATTGCATTCTGTTTCTAGCGCAACAGCTTTGATCCAGGTTTACATCCTATCAGCTTCTGCATTAGCAGACATAGCAACAGGAAATGGGGGGCCTATTTAAAAAGTTTGTGTTTAAAAATGTCTATATTGTGAGGCTAAATATTATATTATAGCATAATGTTGCATGGCAAATGTAACGACACACATGGCCTGATTTGCATATTGGAACTTTATGTGTGCACTAGAACACATTTATATGTACAATTAAAAGTTATCACAACATAATGTGGGCTCGCAGGCTGATAAACTAGGATATCTGATCTCGGTGGGTCTTAATGAGGCTTGATACAGACCTCAGTCAGTAGCCTATACTATTTCTAAGCAAATGCCTACTATAATATGTATATTATAAGTGTAGATACATTCGCTCACATAATAAATGATGGTCGGGTTGCATCTTTCTGGAACTTTTTAACAAGGTTATAATGCAATATATTAAAGTCTAGTGGTGTAACACTTTGAGTAGATCCGTGGCGCACTAGTAAAGCGCAGGGCCCGAGTGATTTTTGCTCTTGGGACTCGGGTTTGAGTCCAGCATGAACTTTTTTGTTATTTTCATGTCGCTACACACTGAATATTACGTTTGAATAGAGGACTCCTAATATTGTTTGCCGAGACCAACATTAATGACCCATCAGTATTTTAAAGTCTAAGTATCCCTGCACATGCAGCAATGACATTTCTGCTGCTATCTTTGTAAAACGAGTTAACAGTCACATCTTATCTGGATGAGTGCTGCAGAATACTGTTTTTATAAGGGATAAATGTGTGTGTAGTCTTTCATATTAAACATGATCGCTGGTAGATAGCCACAGAAGTCTTAACACAGTTTTAACCTGGGTGGATCACAGTTTAACATGGGCGGGTCCCAGTTCCCTGGGCGGATCGCCGTTTACCTGAGGCCTAAGCTCCACGGGGACGAAAACGGGTTGAATCCGCATATTTCTCATGCGTATAGCCCTTTAAGCTCGACGACGCCGTAAGGGAAACGTAGAAACAGACCCCGCAAACGACAACGGGTCCAAAGGTGGATAGATCTGGGAACGGAGCGCTCTGGGGGGTCCAACGGGGCCGTGGGGTCGCCTATACGGTCATGCGTTTCATAGCCCCGCCTCTCCCCACCTCTCCGCGTACCCCGCATCATTGCTGATGTGTTTCGTTAACAACAACAATGGCGGATTGCAGGGTTGCTATCGTGCTCCAGTCGCTACTGACCATGCTACAGTTCTTTGTGCAACATCTACAGGAGCTCCTCCTTGAATTCAGATTATTTATCTTTATCTCGATATGGACATAAACGCGAGTGAAGTCTAATCTGACAGGACGGAGACACGCAGCTCCTGCGGCTGTGATGCAGCGGGAGCAAAACACACACTTCAAGTCAGATCATCACCCTTAGCTATTTTAATTACCTCTCAAACTACCTAAACTAGTTATAAATATGTTTATTTTTACTGTCGAGTCATCATTACTGGATCAGCTGCTGCATGAGACACACTGACGCTGTGAGAAGAGAGGAAAAAGAGACAGGCTCTGTGTATTTGATGATTATATATCCTTATATCGTCGTTATTCATTTGTTTTAAAGCTCAATAAATAACAATGAAGACCTTTGACCGGCACTTTTATAATTTTGTCCGGAAGATTTAAACTTTAACACACGTTGACCGGCGAAAAACTCTGCCCGGTTCCGTCGGCCCCCACCGCGGAGAATACACAGAAGTGCAGCCAAGACAACCATTCTTCTTCGCTGCTTTTGTGGAGGAAGTTGCTGCTTTTGTGGAGGAAGTTGCTGGAACAAGGCTGACACAGGAAAGCTTCAGAGCCTGAAAGGAGCCGCAAAAGCTGCGCCGCATTTCGAGTTGATTGTGGGAGCAGAGTTTGCTGAGTGCGAGATTGAGAGCAGCTGGTGGAATGGCGTCTTTGAGTCCTGGAGAGGAGGATATGGAAAGTGCATCTGAAGGAGAAGGAGGATGGAATGAAGTAAGGAAAAATACTTCTAGAAAGAAGATAGACATGTCAAGTGACAGTCTTAGTGAATCTGATTCGCAGAATGAATTGAAGAAAGTAAAGAAAAGGATTGAGAATAAAGAGTGGAAAGTGATTGTGGAGTTTGGTGAGCAATCCGCAGCTAAGCTACATCCAGTGGCCCTGACTAAAGCCATCCACAAAGAAATTGGATCGATAAAGCAAGCAAGATTTCTGAGCAAAGGACGGATGTTGGTTGAAATGATGAATGCAAAACAGGAAAAGTTACTGAAAATGAAGACCCTGAATGAAGTTCGAATTAAATGCCATGTTCCTGGAGCAAATCGGAAAATACTTGGAGTTATCAGTGGAGTTCCGATAGAAATCGGCATAGAAGAACTCAAGAAAGAAATGAAAGGGGGAAAAGTGTCTGTAGTTAAGCGTCTTCCTACTAGGTATCAGGGTAAGATAGTGAATAGTTTGTCTGTTCTTCTTCAGTTTGAAGAAACAATTCAACAGAAGATAATGATCGGTTGCATGTTGCAAGAAAATTCATCCCTAAACCTTTGCGGTGCTTTAAATGCCAAAGGTTTGGGCATGTGGCAGACAAGTGCAAAGCAACTAAGCCCAGGTGTCCAACATGTGCGGGGGAACATGCATATGGTAGTTGTGCTGCAGGTGCTAAGGTGAAATGTTGTAACTGTGGTGGGGAACATAGTGCTGCGTATCAGGGCTGCCAAGTGCAGAGAAAGGCCAAGGAGGTGCAGAGATACAAAGTGCAGAAAAAGGCCAAGGAGGTGCAGAGATACAAAGTGCAGAGAAAGGCCAAGGAGGTGCAGAGATACAAAGTGCAGAGAAAGGCCAAGGAGGTGCAGAGATACAAAGTGCAGAGAGAGGCCAAGGAGGTGCAGAGATACAAAGTGCAGAGAAAGGCCAAGGAGGTGCAGAGATACAAAGTGCAGAGAAAGGCCAAGGAGGTGCAGAGATACAAAGTGCAGAAAAAGGCCAAGGAGGTGCAGAGATACAAAGTGCAGAAAAAGGCCAAGGAGGTGCAGAGATACAAAGTGCAGAAAAAGGCCAAGGAGGTGCAGAGATACAAAGTGCAGAAAAAGGCCAAGGAGGTGCAGAGATACAAAGTGCAGAAAAAGGCCAAGGAGGTGCAGAGATACAAAGTGCAAAATAAAGTCTCATATTCTGAAGCAACAGAAAAGGTATCACTAAACATAGCTAGGAAATCCCAAGGAGCAGCAAGTATATTCTCTTCAAAAGATTTTCCCAAACTCCCACAGGCAAAGGAAAGCTCCACAAAGTGTTCACATAAGTGTGTGATAGGAGAGGATGCATTGATTGTTAATAAGTACACATGTGTGGCCTTTATTGGAAAAGTGGTGAATGTTGCTTTGCAACAAACAAAAAAGAGGTCAAGACTGAAAACAATAGTGGAAGCAGTCGGTGCATTTTTGGGGATAAAGGATATAACGGTTGAAATGATACATGATATGCTAGCCCCCAATAATGATGATTCACAGATTAGTGAATAGATTGATGGTTTTTCTCATTCTGCAGTGGAATGCTAGAAGCCTTATTGCAAATGGACAAGAATTCAAGACCTATATATATCAGTTAAAAGAAAAACCAGACGTTATTTGTATTCAAGAAACATGGCTGAAGAATCATTTGGACTTCATTATTGGGGGATATAGTGCTATAAGACAAGATAGAAATGATGGTCAGGGAGGGGGATGTGCAATCTTTATCAGAGAAATAATGTCTTATAGTAGGCTAACATTTAAGAGCAGTCATGATTTAGAAATAGTGGGTGTAGAAGTTTGGATTAATAAAAGGAAAATTAGTGTCCTGAATTTTTATAATCCATGTAATAAACTCAAAATAGAGGAATTAGACAGTCTTTGTCAAGGAAATGAAATAATATGGTGTGGTGATTTTAATGCACATAATACAATGTGGGGAGGGAGATCAACAGATTACAACGGACAGGTGGTGGAGGACTTAATGGAGGCAAAGGAATTAGTTTGTTTAAATAATGGGCAAGGTACAAGACTCAATTTTAGAGATGGAACAGAGTCTGCGATCGATCTAACTCTGGTAACAAGTGAATTAGCTTCTGGTAGCAGTTGGGAAGTATTGGCAAATAACAGTATTGGGAGTGATCATCTTCCGATTATAATCAAGTTTGATATAAGTAATGTGGTTGAGCTAGACGGTATCATGAGATGGACTTTTTCTAAAGCAAATTGGGAGATGTTTGCTAAATTGTGTGATAATGAATTTGATCAGATTGATATGGCAGGAAGTATTGATGATATAAATGAGCAATTTACTTCAAATATAATTAAAAGCGCTAATCAATCTATTGGGAATAAAACTGGTAAACTTAGTAAATGTGTTAAGATGGCAGTTATAGACCTATAGCTCTGACATCGCACTTGTGTAAAGTTATAGAAAGAATGATAACAGAAAGGCTGACATACTACGTTGAGAAAAATGAACTAATGACTCCTTATCAGAGTGGGTTTAGAAGAGGGCGGAGTACTTTAGATCCACTGCTGTGCCTGGAATCTGAAGTTAGGAAAGCCCAAGCGAATAAGGAGTGTGTTGTAGCTGTATTCTTTGATGTGGAAAAAGCTTACGATATGATGTGGAAGGAAGGATTATTAATAAAACTGGACATTATGGGTCTGGGAGGTAATGTATATAATTGGATTATGGATTTTTTGTTTAGCCGTGCCATCAGAGTCCGAGTTGGCAATTCTTATTCTCGAAGGCATGAAGTTGAAAATGGAACCCCACAGGGGAGTGTAATAAGTCCTCTTTTGTTTTCTATCATGATAAATGATATATATACACAAGTAGGATCTGATATCGGTAAGTCACTTTTTGCAGATGATGGAGCTATTTGGAAAAGGGGCAGAAATGTAAATTATATTGTCGGTAAGATTCAGGAAGCCATTACGGAAATTGAAAGCTGGTCTCTGACATGGGGGTTTAGATTGTCGGTGGAAAAAACTGAAACTTTATTTTTTACGAGGAAAAGGATAGGTGAGGAGGTTAGGTTAAAACTTTATGGACAAGAACTAAAGAAAGTGAAGACATTTAAATTTCTGGGAATATGGTTGGACGAGAGAGTCACATGGAGTACTCACATTGATAAAGTAGTAGATAAATGTAAAAGGGTTTTAAATGTTATGAGGTGCTTGGCAGGCACTAAGTGGGGGGCTGATAAAGCTGCTTTGAGGAACGTATACACAGCTTTAATTAGATCAGCCATAGAATACGGACTAATAGTGTATGGTTCAGCTGCATACTCTTCTCTTCAAATATTAGATAGAGTCCAGGCACAAGCACTAAGGATATGCTGTGGGGCAGTCAGATCTACACCAGTGTCGGCACTTCAGGTAGAGGTCGGAGAAATACACATTTTTTTGAGGAGAAAACAGTTAATTGTTAATTACTGGGCAAATCTACAGGGCCATAAAGATACTCACCCTACTAAACAAACTGTAAAAACAAGTTGGGAAAGTAACAAAATGAAAAAAGAAAGTTTTTGTGTTTGTGTTTCTGAATTATGTAAGGAATTCAAAGTTAAAGAATGGAATATTAGTCCGACGGTGTTGTTATCAGCTGTTCCACCATGGTTGCTACCTCAACCTATAGTAGATTTATCTTTATTGAAACGGTTACATTCAATGAAAAACAAAATTAATGTACAGGCTTATGTGAATACTGTTCTACATGAACAATATGGGCAGTTTATACACATATTTACTGATGGATCCAAGAATCCAGAAAATGGTCAAACTAGTTGTGCATTTTATGTTCCTGAATTAAAAGTAAAAGTGGGAAAGCGGACGAGTGATCACATCGCAGTATATACAGTAGACAGGGTTCTTACACCTTTTCCAAAGTCAAATTCAAGCACTTTTCAAGCATTTTCAAGGTGCATTTTCAAGCTTTTCAAGCATCTTACAGCTGTTGTAAATTACATATTTATATACACATACTTATACTCAAATGATTATTTCCCTACCTCACATTAAATCAGATGTTCTTTATGCTATAAACAACCAAATGTGTGTTTCATAATAGCATTCTACATGAGGATGAAAAATTAAAAATGTTAGAAAAGAAAACTAAGTTTAATATTTCAAAATGAGTGACCCATCTGTACGTAGACTGGGCATCCCATATAACCTGGCTGAGCCAATATAAAACAATCAGCCAAATAACTTTTCAATATATTATTGATTACTATTTTTGAGGTACTTTTAGGTTGGCAGTAAACATAAGTCAGAGGTAAATGGTGTACTTTTCCTCCACTACATGTATTTAATACCTTTAGTTACTTTACAGATGTGGATGAATGATGTGAAATATAATCAAGTGTCAAATCATCTTATCTGTTGATCATCAACTAATGCTTAATGTAATAATCAACTAAACTCTAAAGTTGCTTATCTGTTGATCATCAACTAATCAACCCCTACCTCACCGACCTGATCCACCAATACACCCCTTCCCGCAGCCTTCGTTCATCAAAAGCGAACCTCCTCTCTATCCCCACACGAACCAAGCTCCGAACCTGGGGGAACAGAGCCTTCTTCATCGCTGCCCCCACCCTCTGGAACTCCCTTCCACAACACATCAGAGACTGCACCGACCCCCCACTTTCAAAACTGACCAAAACACACCTCTTCAGATTGGCTTTTAATTTGTGAATTATGTTGTGTTGCTGTTTTAATATGTTTTATTCTATTTTATCTTGTTTTATCACCACTGTAAAGCGTCTTTGAGCACCTGAAAAAGCGCTTTGAAATTAAATGTATTACTATTATTAATGCTTAATGTAATAATCAACTAAACTCTAAAGTTGCTTATCTGTTGATCATCAACTAATGATTAATGTCATCTTTAGTTGACATCTTGACTCTCAACAGATAGTCGACATGACCCTGTTGACTTTCAACTGACAGATTGATTTTGAGTAGTTGATTGTCAATTTTGAAGATGTTGACACAATCTACAGATAGTAAGGTTGAATATCGGTTAATAACCTGTTGCAAAAAACATGTTGACAGTCAACAGAGACTTTTTGTAAAATCTATAGATCAACACTTGAGATGTACCTTATATTCTACTGGCAGTTAGTTGAATGCATGTTACTTGTCTGTTGAAACAGTGTTGTTGAATGTCAACTGATGACTTATAGAGTGTTAACTATGGACTATCAAAATAAAGTGTTACCGAATTCTTTATATTAATTATCCACAATCAGAGATGGGGTCGTAACTCAAAAAAAGTAATATATTACTTATTACTTTAAAAAAAAGTAATATATTACTTTACTTCGTTACTCTCTACATAAAGTAACATGTTACTTTACTAGTTTCTTTACATTACTTTTGCGTTACTCAGCAACAGCCTATAGCCAAAACTTAAAACGTAGGCCTACATGTGCACACATATAACAATTACTATTGCAATAAGGAAGAAATAACACAAGTTAATAACGGTGAAAATTCTAGTTGTTGCTGCTTGTTCGGAGACGGCACTCACTCAACATCATCACTCTGGCTTCGGGGGTCTTTAGCTACTAGCTTCGTGTTACGGCCCGTATGTCGGGGGTGGGAGATTCATGTAATTGGTTGTTGGTCGCGTTGCTCGCAAAAAATCTCCAAGCTTCAGATACGCCCACCTCTAAGATTTTTTTAACGCTGCTGTGTGGACGCTCCGTTAGCATGTTGCCTCTGCAGGTGCTTGGAGAGGTTTGATGTTGTTGTGTTTGCAGCAGTCCACCTTACCGTCACATTCTTGTCCTTTCTTCTGACAGATTTAAAATAATGGGCATACCTCCACCCCTCGAAAGTAATAGCTGTTGATGTCTCTGTCTCAGTCTGCAGCTCAACCCCTGTGACAGCTGCATGTTAAATAATTAAACATTTTGACTCAGTTCTGTTAAACTCACAGGCAGGTGGCAGTAGTCCATAGCTGCTGCTCCGCTTCACAGGTTGCAAATCTTCTGACACTAAAAGAAATCCGAACATTCACAATATATTTCATGAATACTTTAGGAAGCATTGGTTGTTCTTTTTAAATGACGTCAATATATGTTGTGTAATATATCACAATAAACAGCATATTCACAGAAATGTTACTAAAGTACAAAGGTTAGAATTCTTTATATTAATTATCCACAATCAGAGATGGGGTCGTAACTCAAAAAAAGTAATATATTACATATTACTTTAAAAAAAAAGCAATATATTACTTTACTTCGTTA
The DNA here is from genome assembly GCF_902827165.1 of Trematomus bernacchii. Classification (NCBI taxonomy): domain Eukaryota; kingdom Metazoa; phylum Chordata; class Actinopteri; order Perciformes; family Nototheniidae; genus Trematomus; species Trematomus bernacchii. The sequence goes on from NW_022987739.1 coordinate 31,441,548, forward strand.
CTCTCTACATAGGGTAACTTGTTACTTTACTAGTTTCTTTACATTACTTTTGCGTTACTCAGCAACAGCCTATAGCCAAAACTTAAAACGTAGGCCTACATGTGCACACATATAACAATTACTATTGCAATAAGGAAGACATAACACAAGTTAATAACGGTGAACATTCTAGTTTTTGCTGCTTGTTCGGAGTCGGCTCTCACTCAACATCATCACTCCGGGTTCGGGGGTCTTTAGCTACTAGCTTCGTGTTAGCATGTTGCCTCTGCAGGTGCTTGGAGAGGTTTGATGTTGTTGTGTTTGCAGCAGTGCACCTTACCGTCACATTCCTATCCTTTCTTCTGACATATTTAAAATAATGGACATACCTCCACCCCTCGAAAGTTATAGCTGTTGATGTTAAAAGTTAGACCTATCACATTTACCAATCTTATCTACCCATCTTATCTACCCCTGGAACTAGCTAAACTAGTTATACATGTTCATTATGTTCTGTCGTGTCGGGTGAGTCATTACTGGATCAGCGGGCTGGCAGGGGAGGCAGGGGAGGGAGGGGGGGGAGAGAGAGAGAGAGAGAGAGAGAGAGAGAGAGAGAGAGAGAGAGAGAGAGAGAGAGAGAGAGAGAGAGAGAAGAGAGAGAGAGAGAGAGAGAGAGAGAGAGAGAGAGACTCTCCGTTGACTGTAAACTTCTGAATAATGTAGTAACTACTAGTCTAGTCTGTCAAAGGGAGAATCTAGTAATTTTTTCGCGCAATGTTAGTAACTGTAGTGTGATTACTGAATTTATAACAGTAACGCGTTACTTTGTTACACCCAACTCTGTCCATAATAATACATTCTGAACTCACCTGTTGATGCTGTCGCCATAATGTCACTGCAGGAACAAATCTACTTCAACTGGAAACCAAATGCTTGGTTAAAGAACCTAGGGAGAGTTTGAAAATAGTTTTGGTGTTAATAAAACAAAACATGCTCTTAACAATCTTTGTTTTAGAGACAATTTTATTTTTCGAAACAATGACTTTGCCTAAACTACTCTATGTTTCTATAAACTATAAGTGAAAAGAAGTTTGGTATAATCATTAGGTTTGACGATGAGTTTGCTTTTAAAAAGAAATAATATAGGCTACCAATCTATGTTTTAGTTTTGTATTCATAGCTATAGTGGTGATGTTAGTGGTACAAAGTTAATGTGTTACGAGTGGCGTACCGTGGGGCTTTAGACAGGGCCTTCCGTAAACAATTGAAAAGCACATACAGCACACACTCTTTACACATCTCTGTTCCAGCCAACGCAGCCATAATCTAATAATGCGCACATAATGCCAAACAGTCTCTCCCAACATTGATCAATAAAGTAATCTATTATTAAACTGATGTCATTGTAGGCTCTAAAATGCTGAGAATAGTAATGTACTCACCCGTCACTTGTAAATAAAGTCCATGCTACGCAGTTTGACTGCCCGATTTGCATAGCGGAAGCGCGAGATGGTCCGGTAGGACAGGTAAATACGGCAACACAAATAGGACATTTGACTGAGTGGCGTTTCGCAAAGCAGAAAAAAACATTAATCTGAACGAGAGATGAGTTATTCTTATTACAACGTAACTTCACTATAACAACTCCTTTTAGTGGGTTAAATAAATTATTTGAATAAGTGAGAAATGTATTTAACTTCTGTTAGACAGCTCTCATATACTGAAGTAATATTTACTGTGATCGTATGCAACAATGTATGGCGTTAATAATTGATATCTAATTACATTAACTGTGAATGTCTTTCATTTTATTTCAAATTAAATACAATTACATAAAAGATTTTCCATAAAAAAGTTGATTCAAGAACAAATCTCTGTTATTAGATCAGTATTTTTCTTATATGGCAATTATTGTCTTTACCAGCTTTGGAATTATATATATATATATATATATATATATATAGCACCTTCTGGCACCTCCTCGTTCATTTGTAGAGAGGGTGGGGTGAAATTCACCTTTAGAGAAGTATTCTCTCAAATGGTTGTAAAACACAAAAGTCTTCATTTTGTCAGATGTATAGATATTTGAGCAATGCAAATCGGGCACCCGTTTAAGTTTAAGACTTGCCCATGCGCAATGCAAATTGGGCAGCCATCTAGACGTCAAGTGTCCTATTTGGGTTGCCGTATGTAGCTGTACAATATGGCGGACGATCTCGTGCTTGCGCAATGCAAATCGGGCAGAGATGCAAATCGGGCAGTCACCATGGGTGTATGGCAGTCACAGGGGTTTCAGTCGAATAGTCAATTTTACTTAGGAACCTTCCTAACCGAGTGAAATGACCCGGAAGTACCTCAGTGGCAGCCATGATAAGTGCCGTTCGAATTCTCTAGGGTTGCGGTCAGGCGCGCCGGATTCATTTTAGAAGTGGGGGGGGGCAAAAAAGTGCGTGTGTATGGCCCAATCCCAAACCACGCCCTACACCCTACCCCTACACACTCCCCCTCCGTGACGGAGTGAACTCTGTGGAGTGACACATGAGGCTCCCTCCTGTCAGATGGAGGGAGTAAATACAGCGGCAAGCTTTGGGACAAACTCCCCTCTCTCCGGCAGAAACAGGAAATGCCGTAACTAACGGTATCAAATCAGCATCTCTTTGACAACAAATGTAAATTAATAACTAAAATAAAACTCCAAACATCTCTAATTGTGTTACTTTTTTGTAAAGCTCTTTTAGTTTTAAACCTGATGTTTATAAGTTTCTTAGTTTTTGCAACAGTCTGTAAATATACACAACTTTATAATAAAATGCACACATTTACCTTTTTCTAGACTAAACACAGGTAGATTCTCTGTTAAAAACATATGAGGTTATCATGAGGTTGTTAACATCGCAGTTTATCAGTGGATGTTTGCTGGAAGCACAATAACTGCATGTTTTGCATTGCTTTTAAATGTGAGAGACTCCCGATACATTAGATTTATAAGTTCATTAATTGTCTCATGATGCATATTTCCCGGTGAGCATGAAGCTCTTCAGAGTGGGGTTTTTCTCAGCTACGAGTTCTTTTGGAAATTGCTCTCCTTATCCGCATGCCCCCTGATTGCTAGGCCCTGTCGGGTTAGAAACTGCAGACAGCGCAGTTGCTCCATCATTCCATCTCTTCTTTTTTCCTGCTCAATACGCTGTTGTTTGACAAGCTGTATGTTGACTGGTGTTTGACTGAAGAAAGCGCACTTTTTTTTAATACACTCTGTGGAAATGAGACTTTTCGTGGCTGTCCAGGAGGCTTGGGCACTTTTTCCAGTTATTAACTCCGGTATTAACAAATCTATCATCTCCACATTTTGAGAAAGTTACAAGCCGTTTGACAGCAGCAAATCTGCATATTTCACAGAAGGCCCGTTTAGTGGTTTTGCAAAGAATTAACCACTCTCTGTTTTTGTACCATTCTGCGTAGAAGTACCTTTCTCTTTGCCCAGACGATCTAGCGGTCAGTTAGCTGCAGCTTTACCCGTCTCAATGTCCCGACAACAAACCTCCATGCAGTCGGAACCAGCCTGTTTCGGTTCAACGACGGTGGTGGCGGCGGTTTTGACAGTCTCTGCGGCCGCAGAGCTGCTGCTTTTGGGTTCATCTGGCTTCGCTGGTTCTATGATTGATGAAGGTCCAGGCTCCGGAGACGTGGATGTCAGGGATGTGACCTTCCAGTTGTTAATTTAAGTTTAGATTGACTGTATTTAGTTTTCTTCTGCGCTGGTTCTTCTGACTTGTTTGCAAGTGTATCTATTCTTTCTTTCTAGGTTAACGGCTGACACACACAGAACAACGTGACAAATAAAGTAAACAACGTAACGAATAAACAAATCTAAGCTTTTTTATTGGTTGTAATTTACATGGATACATTTGAATGGTGTGACAATGTCCTATTTGATTGGGTTAAAATGTACATATTCTTCCTGTTATGTCTGCCTGCTTTATTTTACCTAATGCAAAGTGACCTGCTCCATCGAAATCAGTCGCATTGACCCGAAGACACATTTTGAGTTGTATACACTATTGGAAAGAGGAGATTCATAGCTTTCTAATGATATCAGGATTGTTGTTGTAGGCTACTCCAAATATTAAGCAAAATATGTCACATTATATAATGACTGTTACAGAGTCATCATTTTGAGAAAAAGGCCTTTAAAGTTTCCTCTTCTCTGGATCGATCTGATTGATTATTAGCGGAGCAAATGATCGAAATAGTACGAAGGGAAGATAGGGGAAGCCCGCGAGTGTGTGTGTGTATATACGTGTGTGTTTGTGTATTTTTGCATTTGTGTGTATTGTGTTTGTTTCCCGGGGAAAACACTCACGAGAAACACCGGCTGTTATGCCTGCAGTGACGTAAAGTTACTCCGTTGCTTGTAATTATGCCGTTACAAGCTTCAAAGTTGTATTTATCATCTGGATTTGCCGAAACAAGTTTAATATTCTGAAAGCCAAGACTTTGTTTATTTGAAATCAGATAAAAACAAACTGTAACGGACCCTGCCGTGTTATCTATGATTACTATACGCCTTACATTCATAATTTCAGCAGAGGGAGGGGAAGCGGCGCTGTGGAACAGCAGAGTGGCGAGTGAGAGCTTTACAAGCTTAAAAAATGCCTGTAGCTAATGAGATTGAATATAACAATCAAACATAACAAAATATACACAGCTATATCAGATCGCGTTTTAGATGCGACTTTAGAGTAGAGGAGAATTATTGAAACGGGATTTGTACAGTGTTCCACGGCATCCGCCGCTGCGAAAATGTGGGGCAGGGCTGAAAAGTGGGGGGGCCAATGGCCCCCTGGCCCCCCCGCTTCCAGCGCCCTTGGTTGCGGTCGAATAGTCCATTTAGCTTAGGAACCTTCCTAACGGAGTGAAATGACCCGGAAGTCCCTCAGTGGCAGCCATGATAAGTGCCGTTCGAATTCTCTAAATGAAAGGAAAGGAGGTTTCAAACTTCCTTTATAACCTCCTTTAGCTTAGGAACCACTGGACCTCCCTAACCGAAAGGAGAGGAGAAAATGCTGCCCCACAATGCCTTGCGGCCGCCGCATTTGCCGTCACACAACAGTCGGCCGTTCACGGAAACAACCGATTATGAACGAGAAATGATATCATGAAAGTTACGGTGCTTATTAAGCATTTTAAAACGTATGTGGTAAGTTGCCAAAGTGCTTTGTTTTGAACGTTCATCAATATTATAATCAAAAAGAGAAATATGAACGTTAGTTTTTACTGAAATGATCAAATAAAGTCAACATTTCACAGTCTTTACTGAGCTGTGTGGGGTTTGTTCAACTTTTAAAATATGTTTGAATGGTGATATACACAATGATAGATGTTAAGGACTAACGTTTATAATAAATACATTTGTATTGATTTTAAGATCTTTTCATAGTTCATACAATCATACGTATTGGGATCATTTGTATTAATGTGGACCGGAGGGAGAGGGTGACGAGCATAAGTTTCACTTTCCTTTTTTATTTCAATTCCAACTTTGGTCATGAAGAATATGTTTCTCTGTTGTCCCCGTTCATAAAGCATAAAACAACAGTATCAGAGCACGGTGCAGAGTCTCTAGATGAGTTTACAGTAGTCCCTCGTTCTTATTAAACATCCCTGTTGTAGTCCGCTGTATAGAAAACTGTAGTTTCCATAGTTTCCCCACAGCAGCAGACGCACATTTATGACCTCCGCTGGCGCATCATAAACACGTCGGATAGTGAAAGTGCAGTCGGATTCTCTAAAGTCTCTTCTCCTAAATCCTTTTGAATTCTCCTATCCACTATCCCTTAACCCCGTGACGTTTCACTCAGAGGTCAAGGAATAGACGATAGGGTTAGAACTTAGGAGCTGATTTTTGGACTATTGGATGGGCAACTTGGATGGTGGTGGGGGCCACATCATTTATGTACTGGCCACCAGGGGGCCGCAGATTCACTTGGAACCAGTGTTAATTTCGTCAGCGAAAACTATGACGAAAAATGTTCGTCAACGACCTTTTTTACATGACTAAGACGAGACGATGACGAGCTAAAAATAGATTCTTGATAACGAAAACTATGACGAAATGTATATTTAGTTTTCGTTGACGAGACGAGACGGGACTAAGGTGTTAATGGTGGACTATCGGACATTCAAGCATATTTTCCCCCAAGTGTCTATCTTGTCTGTCAAAATGCATCTTACGTTTCTAACTTGCAATATCATTATTTCCGCTCTCTTCACTCCAGAAGAGCGATCTCCCTTGTCTCTCTCTCTTGCCCCTTTCACACCGGCGCTTTTTCCTGTTTACACCGCAGCGGCGCCGCGTCATAGCTCCGGAATGCGGTTCACTTCCAGCTCCAAAAAATTGTCGGTCTAGAGGCAAGAGCTTCGGAGCTATGACGCGGCGTCGCTTACGTCTCTCTTACGTCGAGGCGTGCAGGAAACTAAACCCACCTCCCCTGAAAATGCGTCGACTGAAGAGTCTCGTCATGCCTGCCTACAAGCAGTAGCGCTGAGCAAAGTGACTAGAAGGCAACCACACACTTATAAAAAAAAAACACACTTTATAAAGTCAGGCAACACTAACCAGGCTTCGTGTGATTCTGTTTATTTGTACCTTACTTTGACCATCCGTTCGCTGTTATTGATCATTGTGGAGAGCAGGCAGACGTTTTGTTTGTTATTATAGCAGCTATCGGATGGAATCAATACATGGGCTGCACAGGTTGTCATGTCCGACTATCACAAGTAGAATCATAATGAAAAATACGCCGGTAAAATGTGCCTGTAGAAAACGGCTTAGCAAGTAGTCAGTTTAGCTTCGGTTGCTATGCTAACATCACCCATGTTATACCAGAGAAACTTTCATAACAGCGTTGTGATGCCAAACAGCGTCAATTCAGACTGACACACATTCACTTAAGGGGAACTGGGGATATGTATCAGCTGCTTGTGTGACAGTCAGACAGTGAATACTTTAGAGCCGTGTGAGCTAACCCGGAGCTAACGGGAGAATAAACTCCCGTGGAAGAGCAGCCAGCACTGCAGCGGTCGGTAAATGCCGCTGAAACACATTAATAAACAATGAACCACGGCATTCTGGAGAAAAGTATAAGGTTGGAGAAGTCGTTATTTAATTTAATCTGGCTTCGTATGATTAAAAGCAACACGATCATCGACCCGACGCAGTCCCCCCCCCGTTGTTGTTGTTGTGAGCTCCGTTGGGGAGAAAATCAGCGATGTAAACGGTAACGTCATGATGCAGCAGCGGCAGCTGGGCGGTGTGAACAGAGCGGGAGCTGAAAAGGGAAACCGGAGCTGAACCAGAAAAGCTCTAGCTAGGAGCTAGAAAGGGAAAAGCGCTGGTGTGAAAGCCGCATCTGTGTGCGGGGGGCGGGGCCTAACAGACATGCTGCAGCGGACACAGAGATCTGCCAGGGACGGAGCGTTCAGAGAGTATAGAGACACTCTACAAGGCTCGATGTGGACAAAGCTCGTTTGCCATTAGTGTTATGGTGTAAGCGCGTTGACGCCATAGACTGTATATATAAATGGACGTAGGGTCCGTGACGTCACCCATAGGATTCTGCAGAGTTGCCGAGAAGCCCTCAGTAGGCGGAGTCGGCCACTAATGGCTCGACAGTGACGTCAGAGTCTAACTCCCGCCTGCTCCAAATAAGGGCAAAGAGGCGGAGCCGAGGCGGGACCTGCTGCCCCCGAGCTGGAAGTAACAGAGCTAGCTCAAGCTAAGAAGCTAAGCTAACATGCTCCCCATCTGCACACTGCCGTCACATTTTACGTTTCTATGGTAAGCGGACATGAAACTATTCAGCAAAACTATAAATAATAATCTAAGTTATTGAGTTTTTAGCATAATACTTCAGAATCTTAAAATCCCTTAACGTTTGTATCAAGCGGCAAACTCTGGGGAAGAGCCGGGACTACAATACGGAAGTGCCACAAACTGCAGTTCATATATTGGCCGATAGGCGATGACTGCAGAAAGGAGCAATTTCCATAGACCCCATGTTAAAATGCCCAATTTCACAGCAGAAAAAAAACGTTTCTAGCCCTGGCTGCAATACATTTTATTATGTATATAGTTAGATTCCACCTTCATGATTATGAATCTGTGAGTGAATTGTTTTCTAACATGACCCTTTTATTTATATTAGGTCTTAAAGTTTTTGCATAAATTAGGGCGTGGTCACATTGAGTGACAGCTCTGTCAAGTGACTGCTGCTGTTAGCTTCTTGTCTCTCTGCTAGCTGCTCCGTCTCCGTGAAGCTACAGGGACTCTGCCTGCTGAGTTCATCCAGGGAACACAACTTGACCCCGGCCGTGTTTGTTTGTTCTTCATGCTTATATATCGGACTATTGTGACTCGCTCTGCGGTTAAAACAGACGGTGCTTGAATGCCGTTTTGCGGTAAGTGAAATTCGAGTACTTTATGTATGTGTTTATGATTTTAATCAGCTACGTAATGAATGTTAAGGCTTGGGTTAGCGTATAAGCGAGTGGTAGCTACATCGGTGCTAACGATGCTAATCGTAGCCTCCAAGTTAACTTAAAACCATAGACCGTATATATAAAGGTTAAAACGAAATAGACAAGTGTTAAGCGTTAAGTGGGATAATACTGGAGAACAAAAGGCTTCTGTTTGAGGTTGATAAAATAAGGTCATCCTTGTAACTTAGAGAGATATTTTATTATGTAGGTAGGAACTGTATGCATCGCTAAGGTTAATTTAAATTGGCTATGCTCGAGTATGTAGACAAGCTAACGTCGAAAGTAGTGTATGTGAAATCAACCTCACAATAAGATGTGTGTATATTACAATTATTAATGTCATATTTCAAGATGATTACTTAGATATTACAATATGGTTGGTTGAGCTGGAGTTCATTATTGAGTCTACACGTTAACATCACAGTCATCTGAAGAACGAACCCAAACCTTGTTGTTTTTATTAATTGCATTACCAAATTGGTATCAAATAAACAGTAAGCATTGGTAACACAACTTCCAAAGTTACAGTAAAATAAAAAGGACCCTGACTCGGCCAATACACAATCCAACATGTTCAACAGAAGATTATCAGTTATATTGTTTGTACACATGGTACTTTACATATATATCTGTTTGTTTAAAGTGTGCAGGTGATGCAGACAGGCTGGACCAGAGAGTGAGAGACAGAACTGGACTCCTCACAGCAGTGAACTTCAGCACAGGTACAAATACTCTTTTTTCATACTGTACAAAGAATCAAGAAAGATATTGGTTTAAATAAATGAAGTATTGACTTTAATACACTGATATACATTCCATTAAACAATACTAAATACTAGATCACCTACACATCAGTGAAGTTGAGGGTTTTTTCCATGCAAAGGGTTACATTTAGATGTTAACAAGCAATATGACTGTCAGCTTTCTAATTTAAGGTATTGAAGGCAAAGCTATTTAACGCATAGTGACAACTGCTATTTATCTCTCAATATTTTCTGTAAAAACGTAGTAAAAGTTATTCTTTCAGTGAGACAACAGAGCAAGCTTCTACAGTTGCACTAAGTTTTGATAACAGTTAAATATTATTTTGATAATAAAATACATTTCAATGTTGATGAATTTCATATTGTTCATTCATAATCTGATTGTCTTTGTAGCTCACTGTTGAAATAAAAAAAAACATTACAATTACAAAATAATTATATCTACAGCCCCTAAACACAAACACACCTCTTTCACAAAATAACACACTTGTTCTGCAATAATATGTTTTATGTTTCCTGTAATTTTTGTTCGGAAAGGACATGCCTGAAAGACACAACTCAGCATCTCCTCCTTCTCTGAGGGTCAAGAAGAACATCCAAGAGGAAAATTAAAAGCTGATGTTATGAGATGTTAAGACCAGTACAGGACATTCACTAAGAAACTACTTTTATTGTGAAAACACAGTCAGCTGATCGAATGCACCTATTTCCACATCTACACTCCATCAGCTGATTATTTCTATTTGCCTCACTTTATGAGCTTCACAACATGTACCTTGTACCGCAGAGTTTGCAACGCAAATAAATGGGGCCAATCTTCAGTCAGATGTGAATGTGTAATCTAACATTTTCAGTAAGAATAATGGACAAAAGGAGTGCAAATACAAATTCAATTTATTGAAATGTGAACCAAAAGTTAATCAAACATGTTTTAAATAAAAAGCACATATGGACAGAAGGTGTAAACCTATTAAATGTATAAGTAAACACATTTAGTCAAATAAAGTGACAGACAAGGCCTGTGCAGGTGGTATCAGCTATGCATGGGCTCCTCCATCAGGCCTGGTCCTCCTCACAGAGGAAAGACCCTCAGTCCTCTCCAAACCAACAGACAGGACGTCCATCACACGGAGGTTTCTCCCTGAAGTCTCTGCAGCTCTCTGGACACCACGCTGTCTCAATCCATCCACACTGAATATGAGAGGGGAAAAATAAATGCTTTAGACAATAAGAAATATAAAAGTGACCTGTTTAGTTGCTCAGTTTTTTTAGATTGTCAATACTATTACTGTATAACTAATATCTCAGGTTAAGAGGCACCTTCAAATAAAGATTGGTCTTTAAATACATTTTGTCTTTTGAATTGTTTGTCTAAAGTCAAGGATCTAGAACTGGTACTTATAGTTTTAATGATACAGTCTGGTTATAATGCTGTTTGGAGGAGGCCTCACAGGTAAGAGCACTAACTAGCTATCATCACATGCACCTTAGCTTAACTTAAATGTATTAAACGTATAATTAAGTGATGGCAAAATATAAATAACTAATGTCATGCAAACATATTAATATTTGCTTGATTCCAGTGTTTAATTTAGCACATTGCATACAAACGTTAAGGGATTTTAAGATTCTGAAGTATTATGCTAAAAACTCAATTTAGATTATTATTTATAGTTTTGCTGAATAGTCTCATGTCCGCTTACCTTAGAAACGTACAATGCGACGGCAGTGTGCAGATGGGGAGCATGTTAGCTTAGCTTGGTAGCTTGAGCTAGCTCTGTTACTTCCAGCTCGGAGGCAGCAGGTCCCACCTCGGCTCTGCCTCTTTGCCCTTATTTGGAGCAGGCTGGAGCAGGCGGGAGTGGAACTCTGACGCCACTGTCGAGCCGTTAGTGGCCGACTCCGCCTACTAAGGGCTTCTCGGCAACTCTGCAGAATCCTATGGGTGACGTCACGGACCCTACGTCCATTTATATATACAGTCTATGGTTTGTATGCAATGTGCTAAATGCAACACTAGAATCAAGCAAATATTAATGTTTGCATGACATTAGTTATTTATATTTTGCTATCACTTAATTATACGTGTAATACATTTAAGTCAAGCTAAGGTACATGTGATGGTAGCTAGTATTAGAGTATTCGATGTTCTCGCGCCCAGGAGAGGAGCTTTAAATAACGAGACTAATGGAGTCTCTGAAGAGGTTCAAATGGGTAGTTTAATTAAGTAACGTGGTTGAAGAACAAGCATGGGTAATGGAGAGACAAAGCCGGTGATGTCTTCAGGGTGGGCTGCAGCGAAGGAAAGGGGCGAGTTGTCCTCTGTCCTCTGTTTTTATGCACGTCTCGTTGTCCCCCGCTGTGCAGATAGTGGGACCTCCCTTCTCATCTGTGGGTTCGATATCGCGAGAGACCAGATGATTTCGACATTTGGTTTTCTCTGCCTACTTCCTTAAGCATTTTCTCCACCTTATCTCTGTCATGACTTTCTATTTAATACCTTATAAACAGCTGTAATCGTTAGTTTAGAAGTCCTAAAAACACCTCTTATGGCACAGTTCTCATTTACGGTAGCTTCCTCTGACGTCATAGCTACTCACGTAATGTGTAAACACTCCATGATCAACTGTTCCTTCATTTAATATTCAGCAGTAATAATATCTTAACGTCTATCGATGTAGTGTTAAAGTCCGTACGATTTGGTGTGTAACACAGTCATTTTCACTTTACATTCAGAAAATCTAACATTAGTCACATGCTAACCGGATAAAGGATTTTCAGAATAAAAGCTTGGCATTGATTTCCTGAGAACTTCCGGGTTTTTCCACAATAAAACAGCTTTAAACTGACGATATATTTTAGACTGAATTATGCTGTTTAACATTGATTTTAATTTCTAACAATCCCTCCTTTCACACCTTTTAAGGTGTGAACACAAAACTAAAAGTAATGAGTTCTTCATCTGACTGCTTTTAAACTGACGGTATGTTTTAGACTAAATCATGCCATAAAACATTGATTTTAATTTCTAACAATCCCTCCTTTCACACCTTTTAAGGTGTGAACACAATACTGAAATCAATGAGTTCTTCATCTGAACTTTGCATAGTACATAACTCATATCAAAAACATACTATCAAAATGGAATGGTTCAAATAACCGTCGTCAAAAATACAAACAATACATTGGTTGGTCTTCTGGTGTCAAAGTTTTCCCTTGTGCATAACTTTTAGTTTTAACATTCAATATCACTTTTTAAAATAGCAGCAACTTGTGGTATTAGAACATTTCTTACTCCCTCCTTTCACAGAAACCGTTCCCATACCACATTCAGTGTTAAGGCACTTGTTTTACAAAGTATAAAAACATACTATTTAAAAATCGCATCACTAATAACAGTATAAAACCTTTTTTTGAATAGTGCAAAGTAATACCACTTTGTAGCTGGTTCTTCATTCTAATGGTTTCATCATTTGAAATATCACATGATTTGGACATTCTTTGAACAATCTCATCATTTATCATCCATATCATTTAACATCATTTACACACTGTCTTCATTTTCATCAATATCTGTATATGGGTTGAGTCGTCTTGTTCTGCTAGCAATTGAAACTGTTCCCTTATGAGAAATGTACCCTCCCCCCTTTCATACTTTTTAAAGTATGAAAGTAATATGTTCTCTAGAAAAGGCCGTGGTGATCAATCGGTACGTTAGGGTGCGGGTACATGGAATGCAACTCCAACATCTAGCACTCCCCTGGGCACCCCTATGCTATCCTTGTACACTGTGGAGCCTAAACTCCCTCCTTTGACTGGTCTCTTAGCCCTACTGGTTTTTGGGGTGTTTCGCCATGTTGATTAACTGCCCCACTGTCATTGGTACTGCATATATAAAACATCACTGGCTGTACAAGTGCACAGGTCCCAGTCTAATCCTGTAGCAAGACTGCATACAAGGTTTTAGTTCCATGATACCATCAAACATCTACTCTGGGATACGGCATTTCAGACAGTCATTTCTGGGAGAAGATTTTGGTCAGTTACAACAATTGGAGAATTTCATCACTTATGGTTCCTACTTCATTACCGTTGGGTGGTCTGTTCTAATGAAGTGATAAAGTTCCTTAAATGGTGTGAAAACCGGTGGAATATCAATAACTCCTTATACTAATTTATCTTCAATTCTAGTCTACTTAAAGAACTATGCTAACCCCTTTAACAGTGTGTGGAACCTTGGGTGTCCGAGCATGTAACAGTTACTCCCTCCTTTAGCAAGGATTTTAAAAACAGTAGTTATTTCATCCATGGTTTGTAGTTCAATTTAGGAATTTTCACTTATGGCGGATATGTTTCTACTTTAAATAACATCTCTAAATTTCAGGTCATCCCTGATTAAATGGATGACCATCAGGAGGTGGTGGCGCTTGTCTTTTAAACTCATAATTTGGTGCCGTGCGCTCCCTGTGAAGCTACAAGTAAGATTTAAAACAACTGCTGGGTGGGTTGAGTGACCCCTTCTCTCTAAACGATATGGGTTGTCAAAAATATGCATCATTGCAATGAGTGATCCAAGGCCCCGCATGTATTACTCCCAATTATATTGCTTTTTCCAAAGATAAATTTGCAATCGCTCTTTGCCCAGTGTCCTTTAAAACTCTACATCTTGGACAAACAAATGTTATTTCCACCTTAACAGTTATCCTATGGTAATAACTATGCTACAATGGCGAAAACAATACTTTAGATTGGGATACTATATTTGGCTTGGTATTAGCTCTCCCTTTAACATTGTCCAACTAACACAGATTTGTCTGCTCTTATAGAGTGGTCACTAAAACTATCCCTTTAGCTGTAGATCAATATTGTAACACATTAGATCTCTACCAAATTCACCCATGAATAAAATCTCTTAGGGAATAATTCGTTTCCATGATGGAAAGATTGAAAAATATGTTCTACTCTGTACTCCTAAGTCCCACAACACTCACTGCTTAAAGTGTAAAGTGTGGTGAATATTTCCATCATGTCTACCCCTTTATCTCACAGTACCCTCAGTGTGTTTTAGGATTATTTCCTCATTTTACTTTAACAGTTTCCTCTTTATTACTATTTTAATTTACCAATTTATTAATTCATAGCTAATAAATCTTTTTGTCTTTACGTATTTATCAAGTCAATTCAAGTTTGTTTGTGAATAAGTGTGTTTATGTATAAACTCACTCACTCCCGTTTTCCTTTTCTCCTCCTCTTGTTGTCTCAAGCCACGACCCCCTCACATTCTGTTAGACCATGCCAACTCCTCTGGTTCCGTCTTCTCCTCAGGCTCTGTCTTCTCCTCAGTCCATCAGCTCTTAAATCCTTTCGCTGGTACTCTTTTCAGTGGCCCAACTGCTTTGCATTTCATCTCCTTCTTTACAGTCTCTTCGCTGTTGTATGGAGGGCGTATTCTGCTTTCATGTCCCACACTCTGCTCTTGTGCCAAATCTCGTGGCTCAGCTTGGAACTTCATGTCCTGGGTTAGGGACTGATGAGAGTATGCCTCTTTATGTCAGCATGCTGTTCTGGTTCTGGATGCCTCAGGTGGAGAAGGTTCTGGATGCAGTCTTGTCGTTGTTGGTTCAGCTCTGGTTCTCTGTCTGTTCGATGGAGGAGGAGGAGGAGGAGGAGTCTCCTATAGTGAGGTCTTTTGTCTGATAGGGGTCATAGCAGTCTGACAGGCAGAGAGAGAGAGAGTCCAGGTCTCGGGACGCATTACCTATAGAAATTCTAACACACTGAGGTAAAGTAAATCCAACCTTCTCCACTCTATCTTCTAATCATACTATCTGTTTTAAATGTTAAATGCCATCTAAACACAATTAATGTCTACTAATAAATGTACTATATCTCTAAACATTGTTTTTTCTCCCACTGTAACACATCTACTCCAAATAACTCCTTCAGGAAACCATTTTCTTCTATAAATTGAAATACTTACATGTTTCAAGCACCACATGTTTCACACACTATAAAAGGACGTCCCCATATATATTCTCCAATATTTTACTTCTCACTATTACTTAGCAATAGTAACTTTTGTGACTGGATACATCTGTGCACAGTCGCCACAATCTGTTGGGGAATTTTGTTCATAGAGTTTGTACATACAGTTTTCCTCGTGGGTTAGTACCCTGTTTCTACTGTAATAACTTTTCAATAATTGTGCTCAGGTCACCAGTCGGTTGTCCATAGTCTTAACGGGGGTGTTTCTGGTACAGACTAAAACATGGATCCAGTGTATTTGGAGATTCCCCTAATTTGTAAAACCCCATCACTTACATATCTCGATCACTTAAACCCATCTCATCATTTGATACAAGAACTGCATATAGGGGGGAATCATCTTGATTGTAACCTCCTCATTTTTGGGAACGAGTATTTCTAACTCCTCCTCTTGTTGCTCAACTGATCTTTTGGCTCTGGGGATAAGTGAAAGTCTCTGAAACACAGCTGGTGTTTTGTTAGTGATGTGGGCATTTTCTATGAGTGAACTAATGGATCCATGTCTTTCATGATATTGTACTCCCCATCCAACCAGAAAGGTGCCAAGTGTAATGAGCACAATCAACAATGCTATTCTGACTCTTATCCCTAGGGGACCCCATAATTGCTTTGGCTTTGTTCTTGACATTTTATCCATGGTTGTGTCAGTTATAAAATGTAAATGAGTACAAAAATAACGTATACGAAAATAGAAACAAAACGTTGGACTCTTTTTCAGGTGAAAAAACAAAATAGGTTTTCACTTTAGTGTACAATCTATAAAAATCTAAAGACAATTCGTCTTTTGAGCTGTTGCTATCTTAATCGTATTTCTATTTATTGTTTTGTTCCAGCTCTGCCAAATCAGTCCTAGCTTCCAATAACTTTTCTGGAAGTTGCCAGTGAAGGGTGACAATGTGTGAGGTGGTGTCAATTTGCTCCTTTTTCTTTACCTTTAAACCGGAGCGCGTGTGAAGTTCTTTACAACTTGTCACGGTTCCGACCACCGGGGATCAGCCCACTGTGTTTTGGGAACTTTCACCCTCACCCAATCACCTGGCCGAACAGGAGTCTCTTCTGATGTCTCGTCTGGTATCTGTGCAGTCTTTCCGAGCCTGTGTAGACAAAAACTTGGAAAATATTACTCAGAGCTCTGACATATTTATCCACTTCTATTTGTCTAATATCTAAAACTGGACCACTCCACTCCAGGCCCAAGCTTTGGTATACCTTTTGTTGTTATGCGACCTATTGTTGACAACATGTTATTATTTATCAACTACAACGTTACCGAAATCCATTATCTGACTAATCATGACCTTCCCTCCTTTGAGCATAAAATGCTCAATTAATATCGCAATGATTACTCTATTATGAATAGGACATGGAAAACCCATAACGTCGTAGCAAACACATAAATCCTCTGTGTACCCACAAGGCGTACAAAGATGTTGTGTGATGTATCGTCTTCCAATGGTATAAATGCACATTGACTAAAAATCTGCCATCAGCACAAAAATATAGTTTACTTCTTGTTAGTTCAATAATGGCTTTTGTCATGGTACTATGTATCAGTGTTACTGCGAGAAAAAAACACACTGGTGTTGCTAATACGTCTTAATAGCTCTAGTATTAGAGATTGGCTGACACTGTGAAACAAACAATCATGACAAAATAATATGTCTTTAAACTAGAGGGAAATACGAACTACTCTCACAGAGGGTTGCACGCAGAAGAACATGAAGGGCTGATGTCCCTCACTTAAAAATAGATATTGGCTTATGCACTACTTCATAAATCAGCAAATTCACTTGAACATAAATAAATGAAGACTGATTCTTGAAACTGTTGTAAAAAACCCTACAACTTCTTCATCCAAGCTCAGTGTTATGTTATTTAGTTGGCAGCTCATGCCTTAAATCAGAAACTTCAGACCTATTATAAAAATGTGTTTATGAGAGAATGTAATCTGACTCCATATATACCTCAACTTAATAAATGAAGTTCCCCTTTAAACATAGCCCCGGTCTTCTGACAGGGTCTATCTATGTACTGGCTGGTAAATGTTGTGCTAGTTTCTGTCACACTGTCACTGTTCTCCCGCTAACAGTCACTCTCTAGTTCTGCTGGGTTCTTGTTGACTTCTTCACTGGTTTGAGACAAGCGATCTTATTGAAACACCTCCCTTTGTAGCCAGACTTCACCACAGCAGAATCGAGTTTCTGTTTTCAGGTCTCAACAGCTGCACATCAGGTGTAGCCTGAACTGCCCCTGGAACTGCAGTCGATTTAAACAGGAGGACTTGGTAAGGACCCTGGTCTTGGACGAGGACTAGGCTTTCATCTTCATATTTTGGGCGTAAACCCATTTTCTTGACCTCTGTAGCTGTGTGGGCACAATAGTTTTCTGTGTGGGGGAACAACATCACTCGTAATCTCTTTCCTTCTCATAATTACAAAAATAGTCTGCTAAATGTTCTACTATGTTTTAATCTTCTTATACTAATCTGTGGATGATTTATATTTAAATGCAATATGCTACTCACTATTGTTAAATAACATTCAACACATTCATGTTTGGAAATACTATTCCTCTTTGCCATCCCCGAGACCCCCTGCCTCTGTTTTAGTCATGGAAACCTCCCCTGGGGTAACTGTGTGGAGGGCCGTTGTTTGGTGCAATGTTCTGCGGACACTCTCTGGACCAATGTGTCAGCTGACCACATTTGAAGCATCCTTCACTTTGGGAACCTCTTGCTGTTGATTGAAAACGTCCTCCTCCTCTGCCCCTTCGTTGTATGGGAGGGTATACCTGTGTTTGCGGCTGTACTTGGGTAGGAAGATACACAGGTGCTTGCTGTTGAAGATACTGTGGTGCTTGTGGCTGTACTTGGGTAGGAAGATACACAGGTGCTTGTGGCTGTACTTGGGTAGGAAGATACACAGGTGCTTGCTGTTGACGGAGTTGTGTGGGACATTCATTGGACCAATGTGACGTCTGACCACATGTGTAGCAGCCACCATTCTGGAAACGTCTTCCTCTGAAACTTCCTCCTCCGCTTTGTTGGTTCTGCATTTGATTCTCTGGTTCTTCCTGAGTTTGAACTGTTAGAGGTGTTCGCCCTGCCTTCTCTGGTTCTATGGCTATCTCTGAAAGCTTCTCCTCCCTTCTCCTTGTCTTCTTCCTACAAGCCTCAATGTCTTTCTCAGCTACCTGTATCTTCAAAAGTCTTATCTGTAGCGCTTCCCGCTCTGTCTTTTGTGTTTCTCTTTCTCGTCGTCTTTCTTCTGTGATTTCTTCTAATCGTCTTTTCTCTTCCATCAGCTGTTTGGATTTACTGGTTAGCACTCTTACTTCATACTCCAATTCTTTGACACTTTTGTCCGTGGAGACTCCATTGAACTGCAATACTTCTATAAATCCAACACTTGGAAAGGGAGGAGGGACTTCGGCCAGGCTTAGATACAGCTTTGGAGTTTGGATAACTTGAGCGTCTTTAGTTTTTTCTGCTATGTCTTCCCTCACTGGTAGGTCTGCTACTTGGACCACATTTATGCTGTCTGTCAATAGGCTGGAAAATTCCAGATGGAGTATTAGACTTGTAACTCTTATAAACCTTTGTTCAGCTTCCCTCCATACATTTAGCTGTTGTAGGCATTGTTCCTGTTCATAGTCGAGTACTGCTCTTCTATGGGCTTTTGTTGGTCCAGGTTGATCATCTGCTGGAATCAATCCTCTCGTCTGCCATTGATCAAACAATTCCTGTATCTGTTTCCAGATCTTTTGTCTGTCTGATGCATGTGTTGTGGCATCTGATCTGACATGTACCTTTTCCTTGATGTCTGCAGTTGACCCTGGCTCCTGATAACAAATATCCTATGTCATCCGAACTTAACTTCAATACCTGGGATTCTTTTTTTTTTTTTTTAATAATAATTTTTTTTTTAAAGATTAATAAAGTAAATAAAAAAAGTATATATATATATTTTTTTATAATTTTTCTTTTTTTTTTTTAAGATTAATAAAGTAAAAATTATTATTATTATTTTTTTTTAAAGATTAATAAAGTAAAACATTTTTTAAATTGTACAGTGGCTTGGCTTTGAAATATGCAAATAGAAATCTCGTAAAAATCTAGCTTTACTGTGTATAGTGTATTCTAAAGTGCATAAAATTATGCTAATGTCATAAACTATGTTTTTACTTCAATTGTGTGGTGTTTAGATATTCTACAGTCTGGGTTGAAAGACTATTATGTAAGGTTTCTTATCTTAATATCAGGAACCACCTGTGATTCTATCTATGTGTGATGAAGTACGTGAACACTTGAAAGTAAACTTTAGCATAATTATAATCAATTGGTGTTGTATTTATACGTTTGTCCCTTTACCCCTATTTCTTGTGCAACAATTCTGTACAACCAGCAGAGTGCGCTATTGTAATTTTTCAGCTTTTTTTTTTTTTTTTTTTTCACCCTTTTTAGCTCTTCTAAAAACAGACTTCTTTTTAACAAAAAGCCTATTTTCTTAATAACTACCTTTGATATGGGAAAGAAATTCACTTTATGATTAAACAGTCAAACTTAAACCAGCGAATACACTTGCAATCACAATGTTTAGGATTAATGGACAAAGCATAAAAACAGCCATCAGCACACACAATTTTTAGGATTAATCAACAAAGCATATCCCAGCCACACCACATTCACAGTATAAGCATAAGCAGGTAAAACTCCTTTGCAAGGACTAATATTTCAAAAATCAGATTTGAGCTTTTTAGAAAATACAATAATCTTTTTCTTCAAAAACCAAACTCCAACGGTATAGATAACCTGATTCAGCAAAATGGAATATCTAATTCCAACTTTGACTCAAGAAGAATGATTTTTTCTACACACTATGGAGGTCATGAATATTGAATTAGCCTCATGTGAGTGAAACTGAATGGATTTCAAAAAGACAACAACTGGTCCTCTGAATTTGCATTTCACAGAATGGCGACTGCCATGTCATTGTTTGTCAACATGAGGTCAAAACAAGATGGCAACTGATTTCAAATGCTGACCTGCAGAACAAAGAGTTTTTTGCAAGAAGAATGGCTGTCTCTGATGCGTTGAAATCCTGGAGGTGTTGATCTCAACAAGGAGACCTCATTCCAGGCTAAACTTCAGAGCAGTATAACAGCACGACGCTCTCAATATGCTATACAATTTAAACAAGTTAATACAAAATAGTTAGAGACCATCAAAACTATTTAGCCTATGGTCGTCTGGGCAACTCTCACGCTATTGTGCGACCAAATGGGAAGCCAGTCAAACACTATTAGAAGAATATCGTCTATCTAACGCACGATTGCCGCATTTCCCTCCGTAATGCACACGCAATGATTAAAGAGTATACTTCAGACTTCCACAGACTCTTATCACCAATTAAACAAGAGACCATCTCACTTATTTGGGACAATGAAACAAGACGATTCCATCTGATCTTGAGACTAAAAACGAGACGATTCCATCTATTTACTCTTAACAAGAAGATTCCATCTTTTACTTGAGACTACTAAAGACGAGAAGAGTCCATCTATTTACTCGTCAAACACAATATAATATAAAAATACCGGCTCAAAAGCACATTAATATATATCCGGCTTGGAAAACACACACATTAAAATCATGCAGAGTTAATTAATGAACAAAGAAAAAAGAATAGAGACTTACCCTTGCTTGGTCTAAAACAACGCCACGTGGTGTGGTTTAAATTTAGATATTTAACATGAAATTAACAGCTGTTCTCAGGATGTCCTGCTCGCCACAAAACACACAAATCTTATGGTTCTAAGTAAGCTATTGAAGAATTTGATATAACTGACTTCTTCCCACCTGTTGTATTTGGGCCCTTGTGTGTCTTTTGGTTCGCAGAATCTCCGTTGAAGCTAGCCGGTTCCTCTCCCGGATTGCTATCACGTCGCGGTCACCAACTATTGATGAATTGGGATCTTCTCAAATAATGAGACTAATGGAGTCTCTGAAAAGGTTTAAATGGATACTTTAATTAAAGGGGACCTATCATACAAAATGCACTTTTGTACGTCTTTTATACATGAATATGTGTCCCCGGTGTTCCAGGGAACTCACCAAGTGTCAGAAAACACAACCCTCTCTATTTTCCTCCATACCCAATCTCTAAAAAAGGGGCTGCAACGGATCTGATAAAAACTGATCCAGATTTGAACACTGTCCTGACGTCAGGACAGTGGCACTACGGCTATTGGGCCAACTCCACCAATCAGGAGGAGACAGCCACGGACATTGCCATTCGAAAGCGCTGGAGACGCTGTAGTACATATGCCAGGCCTGTAGATGGTGCTGTTCTGCCCTTATCTGCCCTTACAAACACAGAGCTAAAAAAATTCAAATTGAGCAAAATGAGGCATGGCTAAAATGCATGATCTGTTTGGTATTTAGAAAAAAAAAAAGTATAAATATGCCTTATATAGGTATGGTCATACACTATATTATTCAAATATAGCATGATAGGTCCACTTTAAGTAACGTTGTTATAGAACAAGCATAGGTAAGGAAGAGACAAAAGCCGGTGTTGTCCCTCGGGAGGTTGCAGAGAAGAAGAGAGGTTGTGATGTCCCCTGCGATCTGATTTATACTCCTCTCGTTCTCTCCCGCTGTGTAGATTGGGGGACCGCCCTCCACTGTCTTCAATGTTCGACATCGCGTGAAACAGAGGATTTCGACATTTTGTATTCATTGCTTACTTCCATAAGCCTTTTCTCCTCCTTATCTCTTTCATGACTTTTTATTTAATGCTTTATAACAGCTGTAATCGTTAGTTTAGAAATCCAAGAAGCACTTTACGACACAGTTCTCATTTACGGTAACTCCTTCTGACGTCATAGCTCCGTATGTAAACAAAACTTTACAATCAACTGTACCTCCTGTTAATATTCAGCAGTAATAATATCTCGACGTCTATAGATGTAATGTTAAAGTCAGTAGGTGTTGGTGTGCAACACTCCGTGTCATTTTCACTTCACATTCACATTTCTAGGTAACGTAATATTAGCCATATGCTGAATGCTAAACGGAGATGAAAGATTTTCAGAATAAAAGCTTGGCATTGAGATTTTATGAGAACTTTCAGTTTCATACAGTTTAGTTTATGATTCAGCCTTGGGTAAGACTTTTATAGTATATGGCTATGATGCCCATAATGCTAAACGGGAGCAAATGTTAAAAGGGGACCCAATTATCCCAGTGGTGGCCGCCGGAGCTAACGGAGCCGCAGGGGCAGTGGCGTTTTTATATGTACAAAAGTGGTGGGGCAAAAAAAACGTAGATGTCTATATATAAGCTTCTGCAGTGAGGTTCATGGCTGGTGAGGCACTGGCACTGACTCTTCAGGTTTACAAATATTATATTTTGACCTAAACCAAAATATAATATTATTTTCAAAAGCTTTTTTTGTCTGATGCTTCGATTAATTTTAAACAGACAAAAGTTCAACAAAAGGATACCCAAAAAATGTAATTTTATCATTTAAATATTGAATTGTTCTCTCTTAGTAAGATCCCATTTTCAATAAAATTGCGGTCTTACCTTGACTTGAAGATGAAGTCCATTTGCCTATCCTTCTGGACAAAAATGTCTATTACTTTTTTGTAAAAGTCCTCCTTATCTTCTTGTAGTTTCAAAAGTCTATCATAAATCTAATCGATAGATTTATGATTAAAAAATTATAAAAGTAGGGTAGACATGTGGATATTATCCGGCTGAACAAAACGTGCATTTGTCTAACAGGTACGTTTCCCACAGATCTTATTTCAAGCTATTTTCTAAAATCCTATGGAGAAATCTCATTGCTTTTTTGTCGAGGGAAGCCATGCGCAGCTTACTTCCGGGTTTTAGGACGCGTCACTGCAGCTCTCTCGTCTCCTCTTCACACACACCACACTTTTCGCGGCACACGTCCATGCCCCTATGGTCATTATTTTTTTGCCACACACATTATATAGGAAAATACTCTGAGCATGCGCAGTGTAGTTTTTACAGTCACCGTTCACTCACAGTGAGAGGGAGGGGGCATGATCAGGTTTTGTCCCACATGGCTCTAAACAGCTCAATAGCATAGACTGTATATATAAAGCTCAATAGGCACACACTGTAGACACTAATTAGAAGAACACAGACTAAAACAGCAATGTACAGATGAATCAGATGATTAAACATGATCTTAAAATATATTTTATATATTTTTTAATTTATTTTTTGCATTTTTTGTAATCATTATTTGTAATACTTTCTGCTGACACTAGGTGGGGCTGTGCCCCACCTGCCCCTAATGACCAGTTGCCACTGCGCAGGGGGCTAGCTCCAGCCGGCGTCCAGCTCCAGCCGGCGTCCAGCTCCAGCCGGCGTCCCGGAGCCCCCTGCGGCTCCGTTAGCTCCGGGCGGTGGAGTCCGGTGTTATAACTGGAGATCAAGGAATGCAGCGAAAGGTGGACTTGGTTCGCCTGCAGCCCGCTGTAGTATTAGCTAAATAAATTATGTTGAACAAAGCTTATTAAGCTGAACATCGCCACAATTGTTCTGCTATGTATCGGTACTTCTTTTATTTTATTAACGTGATGACAAGCATTAAGAATAACAAAAAATAGCTAATTCTCTTGCAGATTGTCTCGTTTGATTATGAATGTAACGTTTATATAGGGGAACTACACTGTTTTATCAAAACCGAAGTGCCATGCAGTAACTTGGTATGCATGTATTTCATGTTAGCTTAGCTTCTTAGCCTGAGCTAGCTCTGTTTACTTCTAGTTCGGAGGCAGCAGGTCCCGCCTCGGCTCCTGAAGCCTACCTTCAGCTCATGAAATCTCTACAGTATCAGAAGGAAGTAGCCTAAATAAATCTGCAGCCTCTGAAAAGTGAAGAAGAACTGGTGCCATCTAATAGGGAGGTGTGTGGTACAGTGGGTTGTGCGTTGGTGTTCGGATCAGGGGGTCACAGGTTCAAACCCCACTGCAGTCAGCATGTCGTTGTGTCCCTGGGAAAGACACTTCACCCCAAATTGCTCCTGTGGGGATTGCCCACAGTATTGAGTATGTAAGTTGCTTTGGATAAAAGCGTCTAACAAATGACATGTAAAAAAAAACATGTAATTTACGCACGGCCGCTCACTTCGCTAGATCCGCTAAAAAGGACAGCAGCCTGCAGTCTAACCACACAGACACACATCAGGTGCTCGGTCATTATTCCATATTCTGCCGTTGTATGCTCTTTGTTTCTAAATGTATCAATCTATTGTGAACCAAAACAAAATAACATGCAGTAGCCTATAACATTTCATTTCACTCATTGCGGCGTGCCGCTTAATAATTTAAATAATATTTAAGCTTCTTATAAGTGAAAATGTTTAAAAGAGAAGGGTTTAGAAAAGTTTCTTTACTATAGGAAATATGGTACATAAAAATGTTGCCAGTTACTTGGGCTCAAGCCCCGGATGTTTTCTGAAAAGCCCCGGATGTTTCACTTAATAAAGAAAAAAAAAAAAAAAAAAGAATTGGTGAAAACGTCTCGGGAGTAATGTGCAGTACCGGAGTCCACCAGAGAGGCAGCCGCTGCGGGACATTAGCCTGCGTACTGCGTAGCCTTCCCTGCCCTGAAGAAGAAGTGATCCTTCCTAGTGCCTGACGAGTTTTAAGCTAATAGCCTATAAAGTTATGGATATTAGAAAGTTATTTTCATCGAAGCAGGCGCCACAAGCTGCAGCAGCAGCAGTATCAGCAGCTGACAACAATGTCATCACCAGCAATGAAGAAATGGATGATGTTTTAGGTTTGTGAATCTAATGGTGATATCTGCACTCTGGCTGACTGAGTAAGTTTAATGTTAATGTTGCTCCAGTGCACCAGATTGATGCTTTAAACTTCAATATTTAAAAAAAAAATCTTCCCGGGGGAGCATGCCCCCGGACCCGCCCTAGAGGAGGCGACGACGAAAGGATGTTCGGTCCACCCCCCACTTGTAACAAATAGCACTTTACCCCTGTACAACCCCCCCCCCCCCCCTTTATTTACAAGTGACGGGTGAGTACATTACTATTCTCATCATTTTAGAGCGACGTGAGAGTGCACAATGACATCAGTTTAATAATAGATTACTTTATTGATCAATGTTGGGAGAGACTGTTTGGCATAATGTGCGCATTATTGGATTATGGCTGCGTTGGCTGGAACAGAGATGTGTAAAGAGTGTGTAGCCTACTGTGCTTTTCAATTGTTTACGGAAGGTACTGTCTAAAGCCCCACGGTGCGCCACTCGTAACACATTAACTTTGTACCACTAACATCACCACTATAGCTATTAATACAAAACTAAAACATAGATTGGTAGATGATTTCTTTTTAAAAGCAAACTCATCGTCAAAGGGAATGATTATACCAAACTTCTTTTCACTTATACAGTTTATAGAAACATAGAGTAGTTTAGACAAAGTCATTGTTTCACAATATTCGAAAAATAAAATGGTCTCTAAAACAAAGATTGTTAAGAGCATGTTTTGTTTTATTAACACCAAAACTATTTTCAAACTCTCCCTAGGTTCTTTAACCAAGCATTGGGTTTCCAGCTGAAGTAGATTTGTTCCTGCAGTGACATTATGGCGACAGCATCAACAGGTGAGTTCAGAATGTATTATTGAGGACAGAGTTGGGTGTAACGCGTTACTGTAATAATATTACATTTGTCGGTAACGGAGTAATGAAACGCGTTACTTTTATACATTCAGTAATCACACTATCGTTACTAACATTGCGCGAAAAAAGTACTAGATTCTCCCGTTGACAGACGGGACTACATTACTAGTTACTACATTATTCAGAAGTTTACAGTAACTTTGGATAATAACACGGCGGGTTTAATACACGGAGTCTCTCTCTCTCTCTCTCTCTCTCTCTCTCTCTCTCTCTCTCTCTCTCTCTCTCTCTCTCTCTCTCTCTCTCTCTCTCTCTCTCTCTCCTCTCCTCCTCTCTCTC
>NW_022987739.1:31467998-31498804 GCF_902827165.1 Trematomus bernacchii
TTATTATTATTACTACTATTATTATTATTGTTATTATATATGTAATATATTTCACTTTTATTTATTTATTTTTTTCTTCACTTTTCATTTTTCAAATGAGGGTGCATAACGACTCAACTGAGGGTGCAATGCACCCTTATGCACCCCCGTAGAACCGGGCCTGGGCCTACGTCTTAAGTTTTGGCTATAGGCTGTTGCTGAGTAACGCAAAAGTAATATAAAGAAACGAGTAAAGTAACGAGTTACTTTATGTAGACTAGAGAGTAACGAAGTAAAGTAATACATTACTTTTTTTTAAAAGTAATATGTAATATATTACTTTTTTTTAGTAACGACCCCATCTCTGATTGTGGATAATTAATATAAAGAATTCTAACCTTTGTACTTTAGTAACATTTCTGTGAATCTGCTGTTTATTGTGATATATTACACAACATACATTGACATCATTTAAAAAGAACAACCAATCCTTCCTCAAGTATTCATGAAATATGTTGTGAATGTTCTGATTTATTTTAGTGTCAGAAGATTTTCAACCTGTGAAGCGGAGCAGCAGCTATGAATTTCTGCCACCTGCCTGTGAGTTTAACAGAACTGAGTCAAAATTATTTAATGTAAATTAAAATCTAAAATCACAGTTTTTTAGATTATGGGTACACCATCCTTTTTTTCTCCATTTAATGTATGCAAGCTCTTTGGTGATTTTGCTAGTTTTTAGATAACAGCTGACACATTTACTCAAGTCCACCTTTTAAAATATATTACCCTTTCATTGGTTAATTATCCTATTTAGGTTTTTGTTGAAGAGTAATTTTTCTAATTCTGTGTTTTCCTTTTCAGTGTCTGAGGACAAACCAGCTTTAAACCTGGTTCTGTGTGGGAGGGAAGGAGCAGGGAAGACTTCAGCAGCCGAGGCCATTTTAGGTCAGAGAGAGCTTCCTTCAGTCTCCAACTCCTCAGAGTGTGTTAAACATCAGGGAGAGGTGTGTGGACGCAGGGTTTCCCTGGTGGAGCTCCCTGCTTTGTGTGGAACACCTCAGGAGGAAGTGATGGAGGAATCATTCAGGTGTATCTCCCTCTGTGATCCTGAAGGTGTCCATGCCTTCATCCTGGTCCTACCTGTGGGTCCCCTCACTGATGAAGACAAGGGAGAGATAGAGACCCTCCAGAACACATTCAGCTCTCAAGTCAACGACTTCACCTTGATTCTGTCCACTGTGGAGTCAGATCCTACAGCTCCAGCTGTTGTTAACTTACTAAAGAAGAACAAGGACCTCCAGGAGCTCCGTCAGAGATGTGGAGGAAGACATGTTGTTCTCAACATCAAGGACCAGCAGCAGATCCCAGAGCTGTTGGATGCTGTGCAAGAGATGAGAGGTACAGGATCTAGGAGCTTTACAAAGGACATGTTCACCAAGGCTCAGTTGGAGAAAGTTGTAGAGCTGGATAACACTATCAGAAGACTTAAAGCTGAACTGCAGGGCGTTCAAAATAAAACTCAGGAGGGAGATGTTGATGAAAGTCAGAACAGAGAGTGTCTCAGGATGGTGCTGATTGGGAAGACTGGCAGTGGGAAGAGTGCAACTGGAAACACCATTTTGGGCAAAGAATATTTTAAATCATCTGTCAGCTCAAAGTCAGTGACCAAGTTTTGCACGAAAGCAACAGGAGAGATTGACGGACGTCCTGTCGCTGTGGTGGACACCCCCGGTCTGTTTGACACAACACTGTCCAACTTCACTGATGAAGTTCAAGAGCAGCTTGGGAAATGCACCAGCTTGTTGTCTCCTGGACCTCATGTGTTCTTACTGGTGCTGCAGATCGGCCGATTTACCAAGGAGGAAAAAGACACCGTGAAACTGATCAAAGAATGTTTTGGCAAGAGATCTGGAGATTTCATCATCCCTATATTCACCAGAGGAGATGAGCTGAAGGGTCGAACAATAAAGAGTTACATACAATCTGATGACCTCTTGGAAAAACTGATAAAGGACTGTGGAGGGAGATACCAAGTCTTCAATAACAATCAGACCAACCACAGTCAAGTCAGAGAGCTGATGGAGAAGACCAACAAAATGCTGAAGGAAAATGGCGGCAGCTGCTTCACCTCAGAGATGTTTCAAGAGACCGAGGCGGCCATAAAGAAGGAAGTGGAGAAGATCCTGAAGGAGAAGGAAGAAGAAATGCAGAGAGAGAGGGAGGAGCTGCAACGAAAACACGAAGAGGAAATTGAAGCAGTGAAGAGAAAAATGAAAGAAGAGAGAGACGAAAGTGAGAAGAGGAGAGACAGACAGCTTCAAGAAATGGAGGAAAATATCAACAAGGAACGAGAGGAGAGAAGGAGAGATGAGGAGAAGAGAGTGGAAGAGGAGAAAGAGAAGAAAAGACAGGAAGAAATTCAACGAAAGGAATGGGAGAAAAAACTTGACGAAGAAAGAGAGCAGAACAAAGAAGAGATAAAAAAGCAGAAAGCAGAATGGGAGAAGGAGAGAGAAGCAGAGCGGATCAGACAACAAGAAGAAAATGAAAAGAGACGACAAGAGGAGCAAACAAGACTTCAAAGGATGCAAGAAGAGTACGAGCAGGAGAAAGACAAACATGAACTACTGAGGAAAGAAGAAGACGGAAAGAGAAGAGAACAGGAGGAGAAGATACAACAAATGGAGGAAAATTATGAAAAAGAATTGATAAAAACCAAGCTGAAATATGAAGAGGAGGCCAGAAAACAAACTGAAGACTCCAGCGGCTTCAGATACAGTAGCTTAAACGCCTTGGTAAAGATTTGTATAAATGAAACGCAAGACCAGAATCAAGAGAATAAGACACAAGACGTGAGTAGCCTTGAACAAGTACAACCAAAAACACAAGATGATACAACCAAGTGCACCATCCAATGATCTTCACACTGACTCATCATCATCACGTCAGCCGATGGAACATCATCTTCTTGAACAGCAGATTTCTGGATGATAATTCTCAAACAGGGTCCAATCTAAGCCACTCAGAAAGAACTAGCACTCATTGAGACATTTCCACTTTGTGAGTATTTTTTATAACCAGCTGTAGTACAATGTTTGGTACCACTTTACAATAAGACTACCCTTATAAAGGGTTTACGAATAGTTTGTAATTCATTTATTAATTAGGTTGTGAACACTTTATACATCATTAATAAGCTTTTATAAGACATGCGATAAACAGGGCAACTGTGACCGGTTGCTTGCCAAATAGTGAGCCCATATTTATCTGCACTGCTAAGTCTTATATTGGCTACCTAGCTTACTTCATCTTCTTCATCAGCCAGCATCCTTGCTATCTGTTGCTCACTGATTTGATTCTCGCTGAGTAGCCAATATAAGGCTTAGTCATCTTGCCAAATAGTGAGCCTGTGTTGATGTATGAAAACTACGTTAGAACTGGTTTATAAATGGTTCTTAATGATTCATAAAGTGTTTACAACCTAATTCATAACCTAATTATGAACCCTTTATGAGGGTAGTCTTATTGTAAAGTGGTACCAAAAGCTTTGACTTTTTAATAATCAATAGTTGAACCAAACTTCAAGGTGCAGATTAAACTTTGTCTGTTTTATGGACTTAAGGTTCAAGTTAAATAACTTCAGTAATGTACAGATCAGTTGGTGTAGGTGCGTCTTTATAACATGGATTGTTTTTCAGTGAGTAAATAAATGTATTAAATCAATCATGCTACTTTAAATGTTTAATCAATCAATCAATCACAAATGATTTTTATATCACACATTTTACATGTGTTTAATAGAGGGTTAAATGCAATAGAAAGGCTATCTTTATTGTCAACATGAATATTGAAGTCACCCACGATAATGACTTCATCTGTTTAAAGCACTAAACTTGCCTCTAAATGTGTGTATAAGTGGGTGTAAAGGTGTGTATGTACAGTATGTATATATTTCTTTGTATATATGTTTATTCTTTGGGATGGTGAGAAACAGAATGTCTGTGTAACACAAACAGAGGAGTTTACTTTGACTCATTTAAGCTGACATATTGTTTGGGTTTCAGTGAGTGATCATAAATACATGTTATCTTTGTTGCAGCCATTTTATCTGTATGTTTTATTTGTTAATCTGTTGTAATATTCTCCTGAACACTGGGTGGTGTAGGGGAGCAGGGAAGCATAAAGGGAGCTCACCAGGACAGGGGGGGTGTATGAACGTTTGATTTGTTTATATATTATCAGAATATACAGTATTGCTGTTTACTCAGTGGTTTTGAGTCGAACATCAGAATACCTTCATTAGTCCCACAGAGGGTACATTTACATTGTTACAGCAGAAAAGAGCCAAAGACAGCTTAATGTTACCAAAGAAAAGGTCATCAGTAAGTGTGTTCATGTTCATGGACTTGTGTTAATCAGTCAGTCACTGCCACTACTTAACGGCACCAACATTGTTTTGTGTCATCCTTTGTTTTATTAACATATATCTCTCAATATTTAGAGCATGTGCTGCCACAAGAGGGCGCCCTGTCTGTGAGCAGCTTGTTCTCAAAGTGTTGGGGTTCCTGTTGAATGACCTGCAGCCTGACTGCTGTTTGTGCAGTGTGAATCCACTATGAGTCCCATTTCTGTTTTAATCATTCATTTGTTTTAGTATCATGTGAAGTCCATTGTTGGTTCAATAAATACATCATTATAATTTCATTGTGTTCATGTTACCTCATTGCACACAAATGTGTTTTATATTGTTTTGAAATAATAGTTTTCCCAGTTGTCCTGGAGATGTAATGCTGTGAATGCATGTATATAACATACTTTATACTTTACTTTACAACATTTACAACAAAATGTAATACATCAGTGGTAATGTTGATGTACTGTGAGGAGAGAATGCACCCCTCTGTGGTGGTGAGAGAAAATGCAGGCACATTTATGGCTTCACACTTTCTCATTTTTTTCAATATTTTTATTGAAAAAAGTCTGAATTTAGACTTGACTTTTTACTTTTGGTCAAAAACTTGACTTTTTTCCTATTTCTGGGGGGAAAAAAACAGAATTTTGACTTTTTCAGAATTCTGCAAAATAAATATTCCGATATTCTTTTTCACAAATATGAAAAATCTTTATTTTTTTATAACGCTGAAAAAAAAATCAAGGTTTTAACTTTTTTCATAATTCTGTAAAAAAAGTCTGAATTTTGAATTTTTCAGAAATTAGTCAAAATTGAGATTTTTTTCATAATTCTGGGAAAAAATAATCAGACAATTTTTTTTAAATCTCAAAATTCTGTGAAATAAATCATTTTGACTTTTTCTGAAGAATCTCAAAATTCTAAATAGTTCCGTGTGCTTTTCAGAAAATCAAAAAATGTGCAGAAAAATTGATAAAGCTAACATAATATTAGATGTAAATATTATTATCCACTTACACTGAGTACAATCTTTATACCAATTAATTGATCATAACTACCAACTACTCTTTAAATGCCAGTCTGTGGACATCATGTAATTATCTTCTAAAGAGCACTTTCTTTTCAGTTAACTTCAGCACGAGGGTTACGATTCCCAAACAAAGTAATATTCTTACCTGTAGAGGTCTGCCGTCCTCTGTCCCGATCATGTTCCTCCACTCCATCAGAGAGCGCTGCAGGTTGTCCAGTCCCGTCTCCCAGAGTCTGACGTACCCCCCCATATCCACCGTGACCACGCCCCCTGACCCCAGATCAGAGAGCAGCACGTCAGACTCCGAGGGTGTTTCTCAATCGCGAGTAAAGCTGCTTCAGAGCCACTATTTCAAGCATACTACGTCATCGAGTGCCGCCGAAGTACTGTTCCAATCTCCAGCATACTTGGAAATCTACCGAGCCCGGCGTACTCCGTTTGGAGAAATATCGAGGCTGCACATGAGTAGACTTTGCGGTCTTAAAATCCCCACAATGCTTTGCGCACAGACCAATTTCCCCAAATCTGTGGCGGAAGATGTAAGGCGGGGCCTCTCATATGACGCACACCTGCACACTTGCTAGCGTGTTCCACACTTCGTTTTCCGAATGCCAGGAAGTATTCTTGACTCGCTTCTGAAGCAAGATGCTCGGCAGACATGTGCTACCAAGCAAGCGTACTCGCGATTGAGAAACACCCACTGTCACAACAAAAACTCATAAAAAATATGACATCGTTGTCACATAGCTATCATATGCCTAAAACAGTCCTGATGCTCTTCTAGGTAATCATATATCCTGTCATGTACACAGCTACAGTTGGGATACCTTTGTTATCATGATATTGGAAGAGTACATTCACTATTTTCACAACAAAAGGCATCAAGGCTGTCCCTAGATTTGCACTTTGACAATTTTTTTAAGATGTTCTCTCTGGGTATTTCCTGGTCTTAAATGATTAGAATCAGAATCAGAAAACCTTTATTAGTCCCACAGCGGGGAAAATGTTGTGTTGTTGTCCCCAAAATTACGTAAATTGGTCAAGACATCTATGAATTGCGGGGAATATCTTTGATTTAGATGAGCAGGCACGTTGTCTCTTGACAAGAAAAATAATGTGATTTGACGCTACTATCTCAGAAAAAATATTGTATATCCTTTCCTTTTAAATTTGAGATTTTTGTCTTATACATTAACAATTTACGTAACAAAATATGACACAAAGAGGTAGTTGAATTAAAACACAGTAAAACAAGTAATAAAAAGGGCATCAAGACTGTCCCAAGATTTAAACTGTTCTCTAATGTGAACTTTTATTGCTTTTATACAATATATGTATACAAAAAATATATGTTCTGCCTGGGCTTTTCTTGGTTTAAAATGTTAAAATCAAAGAAAAAAGTAATTTTCTTCCCCAAATTGACGTAAATTGGTCAAAATTGCGGTGAATATTTTTTATTTAGGTGAAAAGGTAAAAATCTGATATCCAATAGTAAATAAGGCAAAAATGTGACTTACACAGAACATCCCAAACACGTTGTCTGTTGACAAGAAAAATTATGTGATTTGCTATTATTTTTTAAAGATGTTCTGCCCGGGCTTTTATTGGTTTAAAATGATCAAAGAAAAAAGTTATGTTTTTTCCCCCAAAATTGACGTAAATTGGTCAAAAATGTTATGAATTGCGGTGAAAATTTTCATTTAGATGAGCCGGTAAAAATCTGATATTCCACATGAAATAAGGCACACATTGTTAAGGAATAATTCTTCTAGATATCTAACCTTTTGCTCTGTGACGTGTTATCTCCTTTAAGGAAAGGCCTTGGTGCCATATGTGTTGTTGTCACCAGTGTGAGACCGGTCAACTTGACTGGCACGAAGGGTAATTGTTGTGAGA
The DNA here is from genome assembly GCF_902827165.1 of Trematomus bernacchii. NCBI lineage: Eukaryota > Metazoa > Chordata > Actinopteri > Perciformes > Nototheniidae > Trematomus > Trematomus bernacchii. The sequence continues at coordinate 31,475,315 of NW_022987739.1, forward strand.
ACGCTGAGGCACTTCTTTATCGGTGTTTGTGGGCTCTAGGATGTGAAATCCTTGAGGCCATGAGCGTCGGACGCAGGTGATTCAGTGTTTAGTCTACTCCTTCAGAGATGTTGATTTCTCTCTGTGAACCAGTTAAAAGGTCTAGCATAGAGAGAGGTTCTTCAGAATTGACGTGGCAACTCTACCGTGTGGTCAGAACCTCTGACTCTTTGATTTGTGATGTGAATCCTCCGGCCGAATACTCTGAATAAACCCATCAGTGTTTGACATCAAAGCTCCAACTCTCACCGTGTCTCCTTCCTGAGTCGGTGACTCCATGCATTACTACACAGAAGTTTCCTCCACACACATCTAAATAACTAAGTGACTTATACAGAACATCCCAATTTGTCTCTTGTCAAAAAAATAAATATTTTCGGACGATTTGACTGTTTTGGGGAGTTTAATCTCAGAGACTTTCTGATTAATTCTTGCAATATCTCAGACAAAATATTGTATTTTATGTCCTTTTACTTTTGAGATTTTCTCTTGTAAATAAACTATTGTTATATCAGAGAATATATAGCATGAATCAAAATCTAAATATTTATTCATATTTGCATATATATTTTTGCATTATTGTATGTCACCTGAGGCTGTTTTTTTACGTTAACTTTTTTGTAGTACATTAAAAAATGTATGCACAAAAATCTGTCATCAGAACATCATAAGACAATGAATCAATATTTCTCCATGCAATGCTTTCTCCGCCCACTAGCTGGTGCTAGAGGAGGCAAAATGATGTTCTAATTATTATAAAGTATTGTAAAAAGTCAGAGTAAGACACAATAGGAAACAGGTGCATGTGTTTACCTCGGGACGGGAATATATTTCACTTTTTTGGAGTTCAGATCAGTCACCTCCAGGTACGCCGCTGTCATCGGGGGAGTGACATCTGAGGGACGAAATCAGTTTGAATACATCTGTGATTACCCGATTTGCATGTCTGCCCGATTTGCAATGCACGAGTTGATCTGCCATATAGAGTGGCGAAGTCCCTCCCCTTCCGGTTGACCTCCATGGGACCTTATTTCGGAAAAATTATGTATTGAAGTCAATGGAGAGAGAAAGATTATCTTTCGATCCCGTTTGAATTGTGCCACGAATTACACATATGATGTTTGTCAATTTAAAAGATAATTTTGCAAGTCAAACAAATAAAAAAGTGTCGTAAAACTGTGAAGTAACACATTTGTTTGTGTGAAACGCTCAATGAACTACATCTCTGGTCAACAACACACGTCACCAAGATGGCCGTCACTACTGTCTTGTCAACATAACGATTGACTATCCTCACTATCACCACAATGAAACACGTCCTGAAGAATGTCATGCAAAGCTGCCTGCCTGCCTTCCTTTGATTCTCTCTGAACTGCCTGGTCGTTTTAATGTTTAATGTCAACCATTTGTGCAGATAGCATGAAGTAGAGAAGATCGTCTATGCTAGCGTTAGCGTTAGCATTTCTCCCCCGGGCTTAAATGGTGTATTATAGAATGATCACACCGGTGACAGTACTATTCAAAGGGTTCACGAAATATGACTACTCTTACTGTTTAACATTTTGGGTTACTTAATGTTACTTCATGTTAAGGCTAATAAAAATGACAAGGCTGTAATGCTAACTAACGTGCTAGCTACTAGCTAGCTTAATCCAGAGTACTCCTGGTCCTTTCATCAGACGGGAAGCGAAAGAACGAGCAAGACCCATTGCTGGTATAATAACAACCTGGTACTAAGCACACAGGCATCTTGTTAAAGTTATCTTATAGATAGATTATATCTATATTGCGCTGATCTTAGGTATCTGAATGGTGGAGGAAAACAATTGTGACATCACTTACGCGACTCTGGGATTTGTAGTCTTTCTAGTTACGTATTTTTCATAGTCTTATATTTCAACAGTTTTACGACAAACTGTGACTTTTTTGACATGGAAATTATTTTTTAAGATTGACAAACATCATATGTGTAATTCATGGCACAATTCAAACGGGATCGAAAGATACGTTTTCTCTCCCCATTTACTTCAATGTATAATTTTTCCGAAATAAGGTCCCATTACCCGGAAGTAAGTGGGCGTGACTTCGCCACTCTATAGAGTGGCGAAGTCACGCCCATCTACTTCCGGTCCAAAAAAAAAACTTGCAGAAAAAAAATATTTTTTAAATATATTTCCCATTACAACTGCAACTTGGTTATTACAACCTCTCAAATCAGTCATTACAACTTCACGAATCTGCTCTGTGGCAGTATAAATCGACGAATCTGCGGCCTTGACTTTTGCTACACTTCTTGCGATGAATGTGTCGCAAAAGTAATTTTCCCCTGTAGATGTGGGGGGAGGGAGGGGGGGTTGGAGCGAAGAGGCGGAGCTATCACAACGACGAGGCTCGGGTCAGTCACACAGTCAGCCATAATCAGGTCGAACCGGATGACTGCGGGGCTAACGGTCCGTGTCGCTACCTTTATATATACAGTCTATGGCGTAAACACATGTTATGACATTAGCATATACTATACACAGTAAAGTTAGATTTTCACAAGATTTCTATTTTTCACATTTTCAAAGTCAAAACCATACACTGTACAATTTTAATTTTTTTAATTTCAGATTTTTTAATTTGCATAATTCTTATTTACTTAATCTTTAAAAAAAAGAAAAAAGAAGAACAAATTTGAAAAAATAAAAATAAATACATTCCCAGATTTTAAAGTTAAGTTCGGATGACATAGGATATTTTCTATCAGGAACGAAGGTACTATTCAGTAGATTAGTAATTCATCTTTGATACATTTAATAACTATATCCAACTACTTAAGAAATATGTCACCAAATGACACTAAGTTAAGAGCATTCGCAGGCCATTGGTCCAGAGATTGTCCGCACCACAGGATGCTACAAGTACCAGAACATTGCACCACACAGCAACAAGCCCCAAACGGCCCTCCACACAGTTACCCCAGGGGAGGTTTCCATGACTACAACAGAGGCAGGGGGTCTCAGGGATGTCAAAGAGGAACAGGATTTCCAAACATGAATGTGTTGAATGGTATTTAACAATCGTGAGTAGCATATTGCATTTAAATATAAATCATCCACAGATTAGTAGAAGAAGATGAAAACATAGTAGAACATTTAGCAGACTATTTTTGTAATTATGAGAAGGAAAGAGATTACGAGTGATGTTGTTCCCCCACACAGAAAACTATTGTGTCCACACAGCTAGTGAAGACAATGGGTTTACGCCCAAAAGATGAAGATGAAAGCCTAGTCCTCGCCCAAGACGGAGGGTCCTTACCAAGTCCTCCTGTTTACATCGACTGCAGTTCAAGGGGCGAAGATACACCTGATGTGGAGCTGTTGAGACCTGAAAACAGAAACTCGATTCTGCTGTGGTGAAGTCTGGCTACAAAGGGAGGTGTTTCAATAAGAACGCTTGTCTCAAACCAGTGAAGAAGTCAACAAGAACCCAGCAGAACTAGAGAGTGACTGTTAGCGGGAGAACAGTGACAGAGCGACAGAAACTGGCACAACCATTACCAGCCAGTACATAAATAGACCCCGTCAGAAGACCGGGGCTGTGTTCAAAGGGGAACTTCATTTATTATAAGTTGAGGAATATATGGAGTCAGATTACTTTCTCTCACAAACACATTTTTATAATAGGTCTGAAGTTTCTGTTTTAAGGCATGAGCTGCCAACTAAATAACATAACACTGAGCTTGGATGAAGAAGTTGTAGGGTTTTTACAACAGTTTCATTTATTTATGTTCAAGTGAATTTGCTGATTTATAAAGTAGTGCAAAAGGCAATATCTATTTTTAAGTGAGGGGCATCAGCCCTTCATGTTCTTCTGCGTGTAACCCTCTGTGAGAATAGTTCGTATTTTCCCTCTAGTTTAAAGAAATATTATTTTGTCATGATTTGTTTGTTTAGCAGTGTCAGCCAATCCTCTAATCCTAGAGCTATTAAGACGCATTAGCAACACCAAGGGTGTGGTTTTTCGCAGCAACACTGATAGTACCATGACAAAAGCCATTATTGAACTAACAAGAAGTAAACTATATTTTTGTGCTAATGGCAGATTACCAGCCAGGTACCCAAAGTTGGCAACCCTGTAAGTTATTATTGATGCGATTCTCAAATGGTATGTTTCTTTATACTTTGTAAAACAAGTGCCTTAACACTAAAAGTGGTATAGGAACGATTTCTGTGAAAGGAGGGAGTAAGAAATGTTCTGATACCAAGCTAATTGCTGCTATTCTGAAGAGTGATATTGTATGTTAAAACTAGAAGTTATGCACAAAGAAAATGTTTACGTTTGAAGACTAACCAAGATATTCTTTGTATTTTTTTTGTATTTTTGATGACAGTTATTTGAACCATTCCATTTTGATTGTATGTTATTGATATGAGTTATGTACTATGCAAAGTTCAGATGAAGAACTCATTAATTTCAGTATTGTGTTCACACCTTAAAATGTGTGAAAGGAGGGATTGTTAGAAATTAAAATCAATGTTTTATAGCATAATTTAGTCTAAAACATACCGTCAGTTTAAAAGCTGTTTTATTCTGAAAATCCCGGAAGTTCTCATAAAATCTCAATGCCAAGCTTTTATTCTGAAAATCTTTCATCTCCGTTTAGCATTCAGCATATGGCTAATATTACGTTACCTAGAAATGTGAATGTGAAGTGAAAATGACACGGAGTGTTGCACACCAACACCTACTGACTTTAACATTACATCTATAGACGTCGAGATATTATTACTGCTGAATATTAACAGGAGGTACAGTTGATTGTAAAGTTTTGTTTACATACGGAGCTATGACGTCAGAAGGAGTTACCGTAAATGAGAACTGTGTCGTAAAGTGCTTCTTGGATTTCTAAACTAACGATTACAGCTGTTATAAAGCATTAAATAAAAAGTCATGAAAGAGATAAGGAGGAGAAAAGGCTTATGGAAGTAAGCAATGAATACAAAATGTCGAAATCCTCTGTTTCACGCGATGTCGAACATTGAAGACAGTGGAGGGCGGTCCCCCAATCTACACAGCGGGGGAGAACGAGAAGAGCATAAAGCAGATCGCAGGGGACATCACGACCTCTCTTCTTCGCTGCAGCCTCCCGAGGGACAACACCGGCTTTTGTCTCTTCCTTACCTATGCTTGTTCTATAACGACGTTACTTAATTAAAGTATCCATTTAAACCTTTTCAGAGACTCCATTAGTCTCATTATTTTAAGTTTCTTTCCTGGGAGCGAGAAGATCACAATTCATCAATACCTACCCCACCTTTAACATCCCGATAGCAATGAATATATGAAATGCTTTGACAATAAATACAGAAAAAACTGTCATCTGTGGAAGCCGTAGCGCTGTAAAAAGCACGACCAATCATTTTAGCCGGCCCAAAATAACTGGATGGCCTACCTGCCTGTCAGCCTTCCATCTGTGCACAAACTTATCTCGTGCCCTTATTGGTCATGTGCACGTTCGTGTGTGTTGGAGGAGGGGCTCTGTAATAGAGATGGCAAATCCGGATCCTTTTACGGACTCAGGGTCTTCTGAGTCAGTCATTGAAGAGATCCGGATCATACGAGTCATTTGAGTCATATGAGTCAGCATCACCAAGACCGTAGAAATCCTATCGGTGAAACCGAAAAGTTGTTGCATTTCACGAGCATATTAAACTGACGTTATATTAACCTCCGCTACACAGTGTATTTTGCTTTAATAAAAAATGTTGATCACAAAAAAAAGGGTTATTTTGCGATTTGGCAAATCTGAGTCTGCTGTTGACTCGTGCATGAGGACGAGTCTGCTGGATCTCTGGATCTGCTGCTATATGGTTACGGCTCTGAGTCCGCACGAGTCTGCTGTGTTTTGCACAGTGAGTAAGGATTTGCGAATCTGAGTCTGTGAAGTTCCGCTGACTCGTAGGCTACTGGTCTCTCTCGATCATTGACCTGGATTCACGGATCCCGCGATTTTGATTAAGTCCATTATGTTTCCGGCTCTAAATTAAGTTTCAATGTAGACTTCTAACAAAATTGTCATGTTGTGCAACAGTCTCCTGCGTGTAATAGCTGCATTTCCAATAAGGATCTTACTTGGCAAAACGTTTATTTTGAACATAGCACACAAAAAGAAACAAACAATGACAAATGATAGAAAATTGCAAAACAGTTAGAATATATAAAATGTCTTAATTATACAATTATTATTATTAAACATATAATTATATCTAATCATATGCCTCCCATATTTTCTCATGGACTGCGTAATCATTGCAATACTGGTGTTTGTATGTGTAAAATGTGTGTAAAGTGGTGTCTTTTGCTTTAATAAAACATATTGATCACAAAAAAAAGGTCATTTTGCGAATTAGCGAATCTGAGTCTGCTGTTGACTCGTGCATGATGACGAGTCTGCTGGATCTCTGGATCTGCTGCTATATGGCTACGGCTCTGAGTCCGCACGAGTCTGCTATGTTTTGCACAGTGAGTCAGGATTTGCGAATCTGCGAGTCTGCTGTTGACTCGTGCATAATATAGCCGCGGGAGCCGGGTGCTGGAGGAGGGGCTATGCTCGTGCACATGACGAGTATGGATCTCTGGATCTGCTATGCTATTACGGTTAGGAGCCGTCGGCTCCTCTGAGTCCCCACGAGTCTGCAGGAAGTTTCACTGATCCGCGTCCCCTCCCCTGAGCCAAACGATCACTTCTGGCAGCTATCCTGTATACTTGCTAAAGGGTAGGCAGATGGACTTGGGGTACGTTGTAATGTGATTTTACATGTTATAAAGAGAGTAGCGAGTGACGCAATTTATAGTTTTAATTTGTACGTCACACCAAGTGTGGGACTCAAAGGACTCGGGTTAATGGAGAGGGGAGACTCGTCACGACCAGCTCATTTCTAGGATCCGGGTTAATGATCCGGATGAATCAGGACTCGCCCATCTCTACTCTGTAAGGAAGTGGCAGATTTTTTCCGGCTGTGTATTTTCAAATTCTAGCGCACACGAGCTGGTTTCTCCAAAATTACCTACCCCACCTTTAACTCCTAACAGTCATCATCATGTCAACCACAACACAGAGAAATACTGATAGAAATGTGTGTAGTTGTTGATACATTGCTGACAGAGGGAACTACATTTGAATACAGATTTAAGAAATATCAGTTTTTGAGCATGTAATAAGCATGTTTTGTCTTGACTATATTACAACTATATTATAATAAAATAATATAGTATTTATATTATTGAATTGATTATGATTATGATTATTAGTAGAAGTAGTTTATTTGCATTAATTATATTTGACATACATGCATATTTACCATTTACGTCACTGTATAAAAAAGTAACTGTTTACAGGAATTATATTTGCAAAGTACTTTGTTTCCAACGCATTTGTGTTCACTCCTGTCAGTGGGGGGGGGGGGCACATCTCATCTCATCTCATCTCACAATGTCACTTGGGGCCCCAAGTTGGCCAGGGACGGCCCTGGGATGCTATTTTCTCTTGTCCTGCCAACGGATGCTACGTCCCGCAGAGGGACTGAGCGCTGGGGCACAACATTAAACACACTCTCGTCTCTCTAACCCTAACCTGTGAGGATGATGCGTGTGTTGGTTCCGGCGGCGGCGACTCTGTTCTTACTCTTTTAAAAAACCTGAACATCGATTGTTGTGACATCGTTAGTGAGTGCGGTATATGTTGTGTGTGTGTGTAGATGTAGTCCACTGTCTTCCTTCATCTGCGCGCGCCCGCGAGACGTTCTATGTATTTGCTCCCGTGCTTCGACTATGAGTTTGGTCCAATTCACATGTTACGTTGCCTGATTACGTTAATTCATGTTGCTTTTAATTTTATAATTTTTTTAAAGGGAAACACATGTTTGCTCTTATTTTATTATTTAATTGTTAGTTTTGATAATCAAAAATGAAAATGTTGGTAAACTATATTTTTGCCCGGTCATTTTTGATCAATGAATGGGTGGGCCCAGTGACAGAGTGGGTGGGCCTAGGCCCAGTAGGCCCACCCATAACGCCGCGGCTGATATATATATATATATATATATATATATATATATATATATATGTAGCACCTTCTGGCACCTCCTCGTTCATTTGTAGAGAGGGTGGGGTGAAATTCACCTTTAGAGATGTATTCTCTCAAATTGTTGTAAAACACAAAAGTCTTCATTTTGTCAGATGTATAGATATTTGTACATGCACAATGCAAATCGGGCAGCCGTCTAGACGTCAAGTGTCCTATTTTGGTTGCCGTATGCATAGATATATATATATAAAGGCTAGATGACTCACCCGCGCTGCTGGCCAATGGAGACCGACGTTGCCACATGGCGGCCATCTTGCCACAGGCAGCTCGCTCATTGATAACATTATGGTGCACTATTGAAATAACCATAGCTTGCTCAATTTTCAACCAATTTTCAAACGGTTTAGTTTGTTATAAACATCAATGATGTAGTTATGATACTGCATACTTATAATCATAATCATGGACTCTTTTTTTTTTCAACATGTCCAAGCATCCTGTATCATAGCCATGCTAATAACCTTTATAATAAACCAAACCGTTTGTAAATCAGTCAAGATTTCAGCGAGTTAAGAGTATTTTTGTGCAGATCACTCACCTTACAACAGCTACCAGAGTAGTTGTTGACTGTGGTAAGATAGCCACCGGTGAGCTACGCTGGCTGTCACTACCTGATTTGCATCCCTGCCCGATTTGCATTGCGCATGTGAGAGATGGTCTGCCATATTGGACAACTCCGTACAGCAACCCAAATAGGACACTTGACACAGTGGCGTTTGGCAAAGCACAAAAAAAACCTCAAAAAACCGAGAGATGAGTTATTGTTATTACAACGTCACTTCACTATTATTTAACAACTCTTTTTATTGGGTTCTTTTATTTGGGGTTAAGTACATTGTCAGAATAAGTGAGAAATTGATTTAACTTCTGTTAGACAGCTATCATACTGAATACATATTTACTGTGAATGCATGCAAAAATGTATGGCATTAATAATTGATATCTAATTACATTAACTGTGAATGTCTTTCATTTTATTTTAAATTAAATAAAATTACATAAAAGATTTTCCATAAAAAAGTTGATTCAAGAACAAATCTCTGTTATTAGATCAGTAATCACCTTTAGACATGTATTCTCTCAAATTGTTGTAAAATACAAAAGTCTTCATTCTGTCAGATGCAATGCAAATCGTGCATCCGTTTAAGTTTAAAACTCGCGCATGCGCAATGCATATTTGCATATTGGTCAGCCATCTAGACGTCAAGTGTCCTATTTGGGTTGCCGTACGGAGTTGTCCAATATGGCGGACCATCTCGCACATGCGCAATGCAGATGGGGCAGGGATGCAGATCAGGTAGTGACACTGGCGACTCCCCCTTGAGCCATCTAGCCTTTATATATATATCTATGGCCGTATGTAGCTGTCCAATATGGTGGACCATCTCGCGCTTGCGCAATGCAAATCGGGCAGAGATGCAAATCGGGCAGTCACCATGGATGTATGGCAGTCACAGGGAGTTCATGATAGAAGTTTAGGGTAGCTCAGGACTCGCTGCTAGCGTTGCATGCTGAACCAGGGTCGGCGTCATGGGGGGTCATTCGTGGGCCATGCCCCCCCAAATGAGTCACTGTGCCCCCCCAACGCAGGGCGGGCAAGCCTTGCCACTTTGCTGTTTTTTTTGTTTTTTAATCATATAAGTGAAAACGTTTCCACTAAAAGTTTTTTGTGTGAAATAAATCAGAAATAAAGAATACAAATATAAAACACAGCCTGAGGTGTGCACACTGCTGCTCTCTGATTGGTGTGTTGCTTGACCAATGACCCCCGACCTTTGTTTTGTTATCATTACGTGGCTTTGTGTTTAGATGAAAGCGGCGATCTGTTAATCTATTATACTGATTATACAGTAAAGCCATCGAAAATAATATGATATACAGTACAGTACAAGTACTTCTGGGTCTCTGTGTGTGTGGCACGAGCGCATTTTGTGAGTGTGCGAGCGGTAACGTGGAATGTTGTTGTTAGCATCTGGTTAGCTAGCTATGCTAACGGATATAACATTACATTACATTACATTTCACTTGTTAGACGCTTTTATCCAAAGCGACTTACATACTCAATACTGTGGACAATCCCCACAGGAGCAATTTGGGGTGAAGTGCCTCAGGGACACAACGACATGCTGACTGCAGTGGGGTTTGAACCTGTGAACCCCTGATCCGAACACCAACGCACAACCCACTGCACCACACACCTCCACGCTTTAGCATTTAGAAGCTAGTAAGCCTATTTGATTTGTTTTAGAAAGGCACAATATGTTTCATATGCAGACCTTATTTTCCTGTTCCATATTAAAATAAACCATTTTCAGTGGTTTCTGAGAAAGAGTAATTTTTTTGGTCATGGAAAATTAGGTAAAGGTCATGGAGAAGTCATTGAAAATCATTGGTGAAACCTGTATATTATATGTTCTATACATGCATTCACAGCATTACATCTCCAGGACAACTGGGAAGACTCTACTCTTTCAAAACAACATGTAAAAACACATCTGTGTGCAATGAGGTAACATGAACACAATGAAATTATAATGATGTATTTATTGAACCAACAATGGACTTCACATGATACTAAAACAAATGAATGATTATAACAGAAATGGGACTCATAGTGGATTCACACTGCACAAACAGCAGTCAGGCTGCAGGTCATTCAACAGGAACCCCAACACTTTGAGAACAAGCTGCTCACAGACAGGGCAACATCTTGTGGCATCGTTTTGGTGCCGTTAAGTAGTGGCAGTGACTGACTGATTAACACAAGACCATGAAGATGAGCACACTTATTCAACTCAAAACCACTGTCTATTTTGATTATATAAAGAGATAAAAGCAATTTCAATCAACCCCCCTGTCCTGGTGAGCTCCCCTTTATGCTTCCCTGCTCCCCTACACCACCCAGTGTTCAGGAGAATATTACAACAGATTAACAAATAAAACATACAGATAAAATGGCTGCAACAAAGATAACATGTATTTATGATCACTCACTGAAACTTGGCTGATACTCAAACAATCTGTCAGCAGAGTCAAAGTCAACTTTATTGTTATTTCCTCTATTCAGGAATACAAATATATAAAGATAAATATATACATATATATAATAAAATATATTTACAGTAGCAGGATTGATTTAATACATTTATTTACTCACTGAAAAGCACTCCATGTTATAAAGACGCACTTACACCAACTGATCTGTACATTACTGAAGTTATTTGACTTGAACCTTAAATCCATAAAACAGACAACGTTTAATCTGCACCTCGAGGGTTGGTTCAACTATTGACTATAAAAAGTAAAACATTCTACTACAGCTGGTTCTCACAAAGTGGAAATGTCTCAATGGGTGCTATAGTTCTTTCTAAGTGGCTTAGATTGGACCCTGTTGAGAATTATCATCCGTAAATCTGCTGTTCAATGAAGAGGATATGAAGCTCTATCTTATGAGGGGCCGTACAGGCCGTAATTCATACTGGTCCTCTCACGCACATACATTCTCCTTTTACATACATATATTTTCACTCTTACACACATATATTCTCCTTTTACATACATACATTTTCACTCTTACATACATACATTCTCCTTTTACATACATATATTTTCACTCTTACACACATATATTCTCCTTTTACATACATACATTTTCACTCTTACATACATACATTCTCCTTTTACATACATATATTTTCACTCTCACACACGTTTATATTTACACTCACACATTCTGCTCTCATATTATCATATTTCAATGAACACATTCATACATTGTCACTCACACATTTATAAGTTTTTCACTCACACATTTTTACATTTTGTTCTCATATTCATATATTTTAATACTCATATTTATACATTTTGCTCTCATGCACATTCATTCAATGTTTACATTTAATATTATAAATAATATATGCATGTATGAAGACAATATATGTATGCAAGAGAAGAATGTATGTATGTATGAAGACAATATATGTATGCAAGAGAAGAATACATGTATGTGTGAGAGAAAGTATAGTGGAAACGGAAGGAGTATGGTTGAAACGGAAGGCAGGACATTATCGCGCTGTGATTGGCTCAGAAGGTCGAGCGGGGCGGGCTCATGTTCAGAACTTCTGATTCAAATCAACATGATGGAGGGAGATTAATCCGTGTATCTACCATAGACTGTATATATAAATGGACGTAGGGTCCGTGACGTCCCCCATAGGATTCTGCAGAGTTGCCGAGAAGCCCTGAGTAGGCGGAGTCGGCCACTAACGGCTCGACAGTGACGTCTGAGTCTAACTCCCGCCTGCTACATCCTGATCCAAATAAGGGCAAAGAGGCTTAGCCGTGGTGGAGACGAGGCGGGACAGGGCGGGACCTTCTGCCAACGGCCGTGAAGTTCCAGACCTAGCTCAGGCTAAGAAGCTAAGCTAACATGCTCACAGTAGTAAGCTAACAACCCAGCTTCCGGTCACTGCTCCTCGTTCCCGGCGTTCTGAAGGTAAGATCCCCTGTAACTTTACAAAACTTGTCCTTTTGATTTAAATGTTCTTGAACCTACACTATACAATTGTTTTTTAAGTGCTTCACCGTTTTTCAAATATAAATGTCATTTGTAACAACTTTGTAAACTAGCAGAGATATGGCCAGTGTTGCGTGAATTAGCCTATGGAATTAGCCATAAACTGTGGCCTATACAGTATGTAAAGGAATTAGCGTATTGTGAATTAAACAAAGCTTTTCCCTATGATTTAACTGTTCTTGATATTACACTATACAAGTTTAAAAACGCTTGTCCATGATTCAAATATAAACAGTGTAATATGCATGGGCTAACAAATGCAAAATTTGCATATTTATACTTTTTGACCATCAATTGTATATACATTTAATCCAATGTTACTGTTTCAACAGCTGTGAGAGTATAAATTAAATATGACTGTAGAAAAAGAAAGGCGCTTTTATATTGATTAAACCATTTTTATTTCTTTCAGCATTAAGAAAAAAAGATGGCAACCTCCTCCACAACCTGTAAGTTGATGGTCCTGGCTTACTTTACATGACTTCAGATGGTTGACATTACACACAAACATACTATATATATATATACATATATATATATATATATATATATATGTATATATATATATATATATATATATATATATATATATATACGTCAGGTGTGATTTCATATGTTATGTTGTATGTTATTGTCAAAGGAACAAAATGAGCAACCCTTTATACTTAATTTGATATTCCTCATTATCTGAAGCATTTGTTACTCTCATTTATTTTCCTCCCATAGTGACTGTATGGATAATCGGAGACAGCTATGTCCGGCGTGGAGCCCAGAGAGCTACAGAGACCATCGGCAGCAACCTTGGCCTCGACCTTCGCGCCTGCTGGTTCGGTTGGGGTGGACTGCGCTGGAGAGGTCTCCTCCCCTTCTTTTCCAACTCCCTGCGAGGAAGAGCAGCCCCGGATGTCCTCCTCATCCACTGTGGCGGCAACGACTTGGGGGATGTGCCCAGTGTTCACTTGGTGAATCAGATGAAGGAGGACCTGCACCAGCTTCACCATCGGCACCCTGGCATGAAGATCATGCTCTCCCAGATCAACCAGAGGTGCCGATGGAGGGCTGGTGCAAATCCTGTCAAAATTGACAAGGCCCGGAAGTTTGTTAACAGTGTTATCGCTACTTTTGTTCATAGCCTAAATGGTGCCATTGTTGACCACTCCAACATTAGACATGACAGTCCTGGGCTTTTTTTGCGAGATAGAGTTCATTTCACCCCTAGGGGAAATGATATTTTTTTAAAGTCACTAGCCAATTGCCTGAAAGACCATCTCCAAAGACTGTGAACTGCTAAAATGTCAGTATCACTGTTTTTGGATTTGGCCTTTAGAGTATGTTTTCTAAGGCCCTTGCTAAGCCCAGACTGTCATGGCTAATGTTGAGTTAGATATTACATCTGTAGCCATAACACTGTTAACATGGCTGCTCTCCCTCTTCCCCACATCCCACCCCCCCTCTTCCCCCCAATGGACTCTGTAGCTCTCCAGGCCCATGCTGGGCATGGCTGTCTGTCAAACTTTTTTTTTAAATTTGTTATTATGTTTTTTGTTATTTTATTTGTTAAAATAATTCTGTAAATATTTAAAATAAATCACATTCATATTTTCACTTCTTTTGTCTACTGCTTACTGAAAATGTTAGCTATCACATCCAAATCTGACTATCAAATGAAAGGATAAGCTAACCATACAATACAGAAAACATTACACATTAAGGCTCAAATCTTTTCCCAAGCCGTAGCAGTCTGAAAAGAGTCCCAAGTTTAAAAACACAAAATCTTGACAATGAATACTACCTTGTCATTTATCAGTGACAATGCAAACACCAAGAAGGTCTCCCCTAATCCCATGTATTTTGGCATCAAATATGTCATAAGCATACCATAGAATGTAATTATGAAATGCAATACCCACAATCCCTACAGGGTCGTAACATCACAGAAAATAATACCTTTTAGAGAGTTTCTAAATTGTTCAGTATGCAGATAATTATTTGTTTTACAATAGAAACATTTTTCTCAATAAATGTTCCCACATGTTGTGAGCATCAACTTTAAATCTTTTGTCAACAAATAAAAAACATCTTAATTTCCTTTACGACAACATTTTGTTTATAACACCACTACATTAACAATAAGCATAGGAAAATTATAAATGTATAATTTAAGATTGTGCTTTTACTCTATATTTAATCCGATCTATTTCACATTGAAAATGTACGACTTAAGTACACTAGAAAATAAATGTGTGGATGTGCAACAACTGTATCAGTAATTAAAATGATATAACTTATGTACAGGGTTGGGAGGGCTACTTGCCAAAAACGCAACCAGTAACTTAATGTGAGTATCAAGATATAAAAGTAATGTACTGTAACCTGATAACTTTATTTTTCTTTTGGATTACCTCAATATCAAATGCAATGCAAATAAACACAGGAGAGAAGAAATATTAATATGATTTTTTTACTTAAATGTATAATATACATAAAGCTGACTCAGGCAGTAGGTGTATAGATTCACAATTAAAGTATTAGCCTACAGAACAGTACCGCTTCCAGAGAAGAGAGAACATCTGATCATTTTACAACAAACACTATATGCTCTTTTCAGGTTTTGAATAAGATTGTAATCCTGAGTTTCCCTATTATTAAAAAAAGTCAAACTAATCCGATTACATCTTTTCCTATGTAACTAAGGATTACACTTTCCTTTTTTTCTATACGATCTTGATTCGTGTTAGATATAATCCATTACTACCTAAGCCAATAAAAGTCATAATTTTTGGAAAATTGTCTCAAGTTATAAATTATGCCTTCAATCTCTTTCACGTGGGGAAGACATCACATTGGCCGAGGCGTTGCAACTTCCCTCAAGCGTCCTACATGAAAGAAAGATCACATGTTAAAAATGTGTGCACAGACTATTCAGTATGACCCGTCTTAGTTTAAAGCCCACTCACCACGACAAGGTCAATCAGCAATTTTATATGTTCAAATGTCTACTGTGAAGGATATCATAAATCCTTAATGCAATCGAATGTAAAACAAAAAAGTTATGATTGATGAAAGTAGTAAATCGGTCAGATTTGACCCGAAGACAACCGGAGGGTTAATGCCATATTCACTTAATAACGCATGAACAACTTTTACAAATATTTCTATATAGTCTGTGTTGGTAAATGTCATCTAGGTTGCACATTTCCTGCTGAAATACATGCATACCAAGTTACTGCGTGGCACTTTGGTTTTGATAAAACAGTGTAGTTCCACTATATAAACGTTACATTCATAATCAAACGAGACAATCTGCAAGATAATGAGCTATTTGTTGTTATGTTTAATGCTTGTCATTCACACGTTAATAAAATAAAATAAGTACCGATACATAGCAGAACAATTGTGGCGATGTTCAGCTTAATAAGCTTTGTTCAACATAATTTATTTAGCTAATACTACAGCGGGCTGCAGGCGAACCAAGTCTGCGTTTCGCTGCATTCCTTGATCTCCAGTTATAATGCCGGACTCCGCCGCCGGCCATATACTATAAAAGGCTGAATCATAAACTAAACTGTATATATATATACACATGTATAAAGGGTTACGTCCTTAGCTGGCTAATAAGCTACATAATAAGCTACATAACAAGCTAAGCTAACAAGCACACAAACACCTGCTAACGGGATTAACATGTATAATATTATCATTTTACTCACCGAAAAAAGCTGAGAGTAGACTTCTTGGAAGGTCTGTTAGTACATTCAAGCGCACAGCACGACATTTTAATTGTCTGGTATTTGTAACAATATTCCCTAAAAGGCACAATCACCACGAACACGGCTAAAGGGTCAAGTACAGTAACTACAACTAACTAACGTTGTAGCCTAGCAGAGTGGACAAATTGCTGTTAGCTGACAGTGAGGCTGACCTGTCCATCAAAGTGACCACGCCCTAATTTATGCAAAAACTTTAAGACCTAATATAAATAAAAGGGTCGCGTTAGAAAACAATTCACTCACAGATTCATAATCACGAAGGTGGAATCTAACTATATACATAATAAAATGTATTGGAGCCAGGGCTAGAAACGTTTTTTTTCTGCTGTGAAATTGGGCATTTTAACATTGGGGTCTATGGAAATTGCTCCTTTCTGCAGTCATCGCCTATCGGCCAATATATGAACTGCAGTTTGTGGCACTTCCGTATTGGCGTCCCGGCTCTTCCCCAGAGTTTGCCGCTTGGTATCTACGGACCATTTGTTTTTCTTTATTAAACAAGTAAACGGAAGAGTGTCTGCGAGGCGTTTTTGCTTTTTACCTTACTAAATGGTCTAATGGTCATTGTAGCGAGGGGGGAGGGGGAGGGGGAGCCGCGAAACTCGCGGAAGTGATTTCAAAACAAAAGCACTCGTTTGCTTGGAACGTTGAGAATATTATAAACGAGGGGAAACAAGGTGAATTTAGCGATCACAACGAAAACGGCCAAGACACACATTGAGCCCAGAAAATGAATGTTATTAAGGGCTGTAATGTAAATATAATAAGTCTATGTCTAAAATGGACAACATTGTTAGGAGATTTAAACTATAGGCTACAGCGATTCTGCACTGCGGTCACTCAGCCGTCTCTCCACTTTGTTTTTTCAAATCAGCTGCTCTTCATTTTTTTTTTACAAATATTTTTTTACCGCAAGTTCTTAATAAAACTGACACTGTTGGACTCGGTATTATTTTGACTGCTACCAACAATAAAATGAAGTACTTTTTTTTTAGTAATCCTCTGTCAAAGTCCCCTCCTGAGTACTAGAATGCATGTTTCTCTACTATTTTGAATAAGCGTTAAAACACCTTTCTTCATGAGACTTATATTGTTGGACAGAGTATTTTAAGAGGATGGTAGACATGATATCAGCACTAGTACTGCAGCAGCAGCATTTTACACCATGCAAAGTCTTTAGAGTCTGGCCTGGACACCAGAGGCCTGTACTACGAAGCTGGATTTTCGCTTAGCCGGCTAAATTCAGGGAAATCTCGGGCTTTCCGGTCCTACGACGCTGGTTCTCTTTTTAGCAGGCTAGATTTCCATGGTAACTTATGCTGAGCGGCAAACCTGCTCCGGAGCAGGTTAGGTGGCAGGCTAAGAGATCAACTCAGTGAAAGCACCGCCTGCTGACCAATCAGAGTTCCGTGTGCGGAGTTTAAAGCTATCAATTCATATTACAGGATAGAGGAAATACAGAAAAACTGCCGTTGCAGGAAAGACAGCCGGCCAAAATCAACTGACTGTGTGAACGTGAACATTAATAGAATATCCCCTCCCATCTTCAGAGCAATCTGACTATTATAACATTAGCGCTAAGAAAGCTTACTTAAATATCTGCCACAACATAAGTAACCGGATCAGAGTAACATTAAGTACAGTCCGCGGCACTGTGAGTGCAGACGTCGATGTGTGCCATTATCATTCATATCCAGTGGCGACTGGTCATTAGGGGCAGGTGGGGCACAGCCCCACCTAGTGTCAGCAGAAAGTATTACAAATAATGATTACAAAAATGCAAAAAAAAAAAATAAAAACATATATAAAATATATTTTAAGATCATGTTTAATCATCTGATTCGTCTGTACATTGCTGTTTTAGTCTGTGTTCTTCTAATTAGTGTGTCTACAGTCACAGTGTGTGCCTATTGAGCTGTTTAGAGCCATGTGGGACAAAACCTGATTATGCCCCTTCCTCTCGCTGTGAAGTGAACGTGACTGTAAAAACTTCACTGCGCATGCTCAGAGTATTTTGTAATGAAATGTGTGTGGCAAAAAAATAATGACCAGAGGGGCACGGAGCTACCATCCCCACCATACGTCATCTCAAATCATTCAGAGCTGATTGGCTGTAAGTACGTGTGCCGCGAAAAGTGTGCTGTGTGAAGAGGAGACGAGAGAGCTGCAGTGGCGCGTCCTAAAACCAGGAAGTAAGCACAAAAAAGCAATGAGATTTCTCCAGAGGATTTTAGAAAATAGCTCAAAATAAGATCTGTGGGAAACGTACCTGTTAGATAAATGCACGTTTTGATTAGCCGGATAATATCCACATGTCTACCCTACTTTTATAATTTTTTTATCATAAATCTATGGATTAGATTTATGATAGACTTTTGAAACTACAAGAAGATAAGGAGGACTTTTACAAAAAAGTAATAGAAATGTTTGTCCAGAAGGATAGGAAAATGGACTTCATCTTCAAGTCAAGGTAAGACCGCCATTTTATTGAAAATGGGATCTTACTAAGAGAGAACAATTCAATATTTAAATGATAAAATTACATTTTTTGGGTATCCTTTTGTTGAACTGTCTGTTTAAAATTAATCGAAGCATCAGACAAAAAAAGCTTTTGAAAATAATATTATATTTTGGTTTAGGTCAAAATATAATATTTGTAAACCTGAAGAGTCAGTGCCAGTGCCTCACCAGCCATGAACCTCACTGCACGTCACTGCAGAAGCTTATATATAGACATCTAAGTTTTTTGTGCCCCACCACTTTTGTACATATAAAAACGCCACTGTTCATATCATATCACATCATAATGTATAATATATTTCCTTATCTGAGTCAGCTGAGCCGTATCTGGCCGTGCAACACTCACAGTGTCACATACTGTATGCAGAAGTATTATTTTAAGCAACACATTAAATTGACGAAACACTCGAGTCAAATTCTCCTAATTAAAGTCAGATCGTGTCTTGGACGGGGCAGTGATTTCATAAACCTTTTAATGTACGCATTCAAACACTTTTTCTTTTACCAGCTGTATTCACCTTGCAGGTGCAGCTATGTGGCTTTTATCCTGGATAAAGTGTTTAAGACATGGATGTTTAAAGTTTAACTTCTTCATATTTGACTAATATTAAAGTTCACTTTTCATTCAGGAAGTATGACGCTGCGCTGTCAGTACGCTTGTCCGTGTTTGAGATTGGTCGAATGCTCCAAATACCACCCCTTTCATGTGAACGCGCACCTAACTAGATAGGACACGGCTGGCTTGAGCGATCCACTTGATAACCAGCGTCGTAGTACAGCTTAGCGCCAGCGCGTATGTTTTGGCTTAGGCCAACTGGCTAACTCCAACATATCCAGGTTAGGTTGAACCAGCTTCGTAGTACAGGCCTCTGGTCTATCCTTCAGCAAAGTGACACACCCTTGTGACTCTTGTTGACTGCTGTCTTTTAAAATATGATTATTTCTCTGCTCCTAGTTAATTCCTCGCAGATTCTTCCACCAGTCCCAGTCATTGCATGTCAGAGCTTCGAAAAATGTGTCCAATTCAACTAAATGTTTTTTTGTGAGTGAAGGCCAGAGCTAAATTATAGATTGTTTGATTGTGTACGGTGAGAGAAAATAATTCCACATCCTCCTATGAAACTTTTTTTATTTACTTTTCCATTATACTTATACTTACTTGTATTAGACAGGGTTCTTACGGTCATTAAAAACCTGGAAAAGTCATGGAAATTCAAAATGCTAATTCCAGGCCCTGGAAAAGTTATGGAAAACAATATTTTCCCCAAAGTTTTGGAAAAGTCATGGAAATGTGACTAAAATTGCATGAAATATAATTTATATTTGATCTAATCGCCAAAATAGTAATACTATAATGATAATAAATACTGTATCGTATAGTAATGAAACGTAAACTGACGAGGTATTTTGCTGGTGAGAGATTTTAGTTGCTTTAGCCTGTAGAAGCTAGTAAGCCTACTATTGGATTTGTTTTAGAAAGGGACAACATGTTTCAGACCCTATTTTCCTGTTCCATGTTAAAATAAACCATTTTCAGTGGTACCGCTGAGACAGAGTAATGTTTTTGGTCATGGAAAATTAGGTATAGGTCATGGAGAAGTCATGGAGAAGCATTGGTGAAAAAGTGTATGAACCCTGATTAGAACATTTGCATGTTGAACTACATGCTGGATATCTTCCCCAGCCTCAAGGAAATACAATAAAATTAATGGATTCATAATTTTAAACAATTGATAAAAATGTATAAATTAATAATGTTTGGTGCACACATTTCAAATTTAAATACAAAAGGAAAAAAAAGTTTACTTTTGAAATGATTTCTCACAAAAACCTTTCTAAATAGTAAATTATTAAAAAGCGTGTAGTCAATAGACGTTTTTCTGCCTAAAATATTTGAAATTGAACGTAAACTATATCAAACACCACATCCATGGCAATTAACCCATTTTGCCTGCTATTTGAATTGACTTTGGTTGAAGTTAATACAAATATTCATATTATATATATATATATATATATATATATATATATATATATATATATATATATATATATATATATATATAGCATATCATTGATGCAGTCTTTCTGAACACTTTTAAAATAAAATACTGCAAATTAATAATATTTGTAATCCTTTAACAGCCAGCGCCACCATTTGGTAGAGCTCATTTTGTGTCTTGATATCTTGTTGAAAAATAAATAAAAAAGTTTTACTCCATCTGATTCAGCCAGCTCTACAATTTGGTTGACATGTTATGCACAAAACAACCTCTAGATGTCACTGTGGTTCGAATAGAAAGCTCTTCAGCTAGCTTCAACTTGTATTTATATATACAGTCTATGGCTTCAACTGAGAAAGTTGGCATGCTAAAAATCACTGCTGACGAAATCACTCTTTTTGGTCAACTTTTGTAAGGTAACCATGTCATTTTTGACATATTTTAGTGTCAGAGCACTGAGTGAACATAATCAGATAACTTGATGCACAAAAAAAGTTTTAACAAGGGTGTAATTATTTTTTTGAAAATATGCTCAACCAACCGGTCGAATTGGCCTTTTATGGTAAACTAGCAATATGACTTTTTCAGAGTTTCAGAGATGTTTTTCAATAAAATATGGTAAATAAATGGCTAGATTTGTGGTAATATTACTACATCTAGTACTGCCTTATGATTCTCAGAGTGAAAGAGTGATAATAATTCATAAAGCAGCTTTCATGCATGGCATTCAGCCCGAAGTTGCACACAGATGAGCAAGTTAGGCCAACACAGGATATAGACATTTACTGTTAGGCCAGTGGTTTCTTGTTAGGCCAATTCAGCATATACAGTAAGATGAGCAAGTCTTTTTTTTATTATGAAAAACACTTAACATTACTTTTTTCCTTTTTTTACAATTATAATTTATTTTCTTTTATGAATATATCTATATATTGCTAATTTTCCATAAAATAATATTTTTTATTTCAGTTTGTGTTTTATTTGAGTTTGATGCATACAAATACTGTACTGTATGATGATTGTTGAAAATGCACTTTTACCATAGAAGGCCAGCTCGACCAGTTGGTAGTCTGGCTCAAAAAAACAAATCTGTGTGGTCAGTCAAAAAAAAGGAAATGTGTTTGTGGTTAGTTGTGGCCCATTTGATAAAAAAATGCAAACAAATAATTGTTCCATAGCTTTTTTCTCACTTCCGCCCCCCCTCCCCCTCCCCCTCCCCCCTCGCTACAATGACCATTAGACCATTTAGTAAGGTAAAAAACAAAATGCAAAAACGCCTCGCAGACACTCTTCCGTTTACTTGTTTAATAAAGAAAAACAAATGGTCCGTAGATACACGGATTCATCTCCCTCCATCATGTTGATTTGAATCAGAAGTTCTGAACATGAGCCCGCCCCGCTCGACCTTCTGAGCCAATCACAGCGCGATAATGACCTGCCTTCCGTTTCAACCATACTCCTTCCGTTTCCACTATACTTTCTCTCACACATACATGTATTCTTCTCTTGCATACATATATTGTCTTCATACATACATACATTCTTCTCTTGCATACATATATTGTCTTCATACATGCATATATTATTTATAATATTAAATGTAAACATTGAATGAATGTGCATGAGAGCAAAATGTATAAATATGAGCATTAAAATATATGAATATGAGAACAAAATGTAAAAATGTGTGAGTGAAAAAACTTATAAATGTGTGAGTGACAATGTATGAATGTGTGCATTGAAATATGATAATATGAGAGCAGAATGTATGAATGTGTGAGTGTAAATATATACGTGTGTGAGAGTGAAAATATATGTATGTAAAAGGAGAACGTATGTATGTAAGAGTGAAAATGTATGTATGTAAAAGGAGAATATATGTGTGTAAGAGTGAAAATATATGTATGTAAAAGGAGAATGTACGTGTGTAAGAGTGAAAATGTATGTATGTAAAAGGAGAATATATGTGTGTAAGAGTGAAAATATATGTATGTAAAAGGAGAATGTATGTGCGTGAGAGGACCAGTATGAATTACGGCCTGTACGGCCCCTCATACTATCTTGTTCATAAATTCTGTTTCCCGCAAGCGCCTGCATGTATCATTGTTTTCTTCAGCTAGTTTTCTGGCCTCCTTTTCATGTTTCAGCTTCATTTCTTTCAGTTCTTTTTCATAGTTTTCCTCCATTTGGTTTATCTTCTCCTCCTGTTCTCTTCTCTTTCCATCTTCTTCTCTTCTTAGTTGTTCATGTTTTTCTTTTTCCTGCTCGTACTCTTCTTGCATCCTTTGAAGTCTTGTTTTCTCCTCTAGTCGTCTCTTTTCATTTTCTTCTTGTTGTTTGATCCACTCTGCTTGTATCTCTTCCCGTTCTTCCCGTTTTATCTGCTTCTTTCCAGATCTATGCTTAATTTTACTTCCTTGATGTTGCTGCATTCTCTTCTCCTCCTCCTCC
>NW_022987740.1:0-97500 GCF_902827165.1 Trematomus bernacchii
ACTGTAACCTGCACTGTGTCCACAAGACGTAACCTGCACTGAGTCACAAGACTGTAACCTGCACTGTGTTACAAGACTGTAACCTGCACTGAGTCACAAGACTGTAACCTGCACTGAGTCCACAAGACTGTACCTGCACTGAGTTACAAGACTGTACCTTGCACTGTGTCACAAGACTGTAACCTGCACTGAGTACAAGACTGTAACCTGCACTGTGTCACAGACTGTAACCTGCACTGTGTCACAAGACTGTAACCTGCACTGGTGTCACAGACTGTAACCTGCACTGTGTCACAAGACTGTAACCTGCACTGAGTTACAAGACTGTAAACCTGCACTGTGTTACAATGACGGTAACCTGGCACTGTGTTACAAAGACTGTAACCTGCACTGTGTTCACCAAGACGGTAACCTGCACTGAGTTACAAGACTGTAACCTGCACTGTGTCACAAAGACTGTAACCTGCACTGTGTCACAAGACTGTAACCTGCACTGTGTCACAAGACTGTACCTGCACTGTGTCACAAGACTGTAACCTGCACTGAGTTACAAGACTGTAACCTGCACTGTGTTACAAGACTGTAACCTGCACTGAGTCACAAGACTGTAACCTGCACTGTGTTACAAGACTGTAACCTGCACTGAGTCACAAGACTGTAACCTGCACTGTGTCACAAGACTGTAACCTGCACTGTGTTACAAGACTGTAACCTGCACTGTGTTACAAGACTGTAACATGCACTGTGTTACAAGACTGTAACCTGCACTGAGTCACAAGACTGTAACCTGCACTGTGTCACAAGACTGTAACCTGCACTGTGTCACAAGACTGTAACCTGCACTGTGTTACAAGACTGTAACCTGCACTGTGTTACAAGACTGTAACCTGCACTGAGTCACAAGACTGTAACCTGCACTGTGTCACAAGACTGTAACCTGCACTGTGTTACAAGACTGTAACCTGCACTGTGTTACAAGACTGTAACATGCACTGTGTTACAAGACTGTAACCTGCACTGAGTCACAAGACTGTAACCTGCACTGTGTCACAAGACTGTAACCTGCACTGTGTCACAAGACTGTAACCTGCACTGTGTTACAAGACTGTAACCTGCACTGTGTCACAAGACTGTAACCTGCACTGTGTTACAAGACTGTAACCTGCACTGTGTCACAAGACTGTAACCTGCACTGTGTTACAAGACTGTAACCTGCACTGAGTCACAAGACTGTAACCTGCACTGTGTTACAAGACTGTAACCTGCACTGTGTCACAAGACTGTAACCTACACTGTGTCACAAGACTGTAACCTGCACTGTGTTACAAGACTGTAACCTGCACTGTGTCACAAGACTGTAACCTGCACTGAGTCACAAGACTGTAACCTGCACTGTGTTACAAGACTGTAACCTGCACTGTGTCACAAGACTGTAACCTGCACTGTGTCACAAGACTGTAACCTGCACTGTGTCACAAGACTGTAACCTGCACTGTGTTACAAGACTGTAACCTGCACTGTGTCACAAGACTGTAACCTGCACTGTGTCACAAGACTGTAACCTGCACTGTGTTACAAGACTGTAACCTGCACTGTGTCACAAGACTGTAACCTGCACTGTGTCACAAGACTGTAACCTGCACTGAGTTACAAGACTGTAACCTGCACTGAGTTACAAGACTGTAACCTGCACTGAGTTACAAGACTGTAACCTGCACTGAGTCACAAGACTGTAACCTGCACTGTGTTACAAGACTGTAACCTGCACTGTGTTACAAGACTGTAACCTGCACTGTGTCACAAGACTGTAACCTGCACTGAGTCACAGACTGTAACCTGCACTGTGTGACAAGACTGTAACCTGCACTGAGTCACAAGACTGTAACCTGCACCGTGTTACAAGACTGTAACATGCACTGTGTTACAAGACTGTAACATGCACTGTGTTACAAGACTGTAACCTGCACTGAGTCACAAGACTGTAACCTGCACTGAGTCACAAGACTGTAACCTGCACTGTGTTACAAGACTGTAACATGCACTGTGTTACAAGACTGTAACCTGCACTGTGTTACAAGACTGTAACCTGCACTGTGTCACAAGACTGTAACCTGCACTATGTTACAAGACTGTAACCTGCACTGTGTTACAAGACTGTAACCTGCACTATGTTACAAGACTGTAACCTGCACTGAGTCACAAGACTGTAACCTGCACTGTGTTACAAGACTGTAACCTGCACTGTGTCACAAGACTGTAACCTGCACTGTGTCACAAGACTGTAACCTGCACTGTGTCACAAGACTGTAACCTGCACTGTGTTACAAGACTGTAACCTGCACTGTGTCACAAGACTGTAACCTGCACTGTGTCACAAGACTGTAACCTGCACTGTGTTACAAGACTGTAACCTGCACTGTGTCACAAGACTGTAACCTGCACTGTGTCACAAGACTGTAACCTGCACTGAGTTACAAGACTGTAACCTGCACTGAGTTACAAGACTGTAACCTGCACTGAGTTACAAGACTGTAACCTGCACTGAGTCACAAGACTGTAACCTGCACTGTGTTACAAGACTGTAACCTGCACTGTGTTACAAGACTGTAACCTGCACTGTGTCACAAGACTGTAACCTGCACTGAGTCACAAGACTGTAACCTGCACTGTGTCACAAGACTGTAACCTGCACTGAGTCACAAGACTGTAACCTGCACCGTGTTACAAGACTGTAACATGCACTGTGTTACAAGACTGTAACATGCACTGTGTTACAAGACTGTAACCTGCACTGAGTCACAAGACTGTAACCTGCACTGAGTCACAAGACTGTAACCTGCACTGTGTTACAAGACTGTAACATGCACTGTGTTACAAGACTGTAACCTGCACTGTGTTACAAGACTGTAACCTGCACTGTGTCACAAGACTGTAACCTGCACTATGTTACAAGACTGTAACCTGCACTGTGTTACAAGACTGTAACCTGCACTATGTTACAAGACTGTAACCTGCACTGTGTTATAAGACTGTAACATGCACTGTGTTACAAGACTGTAACCTGCACTGAGTCACAAGACTGTAACCTGCACTATGTTACAAGACTGTAACCTGCACTGTGTTACAAGACTGTAACATGCACTGTGTCACAAGACTGTAACCTGCACTGTGTTACAAGACTGTAACCTGCACTGTGTTACAAGACTGTAACCTGCACTGTGTCACAAGACTGTAACCTGCACTGTGTTACAAGACTGTAACATGCACTGAGTCACAAGACTGTAACCTGCACTGTGTTACAAGACTGTAACCTGCACTGAGTTACAAGACTGTAACCTGCACTGTGTCACAAGACTGTAACCTGCACTGAGTCACAAGACTGTAACCTGCACCGTGTTACAAGACTGTAACATGCACTGTGTTACAAGACTGTAACCTGCACTGTGTCACAAGACTGTAACCTGCACTGTGTCACAAGACTGTAACCTGCACTGAGTTACAAGACTGTAACCTGCACTGTGTCACAAGACTGTAACCTGCACTGTGTCACAAGACTGTAACCTGCACTGTGTTACAAGACTGTAACCTGCACCGTGTTACAAGACTGTAACATGCACTGTGTTACAAGACTGTAACCTGCACTGAGTCACAAGACTGTAACCTGCACTGAGTCACAAGACTGTAACCTGCACTGAGTCACAAGACTGTAACCTGCACTGAGTCACAAGACTATAACCTGCACCGTGTTACAAGACTGTAACATGCACCGTGTTACAAGACTGTAACCTGCACTGAGTCACAAGACTGTAACCTGCACTGAGTCACAAGACTGTAACCTGCACTGTGTTACAAGACTGTAACATGCACTGTGTTACAAGACTGTAACCTGCACTGTGTTACAAGACTGTAACCTGCACTGTGTCACAAGACTGTAACCTGCACTGTGTTACAAGACTGTAACCTGCACTGAGTTACAAGACTGTAACCTGCACTCTGTCAAAAGACTGTAACATGCACTGTGTCACAAGACTGTAACCTGCACTGTGTCACAAGACTGTAACCTGCACTGTGTTACAAGACTGTAACCTGCACTGTGTTACAAGACTGTAACCTGCACTGTGTTACAAGACTGTAACCTGCACTGAGTCACAAGACTGTAACCTGCACTGTGTTACAAGACTGTAACATGCACTGTGTTACAAGACTGTAACCTGCACTGTGTTACAAGACTGTAACATGCACTGTGTTACAAGACTGTAACCTGCACTGTGTTACAAGACTGTAACATGCACTGTGTCACAAGACTGTAACCTGCACCGTGTTACAAGACTGTAACATGCACTGTGTTACAAGACTGTAACCTGCACTGTGTCACAAGACTGTAACCTGCACTGTGTCACAAGACTGTAACCTGCACTGAGTTACAAGACTGTAACCTGCACTGTGTCACAAGACTGTAACCTGCACTGTGTCACAAGACTGTAACCTGCACTGTGTTACAAGACTGTAACCTGCACCGTGTTACAAGACTGTAACATGCACTGTGTTACAAGACTGTAACCTGCACTGAGTCACAAGACTGTAACCTGCACTGAGTCACAAGACTGTAACCTGCACTGAGTCACAAGACTGTAACCTGCACTGAGTCACAAGACTGTAACCTGCACCGTGTTACAAGACTGTAACATGCACTGTGTTACAAGACTGTAACCTGCACTGAGTCACAAGACTGTAACCTGCACTGAGTCACAAGACTGTAACCTGCACTGTGTTACAAGACTGTAACATGCACTGTGTTACAAGACTGTAACCTGCACTGTGTTACAAGACTGTAACCTGCACTGTGTCACAAGACTGTAACCTGCACTGTGTTACAAGACTGTAACCTGCACTGAGTTACAAGACTGTAACCTGCACTGAGTCACAAGACTGTAACCTGCACTGTGTCAAAAGACTGTAACATGCACTGTGTCACAAGACTGTAACCTGCACTGTGTCACAAGACTGTAACCTGCACTGTGTTACAAGACTGTAACCTGCACTGTGTTACAAGACTGTAACCTGCACTGTGTTACAAGACTGTAACCTGCACTGAGTCACAAGACTGTAACCTGCACTGTGTTACAAGACTGTAACATGCACTGTGTTACAAGACTGTAACCTGCACTGTGTTACAAGACTGTAACATGCACTGTGTCACAAGACTGTAACCTGCACTGTGTCACAAGACTGTAACCTGCACTGTGTCACAAGACTGTAACCTGCACTGTGTTACAAAACTGTAACCTGCACTGTGTCACAAGACTGTAACCTGCACTGTGTTACAAGACTGTAACATGCACTGTGTTACAAGACTGTAACCTGCACTGAGTCACAAGACTGTAACCTGCACTGTTACAAGACTGTAACCTGCACTGTGTCACAAGACTGTAACCTGCACTGTGTCACAAGACTGTAACCTGCACTGTGTCACAAGACTGTAACCTGCACTGAGTTACAAGACTGTAACCTGCACTGTGTCACAAGACTGTAACCTGCACTGTGTCACAAGACTGTAACCTGCACTGTGTCACAAGACTGTAACCTGCACTGAGTCACAAGACTGTAACCTGCACCGTGTTACAAGACTGTAACATGCACTGTGTTACAAGACTGTAACCTGCACTGTGTTACAAGACTGTAACCTGCACTGTGTTACAAGACTGTAACCTGCACTGAGTCACAAGACTGTAACCTGCACTGTGTTACAAGACTGTAACATGCACTGTGTTACAAGACTGTAACATGCACTGTGTTACAAGACTGTAACCTGCACTGTGTTACAAGACTGTAACCTGCACTGTGTTACAAGACTGTAACCTGCACTGTGTCACAAGACTGTAACCTGCACTGTGTTACAAGACTGTAACCTGCACTGTGTTACAAGACTGTAACCTGCACTGTGTCACAAGACTGTAACCTGCACTGTGTCACAAGACTGTAACCTGCACTGTGTCACAAGACTGTAACCTGCACTGAGTCACAAGACTGTAACCTGCACCGTGTTACAAGACTGTAACATGCACTGTGTTACAAGACTGTAACCTGCACTGTGTTACAAGACTGTAACCTGCACTGTGTCACAAGACTGTAACCTGCACTGTGTTACAAGACTGTAACCTGCACTGTGTCACAAGACTGTAACCTGCACTGTGTTACAAGACTGTAACCTGCACTGTGTCACAAGACTGTAACCTGCACTGTGTTACAAGACTGTAACCTGCACTGTGTCACAAGACTGTAACCTGCACTGTGTTACAAGACTGTAACATGCACTGTGTTACAAGACTGTAACCTGCACTGAGTCACAAGACTGTAACCTGCACTATGTTACAAGACTGTAACCTGCACTGTGTTACAAGACTGTAACATGCACTGTGTTACAAGACTGTAACCTGCACTGTGTCACAAGACTGTAACATGCACTGTGTCACAAGACTGTAACCTGCACTGTGTCACAAGACTGTAACCTGCACTGTGTCACAAGACTGTAACCTGCACTGTGTTACAAGACTGTAACCTGCACTGTGTCACAAGACTGTAACATGCACTGTGTTACAAGACTGTAACCTGCACTGTGTCACAAGACTGTAACCTGCACTGTGTTACAAGACTGTAACCTGCACTGTGTCACAAGACTGTAACCTGCACTGAGTCACAAGACTGTAACCTGCACTGTGTCACAAGACTGTAACCTGCACTGTGTTACAAGACTGTAACCTGCACTGTGTCACAAGACTGTAACCTGCACTGTGTTACAAGACTGTAACATGCACTGTGTTACAAGACTGTAACCTGCACTGAGTCACAAGACTGTAACCTGCACTGTGTTACAAGACTGTAACCTGCACTGTGTCACATTACATTAAATTACATGTTACTTGTTAGCGCTTTTATCCAAAGCGACTTACATACTCAGTACTGTGGGTAATCCCCACAGCAGCACTTTGGGGTGAAGTGTCTCAGGGACACAACGACATGCTGACTGCAGTGGGGTTTGAACCTGTGACCTTGTCACAAGACTGTAACCTGCACTCTCATCTGCACACGTATGTAAATATATTCAGAGATGGCAAAAGTACACACATCCTTTACTCAAGTAGAAGTACACATCCTTTACTCAAGTAGAAGTACACATCCTGTACAGTATGTACAGTACAGATACTCGTGTTTAAAAATACTCTGGTAAAAGTAGAAGTACGGACTACACTTCTTTCCTCAAGTAAAAGTAAAGAGGGCTTTGAAATGTACTTCAGTAAAAAGTACCCATAACTAGCAGCTGTTTTAAAGAGTACCTGACCTCCCTTTATATTAATAGAACAATAATGTCATTGTTAGCTAATGAATGTTTCCATGCTGAACAACGGCAACATGACAACGTTTTCATTGGTCCCTCTTCTTTAGAGAAGACCAGGAAATGATGGATACACGGATCGTGTTCAAATCAATAGGCACGCAATGACTCTAAATAATAATGATCACGCCACCAAACACACATTCAAACTAAAGGAACCAGCCTGTTTGGGAAATGTGAGAAGTAGAAAGTACAGGTATTTGGGTTCAACAAGTAAGAAGTAGAAAGTACAGGTATTTGTGTTCAACATGTAACAAGTAGAAAGTACAGGTATTTGTGTTCAACATGTAAGAAGTAGAAAGTACAGGTATTTGTGTTCAACATGTAAGAAGTAGAAAGTACAGGTATTTGTGTTCAACATGTAAGAAGTAGAAAGTACAGGTATTTGGGTTCAACATGTAAGAAGTAGAAAGTACAGGTATTTGTGTTCAACATGTAAGAAGTAGAAAGTACAGGTATTTGTGTTCAACATGTAAGAAGTAGAAAGTACAGGTATTTGTGTTCAACATGTAAGAAGTAGAAAGTACAGGTATTTGTGTTCAAAGTGTAAGAAGTAGAAAGTACAGGTATTTGTGTTCAACATGTAAGAAGTAGAAAGTACAGGTATTTGTGTTCAACATGTAAGAAGTAGAAAGTACAGGTATTTGTGTTCAACATGTAAGAAGTAGAAAGTACAGGTATTTGAGTTCAAAATGTAAGAAGTCAAAGTAAAAAGTCGTCAGAAAAATAAGTCGTGGAGTAAAGTACTGATACCAGAAACATGTACTTAAGTACAGTAAGGAAGTATTTGTACTCCACTACTTCCCACCTCTGAATATATTTAACATGTTCATACAAATGCACAACCTTTTACTGTGATATCTTGTTTTAATAGTTACGTTATCGCTTTATCTTTGCTGTATTATTATTTGTATTTGTATTCTATTTTGTCTTTATTTTGACCTCTGACCTGTTGCTGCTATCAACGCCTGCATTTCCCCACGGGGAGAAAGAAAGTTCCATCTTATCTTATCTTATATACTCTTCTGAATACATGTACTTTCTACTGAGTATATGTGTGTTACCCCTACCTGCTGTGTTGGAGGTGGGGGGGCCGTGGGGGGGGGCGTCACTCCGGGTCTCCGACAGGAAGTCATCGATGGAGGGACTGAGCAGAGGCCGACTCTCCTGCTGCATCTGCACACAAATACTCACTGTACTGTGAAATATACTCACTGTACTGCAATATATACTCACTGTACTGATGTACTGCAATATATACTCACTGTACTGCAAAATATATTCACTGTACTGCAATACATACTCACTGTACTGCAAAATATATTCACTGCACTGCAATATATATTCACTGTACTGCAATATATACTTATTGTACTGCAAAGAGAAGATGCAGGTTTGAATCAGGAAAACAGGAAGTGATTCCCACCAATCAACACCCTTTACTTCTTTCCACCATCATGTGACCAACACCTGCAGCGGTCTGAGGCCCAGTTCCAAACCGACCCCTACACCCTTCCCCCGTCTGTCATACAGAAGTGAACCCCTGCTGTCCCCTCATCACTGACTCACTGAGGGTCCCATCCCGTGAGAACAGCTAACGTGTGAACGAGATAACGTGTGAACGAGATTACGTGTGAACGAGATAACGTGTGAACGAGATTACGTGTGAACGAGATAACGTGTGAACGAGATAACGTGTGAACGAGATAACGTGTGAACGAGATAACGTGTGAACGAGATAACGTGTGAACGAGATAACGTGTGAACGAGATTACGTGTGAACGAGATAACGTGTGAACGAGATAACGTGTGAACGAGATTACGTGTGAACGAGATACGTGTGAACGAGATAACGTGTGAACGAGATAACGTGTGAACGAGATAACGTGTGAACGAGATAACGTGTGAACGAGATTACGTGTGAACGAGATTACGTGTGAACGAGATAACGTGTGAACGAGATAACGTGTGAACGAGATAACGTGTGAACGAGATTACGTGTGAACGAGATTACGTGTGAACGAGATAACGTGTGAACGAGATAACGTGTGAACGAGATTACGTGTGAACGAGATTACGTGTGAACGAGATAACGTGTGAACGAGATAACGTGTGAACGAGATAACGTGTGAACGAGATTACGTGTGAACGAGATAACGTGTGAACGAGATAACGTGTGAACGAGATTACGTGTGAACGAGATAACGTGTGAACGAGATAACGTGTGAACGAGATTACGTGTGAACGAGATAACGTGTGAACGAGATAACGTGTGAACGAGATAACGTGTGAACGAGATAACGTGTGAACGAGATAACGTGTGAACGAGATAACGTGTGAACGAGATTACGTGTGAACGAGATTACGTGTGAACGAGATAACGTGTGAACGAGATAACGTGTGAACGAGATTACGTGTGAACGAGATAACGTGTGAACGAGATAACGTGTGAACGAGATAACGTGTGAACGAGATTACGTGTGAACGAGATTACGTGTGAACGAGATAACGTGTTATTAAAAACCAGGCCGTTTATAAACAAGAGATTTTAAAACAAAAAGAGTTTTATTTCAGTAATCTTCTTCCTGTATGTTTCTGCACATCCCAGTGCGTGAGAGGCTGTTGCTGCAAGGCATTGTGGGAACGCAGGGCAAAGTGACGGTTCGATGTCGGAGTGAGTCCTAACCCTAATCCACATGTCACTGGAATATGTTGCTGTTTAACCCGGAGCACCAAACGAGACGTTCCAGAAGGGACAGACGTCAAAGCAGCAGGTCCTCACTGTCAGCTTTTACCTCATTACATATTATTATTTATTTCTATATATATAAATACATATATATATATTTCGTAAAATATTATTTATATTTGTATTTTGCTTTTTGCTTTAGGATTTGAGTGATTCTGTGAGGTGTGTTTCTTTGTTTTGAGTGCGCAGTTCTCCGGTGGGTTAGTGCTGCTTCTAGGGCTGTGCAATTAATCGTATTTTAATCGCAATTACGATTTTGGCCTGCCACAATTACGAAAACAACATAATCGTAAAAAACGATTATTTTGCTTTGCTAGGTTGTGACCGTGCAACATATTTGATCTAATTAATTTTGGTCTCATTTATTTGTATTTATCATATTTATATATGTTTAGTAGCTTGGGGAAGTGCGCTCCAAAATATATGTTGATCTTGTTTATTGGTATTTATTATTTTGATATTATTTATTTAAATGTATCATTTATTTTTGTATTGGTTTTTCAGTTGAATTCTACGTTCAGGGTAATCAACAGTTAAAAAGATACTGTTCAAATTATTATTTGTATTTGTTTTAAAGTTCAATAAATTGATTTTTTCAAAGTCAATGAATAATCGTATTTAATAATCGTGATATCAATTATTGACCCAAATAATCGTGATTATGATTTTTGCCATAATCGCACAGCCCTAGCAGCTTCATGTATTGAGTTTGTTGGACACGTCCAGTAGTTTACTCCACTGAGTGTTGGCAGGGAAGATAGTGGCCGACCCCTCCCACCCTGGACACAAACTGTTCGCCCCCCTCCCCTCTGACAGGAGGCTGCGCTCCATCAGGACCAGAACCTCTCGGCTAACACTTACCTCTGCCACAACGTAGTCTCTATGCGCATTACATTAATGCACACAATGTTCATACTCCTTACTGCACATATTCTTGTTTCATATTTCATAGTTTATATCCTATAATTCATTACAATCTATTTCACTGTAAATTACTGCTTTGTTTTATTGCTATTTAACTATATTTTATTACGGTGTCCTGATTTTTTGTTTTAAATGAGATTTCTTGTTTTATATTTGATGTCTGCTCCACGACATCAAGTCAAACTGCTGCATTTCTCCTGCGTTCTCTGCCGTCTCCACCGTCTGCTACGGCTGCTCCATTATGGCAACAATCATAATCTCCATTATTTGGGTCAATAATTGATATCACGATTATTAAAAAACGATTATTCATTTACTTTGAAAACATCCATTAATTGAAAAAAAAATGGAACAGTATGTTTTTAACAGTTGATTATCCTGAACTTTGAGTAGAATTCAACTGAAAAACCAAAAAATAAAAAATAAATAAAAAGAATAATCGTTTTATTTCGATGATGTTGTTTTCATAATCGTTGCAAGCCAACATCGTAATTGTGATTAAAATATGATTAATTGAGCAGCCCTACTGTCTGCACCACAGACCAGTGATACGTCATCAGAAGGAGCAGAGGAACTTCATCGCTCCTGTTCGATGGTCACAGCTGTTCAGAGGAAACTGTCTGATGTTTTCTGTCCCAGCTGTGTGTGTGTGTGTGTGTGTGTGTGTGTGTGTGTGTGTGTGTGTGTGTGTGTGTGTGTGTGTGTGTGTGTGTGTGTGTGTGTGTGTGTGTGTGTGTGTGTGTGCGTGCGTGGGTGCGTGCGTGGATGCTCTAAAAATAACCTGCTGTTATGCTGAGTACACACTCCTCCATCAGAGTCCCAGCAGAGAAACCAACACCGTCATCATCCTCACATCCGGCTGCTTGAGCAAGTATACAGTATATATTTATATATATATAAATACATATATCAGTGAAATCAAGAATCTATTGAATCAGTTCATCTACATCGACAGGCAGAGACGTGCAAAGTGTGTCCTACCATATCTATATCTATATGTATATATATATAAAAACTGTTTTACAATTTCTAATCATGCACATTTGTTTACCATTTCCATCCCCTCAAAGACATGTTATATTCAGTATAAAATACATATTATATATTCATTTTATACAGTTTGAACTGCTGGTGTAATTAACAATTCATCCAAATGTGATGCCGTGTGATGCGTTCATGTGCACTCAGTAAAACGGAGCGCTGGTGAAAACTGTGCCAAGGTTAGCGTGGTGCTGACGGAGGAATATTTCAGATATTTATATCCTCCCAGGATCCTGCAGCTCCACGGCTAATCAATATTTTATCACACACACACACACACACACACACACACACACACACACACACACACACACACACACACACACACACACACACACACACACACACACACACACACACACACACACACACACACACACACACACACACACACACAGCTGCTTCTCATTATGGATTAATCTGCAGATTATTTGATAGATTAATGGTTTGGTGTTTCAAAAGTCAGAGAACATTTGACATGTTGTTCGCAGTTTGTCAGATCACAGGGTGATGTGTTCAAAGGTCCAAAGATATTCACTTTAATATTAGTTTATTAAGAATATTATATTTATTACATCTCTGTACTACCAGCTGTCAACAGAAGTCAAAATAATACCAGGAAATTCAATTACATTTTAAAAACCCTGGTTGGGCTGCTTTAACTTAACGTTAGAGAAATGTCTTAGTTTCTAAAAAGTGACACTTTTTGAATATTATTATAGTTTTCTATGTGTTTTTAATGTTTGTTTTACTTTTATGTCTGCACCACGACACCAAGTCAAACTCCTCGTACATGTCAACCTACCTGGTGATAAACCTGGTTCTGGTTCTGATCAATATATCCTTTACGTCTTGTAAACATGTGTTGGTTCTGATCATTATATCCTGATACACTGACTGAACCCCAGCAGACATGTGGATGTGTTTCTAAGTTATATATGCTGAGCCTGCAGGACCAGGACCCTCTCCGTCCCACAGACAGCAGGACCAGGACCCTCTCCGTCCCACAGACAGCCAATCAGAGCCCAGTATTAATCAAGAAGCATTCAACACTAAGATAAACGCATATGACTCGACTCACCATGTACTAAGCGCTCCTCCGGAGACAGACAGAGGAGGACAGAAGCACCGGGTGCATGTCTCGGTGCTCCACCGCCAGCAGCGCACCTCAGCCCGGCTGCAGAGATCAGCTCTCTCCCATGGACGGCCGGGGGTCTCTCTCACGGTGCCTCACAGCCGGGGAATGAAGCCGATATCCGGACAGCCTCCGGACCGCAACACGCCGAAAATCCGCAGCTACACCGGTTCTGCTGTGGGCGAGGGGGAGGGGCGGATGGGAGGGGCGGGGCTAAAACACAGCCGAGGAGAGCCGAGTAAAGCCGAGAAGAGAGAGGAGGAGAGAGGGGAGGAGAGGAGAGAGAGGAGGAGAGAGCAGAGGTGAGAGGAGAGAGGAGAGGAGGAGTCATCCACCGGGGGAAAGCGTTGTTTATCCTTTCCTTAAATGTGAATGTTTCCTTTGTTTGAAAGTGTTTCTGAAACAAAGACACACCTTCACTTTCTGATCTTCTCATTTCTTTTCTTTTCTCCTCGTGCGGGATCCATAAAGAATCGACTCTGACCCAACGACTGATACAGACTGACGGACATTAAACAATAAACGCCCTGTTTTGAATAGTGAAATTAAATCATTCAAGTCATGTGATCAATCATTTAATGAGACATGAAATCCTGAAATGAGATTATTGACCTGAATGTGTTAGAGCTCTCTATTTCTCTCACACTGCCTGGGCTGCAGCTCCTCTTTTCACCCTCTGTCTGAAACCAGAGCTGCTCTGATTGGTTAGCTGGCCGAGCTGCTCTGATTGGTTAGCTGGCCGAGCTGCTCTGATTGGTTAGCTGGCCGAGCTGCTCTGATTGGTTAGCTGGCCGAGCTGCTCTGATTGGTTAGTTGGCCGAGCTGCTCTGATTGGTTAGTTGGCCGAGCTGCTCTGATTGGTTAGCTGGCCGAGCTGCTCTGATTGGTTAGTTGACCGAGCTGCTCTGATTGGTTTGCTGGCCGAGCTGCCCTTTCAGAGATAGTAGGCTCGTTTGAGACGAGCGAGACCAACGCAGACCTGCGCAATTGCGATCAACGTCTTGCTCGTGCGTTGCATGATGGTTAGTCATTTTGTCCGACTTGCTCTGGAGGCTCGCCTACATGAGACGTTGAAATCTCGCGGGACAAAGACGCCCGCAGACTTGAGAGCGAGGCGCGGCGAGGCGGCGCAGTCTCTCTCCACGGGCTGCGGAAGTGAAATGCTTGATGGGAAACGACTCGCTGGTATCTGGAGCTGAGCGCTCATTGGTGGGTTTTACCCCGTGCTGGAGATGAAGCTCTCCATTGGCTCGCTGGTATCTGGAGCTGAGCGCTCATTGGTGGGTTTTACCCCGTGCTGGAGATGAAGCTCTCCATTGGCTCGGCTAAAGTGTGTTGTTTTGTGTCAGTTTTACGTCGTCACTTCCAGTCACATTTTTCATCATTGTTCCAC
Source organism: Trematomus bernacchii (assembly GCF_902827165.1). NCBI lineage: Eukaryota > Metazoa > Chordata > Actinopteri > Perciformes > Nototheniidae > Trematomus > Trematomus bernacchii. The sequence continues at coordinate 14,636 of NW_022987740.1, forward strand.
AATGTTTATCATCATGACATTAATATCTATATATTTTATACTATACTTGCACTGCTTACCGTTACTTTATATATCTTAGCATATTCATACACACTGTTCATACTGCTCACAGGCTGCTGTGTATATATAGTGTATTCATACACACTGTTCATACTGCTCACAGGCTGCTGTGTATATCTAGTGTATTCATACACACTGTTCATACTGCTCACAGGCTGCTGTGTATATCTAGTGTATTCATACACACTGTTCATACTGCTCACAGGCTGCTGTGTATATATAGTGTATTCATACACACTGTTCATACTGCTCACAGGCTGCTGTGTATATCTAGTGTATTTATACACACTGTTCATACTGCTCACAGGCTGCTGTGTATATCTAGTGTATTTATACACACTGCTCATACTGCTCACAGGCTGCTGTGTATATATAGTGTATTCATACACACTGCTCATACTGCTCACAGGCTGCTGTGTATATATAGTGTATTCATACACACTGTTCATACTGCTCACAGGCTGCTGTGTATATCTAGTGTATTTATACACACTGTTCATACTGCTCACAGGCTGCTGTGTATATCTAGTGTATTTATACACACTGCTCATACTGCTCACAGGCTGCTGTGTATATATAGTGTATTCATACACACTGTTCATACTGCTCACAGGCTGCTGTGTATATCTAGTGTATTTATACACACTGCTCATACTGCTCACAGGCTGCTGTGTATATCTAGTGTATTCATACCCCTCACTGTTTTTTCATCATTCAATTCATTCTATATTTTATTCTGTAGATTGTGTACATTACTTTTCTCTTCACTGCTTGTTGCACTCCTGGTTAGAAGCTAAACTGCATTTCGTTGTCTCCTGTAATCTGTGCAATAACAATAAAGTTGAATCTAATCTTGAGCAGGAACAAATGTATTTACTTAGTACATATCTGACAATAACGATTAAACACATGTGTGCATTCTTTAGAAGAGAGAAACTTGCTCTGGCATAGGCCTACTGGGTCAGGCTACAAGGAAGTGGAGAGGAAAAGATCACAAACAGAATACTACATTGCTGGGAATATACAAAGTTCCAGGGGCGTGGGTTTGGCTGGACGAGTAAGGAGAGAACGAGGGCATATGGAGTGGAGACCATCACGTTTGCCAAAGCAAGCCCATTTAGCCGTGTTCCCCCATGGCTTTCCCCAGAAGCTAACATAGATGTGAGTTTCATAGAAAAGAACAAAGAGTGGCAAATAAATGTAGTGGGAATTAAAACGAGTATGTACCTGAACGAAAAGTATTACAATGACCTAAAAATGTACACAGATGGATCTAAGAAGCAAGAATGTGTGGGGATAGGCGTGTATATACCAGAATTCAAAATATCAATCTCAAAACGAGTGTCACATAACTTATCAGTTTATACAGCATAAATACTCACAGCAGTTATTGGGCTACAATAGGCTGAAGAGGTCAGACCTGATAGGGTGGTGATATGCACAGACTCACTTGAAGAGGTCAGACCTGATAGGGTGGTGATATGCACAGACTCACTTGAAGAGGTCAGACCTGATAGGGTGGTGATATGCACAGACTCACTTGAAGAGGTCAGACCTGATAGGGTGGTGATATGCACAGACTCACTTGAAGAGGTCAGACCTGATAGGGTGGTGATATGCAGACTCACTTGAAGAGGTCAGACCTGATAGGGTGGTGATATGCACAGACTCACTTGAAGAGGTCAGACCTGATAGGGTGGTGATATGCAGACTCACTTGAAGAGGTCAGACCTGATAGGGTGGTGATATGCAGACTCACTTGAAGAGGTCAGACCTGATAGGGTGGTGATATGCACAGACTCACTTGAAGAGGTCAGACCTGATAGGGTGGTGATATGCACAGACTCACTTGAAGAGGTCAGACCTGATAGGGTGGTGATATGCACAGACTCACTTGAAGAGGTCAGACCTGATAGGGTGGTGATATGCACAGACTCACTTGAAGAGGTCAGACCTGATAGGGTGGTGATATGCACAGACTCACTTGAAGAGGTCAGACCTGATAGGGTGGTGATATGCAGACTCACTTGAAGAGGTCAGACCTGATAGGGTGGTGATATGCACAGACTCACTTGAAGAGGTCAGACCTGATAGGGTGGTGATATGCAGACTCACTTGAAGAGGTCAGACCTGATAGGGTGGTGATATGCACAGACTCACTTGAAGAGGTCAGACCTGATAGGGTGGTGATATGCAGACTCACTATCTGCTTTGGAAAGCATACAGTCCACAATAACTGTTAGAGACGATTTCATTATTGAACTTAACCACTGCTTATTGAGACTTCAGAGGAGGGGAATAGATGTGCAGTTATGCTGGGTGCCTGCACATGAGGGGGTTCAAGGGAATGAGCATGCTGATAAATTAGGAAAAGATGCGTTACAGAAGGAAATAGCAATACCAGTTTCACTTGGGAAAGGAGAAGGAAAAGCAATAATTAAGAAGAAGGTATGGAAATATGGCAGAAAAGGTGGGAGGAAGATCAGAAAGGGAGGAGATAGCACAAGTTACAGAAATCAGTCATCACAAAGATCTATACAGAAAGGAACAGACGGGAGGAGATCACCATCACTAGACTCAGACTGGATCATACAGGATTAAACGGCACAATGTGTATAATGGGAAAAAGCGAAGTTGAAGAATGCAGGGGGTGTGGAGTGAAAGAAAATGTGGAACACATCGTATTACACTGCAACATGTAGAAAACAGAGAGGGAACAACTAAGAGACAGGAGTAGTTATACAAATCCTGTTTCAATCACATTAGTATGCATAAAAAGTGACAGGTGCTGTGACAGGTCACACCTACTACTACTTATGCAAATGAGCCCCTTTGATATGCTAATGAGCCCCTTTGTTCGAGGTGTTATCACGCGTAGGTGTGATATCACAGATAGGTGTGATATCATTTGATGTGAGGGGTGAGGTGTTGTAACATGTAGGTGTCATATTCCCCCTTGTAGTAGATCCTTTGTTGTCTGATCTAATTAGCCTTTGATGTCTGCCCTTTGTTGTCTAATCTAATTAGCCCTTTGATGTCAGTCCTTTGATGTAAGGGGGGTGAGGTGTTGTAACATGTAGGTGTGATATTCCCCCTTGTAGTAGATCCTTTGTTGTCTGATCTAATTAGCCTTTGATGTCTGCCCTTTGTTGTCTAATCTAATTAGCCCTTTGATGTCAGTCCTTTGATGTAAGGGGGGGTGAGGTGTTGTAACATGTAGGTGTGATATTCCCCCTTGTAGTAGATCCTTTGTTGTCTGATCTAATTAGCCTTTGATGTCTGCCCTTTGTTGTCTAATCTAATTAGCCCTTTGATGTCAGTCCTTTGATGTAAGGGGGGTGAGGTGTTATAACATGTAGGTGTGATATCACACCGGCGTGTTATAAGCCTTTGATGTCAATCTAATTACCCCTTGATGTCAATCTAATTAGCCCTTTGATGTATGTCCTTTGATCAGTGTTTGTAACTAGTATTAAGGCAGTCTCTTTGAAGTTGTGTGAGACTGTCTCGCACCCCGTCCTCCTCCCACCCCGCCCCCCTTCCTTTTGCTGTGATGTCAGAAGATAGTGAGGGGTGGAATTAGGTAAAAAAGAAATCCGTGCAAACTATATAAAAAGCCAGTCATTTCCACTCACCAAGTCACCTAAACTTTCAAAAACGAAAATGGCATCGATATGGGTTTAATCAGCGAGACGCCTGTGACAACTTACCGCCATCCGTCGGGAGCGCCAGTCAAGAAACGGATGCAGTATCTGTGCCGTGTTCAAACCCCTCCGTCTGAGGTTCTTCATGAAAAATGGAGTCTGGAAAATGGAGATGTTTGGGGTTATGTGTTCAACTATATGGCGAATGAACTACATTTCTACAATCTGAAGAATGGAGAAACTTATGGGCCCCGCAGTGTTAAAGCGACGTTGACCTCAACAGATTGGGCTGTGTTAACTCTGGTGTCTTCCAGAGATCTCCGTGCAACCGTTGTATCAGAAAAAGCAGTGCATCAAGGAACCATCGTGGATCCATTGTGGGGTCGTTCAGGCATCGTATGTGCAATGTCCATGAAACCTGCATCAAAAAGCAAAGAAACGCAAACTGTGGTCTGGAAGTGTGAGACTGTCTCCCATCACACCCATCCCACCCCTCCCCTCCCCCAGCCTGATTTTGCTATCAGCCATTAATTTTCACTCACTAAGGCGTTGTGCACACGGGAACGTTTGCGTTTATGCACAGTATGCGTATTCAAAAAAGTCTTCCGTTCACATGCATTCGTTTCATTTAACGTGTCTGTTCAAACGAGACCGCTGGAAACGCTGTAGTACATATGCCGGGACTGTAAGTGGCGCTGTAACTTCCGCCACAAAATACACCAAAAGCAGTGAAGAAGACCCCGGAGCAGCCCCGCAGCAATGTTGCCATGGCTACCCTTCTGTTTATGCCCCGCGGTGGATTTAGCAACATGTAGTTCATGTAATTCTCCATGTCCACTTGTTGCTGATGGTTGTGGTAGAGGAGCTGTAGATTTTGCACTAATATCTGTAGCATGGTCAGTAGCAGTAGCACTAGCAGTAGCTACTGACAGGAGGAAGTGTGTGTGGCGATTGCTGGTATTCAGCGGGATATAGTAATTTCCTCAGCATGTAAATATATGGATAAATGCAACGGGGAAGTTAACTGAAAGAAACCGAATCTGTGGATATTGCATCGACCGACCAAGAAGCACGTCTCCGTGGAGAGGACGCGCTCAGAAAGAGAGATATTCTCTACAAACACCGGGTGAGATCGCTCCTTTGTCAATATAATGGATCAATGCATGAAATCTGACTCTGTTTATTTTGTTTAAGGAGTATATTGGGCGTTAACAATTCTGGTTTGCCTTTTATAATATTATTTCATTCAAGAACCCCTTGTGCGTTTAATTAACACAGCTATTTTTGATAGTTGATCGTTACAGATGGCTACTGGCCATGCTACAGCAGTGAGCAGCAGAGGTGAGGAGAGGTGGGGAGAGGTGGGGCTATCGTTATTTTTTCAGGAAATATTCGTATAGAGGTGATTACACGGACTCGGTTGACCCCCCAGAGCGTTTCGTTTGCAAATCTATCCACCTTGGGACCCGTTATCATTTGTGGGGTCCGTTTCTATCGGCCTCGTGTAAATAATAGGGCTATACGCACGCAAAACTATGCAGATACAAGCAGTTTTGTCCTCGTGTAAACGGCGCCTAAGTCACCTAAAACTTTTATTGTCCTCTCTAAATTAGATTAGTTTTAATATAATTTGTGTTAACTAAGGATATTCTCTTTAGTTGTATGGCTTGCGAACTAATGTTTAATTACTTTATTACTAACAAGAAAAATACTCAAATGACAAACATAGCAAGTATGCGTTCTTACCAACAACGTAAAGACATCCAATCCTCCCTGTGAATAGTGAGTTGTAACCCTGTTGGTCCTAGTAAACAGTCTACAGAAGAAGTAGAGTCACATTCTTAAATAACATCTATTTCGACAAAGTATTTCATTTTTTCTAGTTTTAACTTTTTGCATACATCTTACAGCTGCAGCAAAAAGCAAAGAAACGCAAAACTGTGGTCTGGATGTGTGAAACTGTCTCCCATCCCACCCCTCCCCTCCCACCCCTCCCCTCCCCCAGCCTGTCACCTCCTGATTTTGCTATCAGCCATTAATTTGCACTCGCTAAGTCACTTGTATCGTGTATTAAGTCATGTCTTGGCAAAAATGAGAGTCCTGGGTGCTTTAAAACAATTCTTAGAACATTTTGATATATTCAAAACACATAATGAACTGCAATGACTCTGGCTCACTGCTGCATCAAATTTATTTTACACTGTTGTGAGTACAAGACTGTGAGACTCTCAGACCCTTTGTTGTCAATCTAATTAGCCTTGATCTATAAAAAAGTCACCTACTACTTTTATTTGTCCTCTCTAAATTAGATTTAGGGTTTTTAAAATTCTGAAAAGGCGTGTTGTGAGGAGGAAAAAAACAGATGTATGTATGCGGTTTTGAATGGTGGCTGGTTGATGAAAACTGAATAATTTTTGAATAAACACATCAGTATTTTAAAAAGTAAAATTGTATCAAGGGCATCAGACAACTCAAATTACTCCATTTGAACCATATTATAAAATAAGTAAAGAATGGTCATAGTATATAGCAGGACTGTTTAATAGTTTTTGGTGTTTCAGTGTTTCAGTGTTTCAGTGTTTTGTGTGTCAGTGTTTGAGGCGTAGGCTCCACGAGGACGAAAACGGGTTGAATCCGCATATTTCTCATGCGTATAGCCCTTTAAGCTCGACGACGCCGTAACAGAAACGTAGAAACAGACCCCGCAAACGACAACGGGTCCAAAGGTGGATAGATCTGGGAACGGAGCGCTCTGGGGGGTCCAACGGGGCCGTGGGGTCGCCTCTACGGTCATGCGTTTCATAGCCCCGCCTCTCCCCGCCTCTCCCCACCTCTGCTGCTCACCCCCGCAAAAGTACACTGCACACTGAATTCAGATTATTTATCTTTATCTCGATATGAACATAAACGCGAGTGAAGTCTAATCTGACAGGACGGAGACACGCAGCTCCTCCGGCTGTGAAGCAGCGGGAGCAAAACACACACTTCAAGTCAGATCACCACCCTTAGCTATTTTAATTACCTCTCAAACTACCTAAACTAGTTATAAATATGTTTATTTTTACTGTCGGGTTTACTTACTGGATCAGCTGCTGCATGAGGAAGCATGAAGATTTAAACTTTAACACACATTGACCGGCGAAAAACTCTGCGCGGTTCCCTCCGCCCCCACCGCGGAGAATAAACAGAAGTGCAGCCATGACAACCATTCTTCTTCGCTGCTTTTGTGGAGGAAGTTGCTGCTTTTGTGGAGGAAGTTACAGCGCCACGTACAGGTTCGGCATATGTACTGCAGCTTTTCCAGCGGTTGGATGTAAACGGAGCTGTCTCGTGGAGCTTGACACAATCCAGTGTATATTGCGTGTGGGCGGAAGGTTTTTGCGGTTGCGTTTGCGTTACTCCGATGCGTTTTGCCGTATGGGTTCCCGTGGAGCTGGGGCCTCAGTGTTTTGTGTTTCTGTGTTTTGTGTGTCAGTGTTTCAGTGTTTCAGTGTTTTGTGTTTCTGTGTTTCAGTGTTTCAGTGTTTTGTGTTTCAGTGTTTTGTGTTTCTGTGTTTTAGTGTTTTGTGTTTCTGTGTTTCAGTGTTTCAGTGTTTTGTGCTTCTGTGTTTTTGTGTTTCAGTGTTTTGTGTTTCAGTGTTTCAGTGTTTCAGTGTTTCAGTGTTTTGTGTTTCAGTGTTTTGTGTTTCTGTGTTTTTGTGTGTCAGTGTTTCAGTGTTTCAGTGTTTCAGTGTTTTGTGTTTCTGTGTTTCAGTGTTTCAATGTTTCAGTGTTTCAGTGTTTTGTGTTTCTGTGTTTTTTTTGTGTTCTGTGTTTCCGTGTTTCTGTGCTTCTGTATTTCTGTGCTTTCAGTGGCTATAGCATTTGATGCAATTCTAAAAGATAGTCAGATTCCTAAAAAGTTACAAACGGATGCTGGAAAAGAATTATTTAACAAGATTTTTGAAGCCTTGCTGAAGAAACAAATAATTCTTTTTCAGCATCCGTTTGTAACTTTTTAGGAATCTGACTATCTTTTAGAATTGCATCAAATGCTATAGCCACTTCTGTAGCCTTACAGAAACACTGAAACACAGAAGCACAGAAACACGGAAACACAGAAACACAAAAAAAACACAGAAACACAAAACACTGAAACACTGAAACATTGAAACACTGAAACACTGACACACAAAAACACAGAAACACAAAACACTGAAACACTGAACCACTGAAACACTGAAAACACTGAAACACAAAACACTGAAACACTGAAACACTGAAACACTGAAACACTGACACACAAAACACAAACACAGAAACACAAAACACTAAAACACAGAAACACAAAACACTGAAACACTGAAACGCAAAACACAGAAGCACAGAAACACAGAAACACAAAAAAAACACAGAAACACAAAACACTGAAACACTGAAACATTGAAACACTGAAACACTGACACACAAAACACTGAAACACTGAAATACTGAAACACTGAAACACTGAAACACTGAAATACTGAAACACTGAAACACTGACACACAAAAACACAGAAGCACAAAACACTGAAACACTAAAACACAGAAACACAAAACACTGAAACACTAAAACACAGAAACACAAAACACTGAAACACTGAAACACTGAAACACAAAACACTGAAACACTGACACACGAAAACACAGAAGCACAAAACACTGAAAACACTGAAACACTGAAACACTGACACACAAAAACACCGACACACAGAAACACCGAAAACTATTAAACAGCCCTGCTATATACTATGACCATTCTTTACTTATTTATAATATGGTTCAAATGGCGTAATTTGAGTTGTCTGATGCACTTGATACAATTTTACTTTTTTAAATACTGATGTGTTTATTCAAAACCATTTCAACACACAGTAAGTCATGACTTTTTTCAGGATCTTTTTGTCAAACTATACTATGACTTTCTCTCATTTTTTATTTTTTTAGAGATCCTATACTGACATTGCATACAAACTATATAATATAATTCTTAACATACTATACTTGGACTTTTTTCAAGATACTTTTAACATACTATACTAGTACTTTTAAAATAAATGTTCGGACATTCTACACTGTGACTCTTTTTTTAAATGATATGTAGGAAATACTATACTATGATTTGAAGACAACAGTTTTTTAAAATGTAAAAAACACTTTTTTTATTTGCAGAATTTCATATTTACAATTAATTGTTTTCACCCCATAGGAATCAATAATACATTTATACTGATTGCAACATCCCCCGGATCTTCTCCAGCACAGAATCCCCCAGATGAAGGGAAATATTATAATGGAGTTTTTGCACTTCGGCCAAAGTATTCATGTGTATGCTGTTTTTGACACAAAGATGCATTACATCTACAGACAGAGCATACAATGTGAGCACATGATACACTTTTGGTGTTTGCTTCATTTCTTCGGTAATGTTACAGAATGTTTCGGAAAATGAAGATTCCAGTACCACTTTAAATGTTTCGTTTACAATCGTTTCCCAATGACCCGGAATAGTACTGCCAGAATGAACGATATCCAAAATGTCTTCTAGTTTACAAACTTCAGCCGTTCTGTTTACACGGGGATCACTATTCATTCTGTTTTCAATCGTCATCAACAACACACTTATTAAACAGGTATTGACTGCATTCTGATAGATAAATACAGATTGTTTTCCATAGTAGTTACCCATTTTTTATTTTACTTTAAAGAAAAGTCAAAGTATCGAAAAAAAAATCCCTGGCTTCAATCAACCGCTGGTTATTAGTCTTCTTCTTCTCCATCCAGCTCGGCATGGATCTTTTCAAGTCTCTCCTTGAGGCGTCTGCAGTTTTTGAGATTGTGCAGAAAAGCCTCCGAAGCACCTTGGATCCTCCATTCAGCCGTGTAAATGTTTTTATCATTAAGACTCTGGTCAATCGCAGTAATGAAGTCGGCGAGCCAAAGTCTTTTCATTAACGCGTTGTAATTGTTTCTGAAGAAATATTCTGGAATGTCATTCAGACAATCGTGTTGCCTCTGGCCGGGGTGACTGACTCGGCATCCATTGCAGATTTCTTCTCTGTACCGATGCAGCACCCTCTCCAGAATATCAACCAACTCCGATTTCACTATGTTCAAAAACAGAGACGTCTTGGCCCCCAGGAGTAACATCAGCAGCAGTAGTACTGCAAGATTTGGGTGTCCATAATGGTGGTGATGATAGTAGTCCAGGAGTTTGTTCCTGGCTGCAACTCGCGGGGGGAGACTTGGTTTTTCTCAGATCCCTGGCTAGTTTTCAACGGTCGTCTTAGTGGGGTCCTTCGTTTTAGATGATTTGCTGGTGGATTTATTGCGTTGAGTGGGGGGAGTCATCTGTAGAATTGAGAGTTTTTAGAAAGTTCTTTAAGCTTTGTAGCTTTTTCATCTATCATTTCCAACCAAGCAGCAAGAGGTCAAATTTAAGAATAAGTAATAGTTTGTCACAATTTTACGGAAAAAGTCAAAGTATAGTTTGTCAGAAAAAAAATATATATATATGGAAAAGTCATTGTGTACAATAGTATGTTGAAAAACAAAAACAAAAAAGAAACTCAATTCATTACAAATTAATGAATATTTTACCAAGTTATAAAGTTTTGCACCCATTAAAGTGTAACTATAAGTATCTTTGTAGGAGAAAAAACAAAAATAGTTTAAGTTACTTCCATAAAACTGGATTGTCTTGCTAAAATCTCAGAGTGCCTTTAAGAGTCACAGTCTTAAAGAAAATCTGTTCAGAAAAAGTACTTAACTTTCTACCAGTTGTAAAGTTGTCATACATAAAACTGTATCCAAAAAGTAAGTGAAAGACAACGGGAGAAAAAATAAAAGTGTTAAAATAACCAACTTCCCTTTTAGAGTCACAGTCTTTAAGAAAATACATTTGTTACAAAATAATTGACATTCTACCAGTTGCCAAATGTTCCTACATAAAAGTGTATCAAAAAAGTATCTTGGTAGCTGAAAATAACTAAAATATCAGAGAAAACCTACATTATTTAACTGTACAAGTGTTTTTAAAAATAAAAACGGGGTATTAAAGAAACCCCCATTCCTTACAAAGTACTTCATATTATACCCTTTTGTTAAGTGTTGCATACATCAAAGTGTATCTGAAAGTATCTTGGTAACACAAGAAAAGAGAAAAAAGTCTAAATCTGCCTTGTGTCAGTAAATAAGTGTTAAAAATCACAAACTTGCCTTTTAGAGAAACAGTCTTTAAGAAAAAATCTAATCAGACAATGTACTTCATTTTCTAGTTTTAAGGTTTTGCATACCTCAAAGTGTGTCTAAAAGTATCTTGGCAAGAGAAAAAAGCCATAATCTGCCTTGTGTCAGTGAATAAGTGTTAAAATCACAAACTTATAGATAAGCTAGAGGCTATTTTAGATTTGTCAATTAGAGTTAAAGGGTTAAATAATATTTTCAAACTGCTGTTCATAGTTACTGGATACATAACGAACCTCATCATTATCTCGATTTTCTACTTCCATTTTTATTTAACAGTGAAACGTCTTATTTTAGTACAGTCTAGTCAAAGGAGTTAATACTATTACTATATATGAAAGCAAAAATAAAACACATTTTCATTTGTTATGGTTGTTTAATTGAAAAACACACCATTCGCCACATTTTCAGAAAGACATATTACATTTGACCAAGTTAATGTCGTAGTGCATACAAGGTAATAGACTTAACGATTTGCACTGCTGCTTCTCTCCGCGTTTCATTTACAGTGATCGGTTTATCGTTCAATTCACATTGCCCAAGTAGATGTTTAGGGGTCTCTTGGAAGTAAATGAATGCATTTTTTATATCAGATAAGTGCATTAACATCACTTGCAAATTCTCTATCCTTTCACCCGCAACGATTATAATCTGCTTTGCTTCTTCTTCGGTTTCACCATTATTAGCTCTGAATGTAATCCTTTCTGGGGCTTCTTGTGCTTCTTGTGGTCTGTTGAATACCTGGCATAGGATTTGTTTAGCTGTAAGGACGGGTACCATATAATTGTCTTCAAAAGCTTTGTCTATGTCATCACACGTTTTGGCATATCCTTCGCTGTAATGACAACCGATACTAGAATAGAGATCCTCCAACAGTCTTTTAATACATGTTCTGGCACTGTCGCCAATTTGGGCAATTCCATAGTATCGTGCTTTTTCTCTCATTATATTGAAGCAAAGCTCTGCCATTGCTTTTGGTATTTGTTCAACACATTTGCAGCAGTCGGTTAGCGGTAGATGATCTATACCAGGGGTTTTCAAAGTGTGGGAAGGTGAGCCTCCCCTCAGAGAACATATGAACAGCCGCGCCCCCCCTCCCAATTATTATTGCTATTATTATTATTATTATTATTATTGTTGTTATTACATTGCATTTCAAAGAGGTCCAGTAAGAGAACATGTCATTAAATGCTCTGTTTTCGCTGTCTACCTTCCGCCATTTGAAATTATTCCGACTGTTTCTCTCCTCTTGTCTCGTCTCTGTGAGTGTTTGAATCTATTGTGCTGACTCACTGACTGCACCGATTTGATTGGCTGAGTAGCGTCACCTCCTTAAAACATTAAACAATCACTTTTTAAAACCTTTTTATCTTTATGTTTTAAACATATTGTATAAAACTCCTCCACTACTTGGACTATTCCTTGCACCCCTCTAGAATAAGCCCGAATGGTCTCAACCATATTGCATCAGTAATAACGTGCACTTGTTGACTTGTTATAACAAGATCGCAAGGACACTGGTAGCGATCGTACAATTGAGTGTTGTTCAGTTTGTGTGTTGTGGAACATGCGTGTCCGTGCATGAAAATATACCACACACCCAATTACAATAGCATGTTCAATTCACTACCCTGGAAGTTAATAAAGTTGTTAAAGTTGGAACAGCCTGTGGACAGCCGTTCTTCCTTGCATGTCAGTCGCCTTCTTACAGAGGACAGGCACATCTAGCTGCAGCACGACCCGTATATTTTCGCACGCCGTGTTCTCAACACATATCTTTTAAACATTTTTAACATTTTCAACATCGTGGATACATCCTTATATGCTCCCGGCAACACACTGAACGTCAACTTTATCTCCTTATTACACTCACCCCTACTTTAGTGGGAACAATGAGTCTGCGTCTTTGATGCACACAGGAATAAACGCAGATCATCCTCTGGCTGCAGCCTTGACCGGCACTTCCTTTGATCAGAGTCAATGCGGAAAACCCGCACTCACACAGGTAGGTGGAGGTGAAGGGAGTGAGCACTTTAACAGCCTTTTTGGCGAGGTGGGGGAACTCGGTCTCCACAGACAGGCAAAAGTGTGCAAATGTCACTTTACTCGTCTTTTTCTCGTTATTATTTTTTCTCACGCTGCGCCTCCCCTGAAGCTCTCTGGCGCCCCCCAGGGGAGGCGCGCCTCACACTTTGAAAACCGCTGATCTATACGATTATTAAGATCCGGTAATGGCTCTACAACACTATCAGCATCCTCTATAGTTAGTTGAAATTTCTTCACTTTGTTCCTTTTTCTTTTCACCTTCCTTCTTTTTGTCTTTTTCCGTCCTATTGTCCCTTTTCTTTTCATTCGCATTCTGCGTTTGCTTTTCATTTTTCTTCGGTTTTCTTTACTTTTGCTTTTCTTTTCTGCTAATTGTCGTTTGCGATCTTGGCGAGTTGTATGAGATATATTGTTTCTATAAAGGTTATCTATAATACCATCTTTTAAAGAAAGATATTCTTCATATGTCATTTTATCATAGTCCTCTTTTGTCCTAAAGACCTTACATGGATATGATATAGAGGAAAGCTCTTCTTCGGGAACATCCTCTCCCTTACTTTGTAACATCCAGTCATTAAGCCCTTATCCGTTATCCTGGTGATAATAAGGGTAGGCTACATCAGACTTGGTTTTTCTCAGATCCATGGCTAGTTTTCAACGGTCGTCTTAGTGGGGTCCTTAGTTTTGGATGATTTGCTGAGTGGGGTGGGACTTATTGCGTTGGGTGGGGGGAGTCATCTGTAGAAATGAGAGTTTATTTCACCCGTATAATGTCCCTCGCTGTTTGACTCTTTAAAAAAAGTTATTTTTCATCTATCATTTTCAACCAAGCAGCAAGAGGTCAAATTTAATAATAAGTAATAGTTTGTCACGATTTTACGGGGAAAAAGTCAGAGCGCAATGTCACATCTTAAAGACAGCTTGAACTGGATAGATGGTTAGTCTTTTTTCAAACATACCATACGTTCTGCATGTTAGTATATTAGGCCAATCGGGTTAGGCCCTACTGCCCCACTCCCTCAATAGGGAAGTCACGCTTTGGGGAGAGGTGTTTAATTTCACAGATCTGACTTGATTGTTGTTGTGATGGCTGAAATAAGAGGAACGGGGGAGGAAAATTCAGAGGGTGAAAAAGCAGAAAGATAACTTGTTTGTAAAACGGACAGCACGTCAGTTTCAGGAAATATGACACCGGTTTTATGCATGACATGCCAAATATCCTGAAGCCCTACAAAAAAAAAAAAAAGGTACAAGTATATTGTGTTGAAAATATCGCAAAAAGTCGTAATATTGTATAATGTAATAGTTGCATGTTGTATTTTGATAAAAATCACTGTATATTCAAAAATATAATGGAAAAAGGAGAGAAAAAACAAATATCACAGTATGTTGAAAAATATAAAAAAAGTAATGTTCGTCAAGTAATTCATTACAAATGAATGAATATTTTACCAAGTTATAAAGTTTTCCATACATAAACGTGTATCTTACAGTTCCTTTGTGAGAGAATTACGCACAAATTGCAGTATTTTATCTGTTTTATGTGCTCTATATATATATATATATATATATATATATATATATTTGCTGCACTGTTGGAGGAGCCTGTGACCTATGTTTTTCATTGACATATCTACCCTGTAGCTAATGGGCATATGCCATAAAGCCTTGAAACTTGAAACTTAAAATTATCAAAAAAACTGCATTGTCTCACTGAAAACAGCTCTAAAGAAAACCCAATTCCATACAAAGTACTTAACTTTCTACCAGTTGTAAAGTGTTGCTCACTTTAAAAGTGTATCTAAAAAGTATCTTAGTAACAAAAACAAAAGCAAAAAGCATTAATGTTAACAACGCCTCAAAGGGCGGACTCCTGAGTTCCGTAATGCCCCCCTACCATGGCACTTGGACTATTTACATCATCCAGGGCTCAACACCAGTAAATACACCTCTCTTTATCCGCTCTCCAAGCCCCCAAGGGCGGACTCCTGAGTTCCGTAATGTCCCCCTAACATGACACTTAGACTATTTACATCATCTAAGGAAGCACACCAGTAAATCTTCCTTATAGTTAATAAAGTAATTAAACAATAAAAAAGACAATACCTTGGGGTCATTCAGATCTTTAAATTATTATTACCCTCTCAAAGAGACTTCGTTGTAGTTAATAAAGTAATTAAACATTAGTTCACAAGCCATACATCTTAAGAGAACATCCATAGTTAACACAAATCATATTAAAAAACTAATCAAATTTTTTAGGTGACTTAATGAATGATAATTAACGGCTGATAGCAAAATCAGGAGGTGACAGGCAGGGGGGAGGGGAGGGGTGGGAGGGGGTGTGAGGGGAGACAGTCTCACACATCCAGACTCCATTTTTCATGAAGAGCCTCAGACGGAGGGTCTGAACCCGGCACAGATACTGCATCCGTTTCTTGACTGGCGCTCCCGACGGATGGCGGTAAGTTGTCACAGGCGTCTCGCTGATTAAACCCCTATCGATGCGTCTCTTTGCCATTTTCTTTTTTGAAAGTTTAGGTGACTTGGTGAGTGGAAATGACTGGCTTTTTATATAGTTTGCACGGATTTCTTTTTTTTACCTAACTCCACCCCTCACTATCTTCTGACATCACAGCTAAAGGAAGGGGGGTGACAGAAGAGGTGAGAGGGGGACGGGGTGGGAGGAGGACGGGGTGGGAGGAGGACGGGGTGCGAGACAGTCTCACACAACTTCAAAGAGACTGTCTTAATACTAGTTACAAACACTGATCAAAGGACATACATCAAAGGGCTAATTAGATTGACATCAAAGGGCTAATTAGATTGACATCAAAGGCTTATAACACACCGGTGCGATATCACACCGACATGTTACAACACCTCACCCCCTTACATCAAAGGACAGACATCAAAGGGCTAATTAGATTAGACAACAATCGGCAAACATCAAAGGCTAATTAGATTAGACAACAAAGGATCTACTACAAGGGGGAATATCACACCTACATGTTACAACACCTCACCCCCTTACATCAAAGGACAGACATCAAAGGGGTAATTAGATTAGACAACAAAGGGCAGACATCAAAGGCTAATTAGATTAGACAACAAAGGATCTACTACAAGGGGGAATATCACACCTACAAGTTACAACACCTCACCCCTCACATCAAAGGATATCACACCTATCTGTGATATCACACCTACACGTGATAACACCTCGAACAAAGGGGCTCATTAGCATATCAAAGGGGCTCATTAGCATAATTAGTGGGGGATGTGACCTGTCACTTTTTATGCATACTAATGTGATGGAAGTGGTATTTGTATAACTACTTTCCTGCAACTGAGACATTACCTTCAGAAGCATAGGGAATGGGAAAACATTCGCAAAGCCCCATCTAAACTAGAGGAACTGTTAATGACATATACAGAGGACGAGACAAAAAAAGGGGCTATATCAAAACTTTACAAGGTACTACATTATGAATGTAACGGCAACAATAAGGATGTCAAAGAAAAATGGGAGTTGGAAGCGAATATTATAATATGCGACGAGGATTGGGAAGAAACATTCAAGGTGGGATATTTCAATAACAAACAGTCCAACATGGAGGGAATTTGAGATATTTTACGACCCCATCTATCACTTCAACATATAGCAATACCTCTAATTTGTGCTAGAGGAGCTGTGGACCTCACACATATATGTTGGGACGGTCCATTACATTACATTACATTGCATTGCATGTCACTTGTTAGACGCTTTTATCCAAAGCGACTTACATACTCAATACTGTGGACAATCCCCACAGGAGCACTTTGGGGTGAAGTGTCTCAGGGACACAATGACATGCTGACTGCAGTGGGGTTTGAACCTGTGACCCCCTGATCCCAACACCAAGGCTCTATCCACTGCGCCACACGCCTCCCTGTCCAAACATTCAGGGCTTCTGGAAGGATTTTCAAAAGGAGATTAAACGGGTGCTGGGCATTACCTTTACTTTGGACCCAGCACTTTATATACTGGGTATACTGCCCAGTGAGATCACTTTATATACTGGGTATACTGCCCAGTGAGATCACTTTATATACTGGGTATACTGCCCTGTGAGATCACTTTATATACTGGGTATACTGCCCAGTGAGATCACTTTATATACTGGGTATACTGCCCAGTGAGATCACTTTATATACTGAGTATACTGCTCTGTGAGATCACTTTATATACTGAGTATACTGCTCTGTGAGATCACTTTATATACTGAGTATACTGCTCTGTGAGATCACTTTATATACTGAGTATACTGCCCAGTGAGATCACTTTATATACTGAGTATACTGCTCTGTGAGATCACTTTATATACTGGGTATACTGCCCTGTGAGATCACTTTATATACTGGGTATACTGCTCTGTGAGATCACTTTATATACTGGGTATACTGCCCTGTGAGATCACTTTATATACTGAGTATACTGCCCTGTGAGATCACTTTATATACTGGGTATACTGCCCTGTGAAATCACTTTATATACTGGGTATACTGCCCTGTGAAATCACTTTATATACTGGGTATACTGCCCTGTGAAATCACTTTATATACTGGGTATACTGCCCTGTGAGATCACTTTATATACTGGGTATACTGCCCTGTGAAATCACTTTATATACTGGGTATACTGCCCTGTGAAATCACTTTATATACTGGGTATACTGCCCTGTGAAATCACTTTATATACTGGGTATACTGCCCAGTGAGATCACTTTATATACTGGGTATACTGCCCAGTGAGATGGACAGAAATGTAGCTTTCTTACTAAGAATTCTTCTTCTAATTGCGAAAAAATGTATAACGGTCTCGTGGCTGAAGCCGCAGCTCCCCAATTTAGTCCACTGGAAAAACAGGGTAAAAAATGTTTATTTAATGGAGAAAATCACAGCAAGACTACATTACAAAGACTACGGCTGAAAACTGACAAATTCGAAGAAAAATGGTCCCCATTAATACAAGCAGCACCTCTTACTTATTTATTTTTATTTATTTATTTTTCATGTATTTGTATTCACTGCACTTGTACTTGTTTCATCTGGATGGTAAAGCACTGGCTCTTACTATCATAATGGTTCAGGTATTGTGCGATCATGTTTCCGATGAGGGGGAGTGATAATGTCTGTCATATGTTGATAATGTTTGCACAATATAGAAATGGATAACATTAAGAAACTGTATGTCCTTTTGGTGCCAAGGAGGGCATGAATGATTAATCCTGGTGTACAACAGCTGAAGTTATGTAAGCATCTCCATGTATGTTCTATTGATGTTATGTATGAAAAAAAGTTAAAAAGAAAAAATCACAATCAATCAGATCAACTACAGAGCATTTATACAGAGTACACACACTGAAACAGAGAAGTCTAAAAACAGAATGTTACTCACACAATTCTAGAAGTCACCAGTTGTTATCCTGTCAAAATCGAGTTGCACAAAATCTCAACATTTTGAATTTTTTCCTGAAAATCTGAAATATCTTGGACTTTGCTGAACATTTTCTACAATAATAATAAATGTTATTTATATAGAGCTCAAAGTCACTTTACAAGCAAACAAGCAAAGATGTGAAGTGCTTTGTGACTTTTACCGACCTGAACAAAAACATAAAGAAGAACCTGTCCCACCTGAAAGAAAGGTCTTTCAACATCTCAAAATCTGTTGGTTTTCTTTTACACATTTTTGGACTTTTTTCCAGAAAATCTCAAAATTCAGATTCTTTTCAAAAAGGTCAAAATTCTAACTTTTTTCTGAGAATCTCACATGTTTTATTTTTTCAAAAATGTTCAATATTTTGACTTTTTCTCAAAATTTCAATATTTTCTCAAATAAATCCTAAATAAATTATATTTTGACCTCCAGCGCCCATACCTGTAGTTTTGTGAAGGAGCCTGGGTGAAGGGCTCCTGACGGGGAGCCAGGTGATGCCTCAGATAATGGGCTTGAGTTCTGAAAGACTTTAGTTGTGCATCATCATTGTTGCTGTGGAGCTCACATCCACCTCAGGGCTCTTTCTGCCTTCAAGGGGCTCTGTAGCAAACTGTGGCTCCCTCTGCTGGAGGACTGTGGGTCTGCGGGTGAGAGAGGAGAGAGGACTGCATGGGAGAGAGACATCGCTCTGTGGTGTTATCTGCTGTCTGTGGGGTTTAGGGTAAGATGAGTGGGGAGGGGGAGTAGGGGGGAGTAGGAGGGAGAAGAGGGAGAGGGGAGGGAGGAGAGGGTGAGGAGGGTTAGGGTTAACCTGTTAAGCCCCAAGCCTGTTTTTCAGGCCTCAGGCTCGAAAATGACATTCCCAGAACAAATGAACATAACTTCCCTTCGAAAAGGGGTAAATTAATAATCTTTTTTCTCAAAGTAATGATAAACCTGTGAGTTGGATGTAGAAAAGTCAGAATCTATATAGAATTGTTTTATTGTAAAGTAAATTCAGATTGAACATAGTAAAAAAATGTAAATTATAGTGTCCGTCCAAAAAACCCCACATTACTTATAGTGAAAACCATCCATGAATGATGGGATCGGAGACTAAAAGCTTTAGGAATCCAAACTATAACATTTAATAAGTAACCTGTATCAACATTGATGCAAAACAAGTGAAGTGTGACCTTTTTAGAGCAAATAAAACCCCACCTTTGGGGTCATTTGGGTGCATTTGCCATTTCTCTGGAATCCATTGGTCGATTTTGGTGACCTCTTTTGAACCGTTAGAGCCAATAGAATCGAAGGGGAAGTTCCACATACACACATGTTACCATTGAGGAGTGAGAGATACGCGCAGGCAGTCGAAAGCAATGTTATGCTCTGAAAACTGAAAACTGAAACCTCGGCTCAAACTAGTAAATATGAAGATGGATTATCAGTGATCATTTCAAAGTGACACAGACACATTGGATTAACCATTGGATTAACCTTCAGCAGCGTTTTTATCGTTTTGATGCCATTGAACACGACTTTTGATCAGAACAACAGCTAAGGTGAGAATAAATAAAAACATCCTCCCCTCGGTCATGAACCTTGGAGTGACCTTCACTAGCACTTTTAAATTCGACAAGCAGATCAGCACTGGAGTCAAATCCTGCTTTTTTTAAATAAGACTATTGGCCAAAACCAAGTCGTATTTATCTTTTAATGACTTAGAAAGGGTTATTAACGCCTTTGTAACCTCAAGACTGGACTATTGCAACGCTCTGTATGTGGGTATGGACCAGGCCTCAATTAAACGCCTGCAGCTAGTCCAAAACGCTGCTGCACGTTTGCTGACTGGCCACAAAAAGCGTGACCACATCACCCCTATTCTGGCCTCACTGCACTGGCTTCCAGTTCGGTTCAGAATTGATTTTAAAATCCTTTTATTTGTTTTTAAAGCACTAAATGGGCTGGCTCCGGCCTATATAGCTGAACTGCTCCAGCGCTACACCCCAGCCAGAGCTTTAAGGTCTGCTGACCAGCTGCTGCTGGTAGTGCCCAAGACCAGGCTCAAAACCAGAGGGCACCGAGCCTTCTCAGCAGCTGGCCCTAGGCTCTGGAACACTCTGCCCCTCCATGTGAGGTCGGCCCAGACCCTAGGGGTTTTTAAATCTACACTAAAAACACACTTCTTCTCTCTGGCCTTCTAGTCAGAGCGGAGCACGACTCCTGACTTTTCCTTGTGTTTTTTTTAAAATATATATCTGTTGTAATTTATTGTCTTTTATTGTGATTGTAGTAATGTGTTTTTATTACATGTACAGCACTTTGGCTCGACCAAAAATCGCTTTTAAATGTGCTTTATAAATAAAACTTGATTTGATTTGATTTGAAGAAGCTTCCTCCGTGAAGCTACGTGTTGTGATGTCTGTTTTCGCTTCCCCTGTCGCGAGTTTGCATCACTCAGTGATGACACTAATATTTCTGGAATCTGTGGAATCTCAGTTTGCTAATCGATATCTTGTTTGTGCAGATACGATAAGTAATAAGGGTATTTAAGCTGAGAGTTAGCATTTTTTCGCTCAGGGCTCATTTAGACGCTTCTTGTGAGACTTGTGTTTTGTTTCGGTAAAAATGGTTCGTGTCGTCAGATAGCTGAGTTTCTTCCCGTTAAGTGGGTATGGAACATTATTAGTTTCATAAATGTTAAGAAGCCCTAAGTCACAGTTTCGTGAAAAGAACAGGTTAAGAGTCCAGAGGGGAGAGAAGGGATGGGGGGGGGGGGGCTCCTCTGTTCGGGGGCCTCTGGTCAGGAGGGCCCTCAAGGTGAAAGGGAGGAGGCCCTGAATCTCCCCCGTACCTCACCCACTGGACAGCCCTGTCTAAAGGGAGGAGGCCCTGAGTCTCCCCCGTACCTCACCCACTGGACAGCCCTGTCTAAAGGGAGGAGGCCCTGAGTCTCCCCCGTACCTCACCCACTGGACAGCCCTGTCTAAAGGGAGGAGGCCCTGAGTCTCCCCCGTACCTCACCCACTGGACAGCCCTGTCTAAAGGGAGGAGGCCCTGAGTCTCCCCCGTACCTCACCCACTGGACAGCCCTGTCTAAAGGGAGGAGGCCCTGAGTCTCCCCCGTACCTCACCCACTGGGGGAGACTCTCCACAGCAATGATCAAGTGCTAATGTTTTCTTGATCCTGTTGATCCAAGTGTTTGGGATGTTTTGTTCGTTCTGAATGTTGGCGGCAGAGGGTTGAATGGAGGAAGTGGGGTGCAGACGGTTGAATGGAGGAAGTGGGGTGCAGACGGTTGAATGGAGGAAGTGGGGTGCAGACGGTTGAATGGAGGAAGTGGGGTGCAGACGGTTGAATGGAGGAAGTGGGGTGCAGAGGGTTGAATGGAGGAAGTGGGGTGCAGACGGTTGAATGGAGGAAGTGGGGTGCAGAGGGTTGAATGGAGGAAGTGGGGTGCAGACGGTTGAATGGAGGAAGTGGGTGCCTCATCTTCCCCTGTGGAAATGAGCCAGCAGTGAATGTGTTGGTAAGTGTTTCTGAGTGTGGATGGATTAGGGTTAAGGTTACCATATGTTCAGATGGAATGGATTAGGGTTAAGGTTACCATATGTTCAGATGGAATGGATTAGGGTTAAGGTTACCATATGTTCAGATGGTATGGATTAGGGTTAGGGTTACCATATGTTCAGATGGAATGGATTAGGGTTAAGGTTACCATATGTTCAGATGGAATGGATTAGGGTTAGGGTTACCATATGTTCAGATGGTATGGATTAGGGTTAGGGTTACGATATGTTCAGATGGAATGGGAATTGGCCTAATTCAGCTCTGCAGGCATTGTTTGTGTTTTTTCTGAGCAGCTTTAAGATGCTTTTTAAGCATTGAAGATGCATCATTTCAACTGGGGGTCTGTCTAATTGGGCCACATGGTGTTTGGAGAGAGGACCCCACACCTCACTACTAGAGAGAATAACTGCTTCTATGACAGATTCCAGTGATCATTTCAAAGCGACACAGACACATTGGATTAACCATTGGATTAACCTTCAGCAGTGTTTTTATCGTTTTTAATGCCATTGAAAACGACTTTTGATCAGAACAACAGCTAAGGTGAGACAATGTCCCGTGTTTGCTCCGTAAAGCTACGTGTTGTGATGTATGTGTTTGCTTCCCCTGTCGCGAGTTCTGATCGCTCAGTGATGAGACTTATATTTCTGGAATCTGTGGAATCTCACGATGCCAATTGCTATCTTGTGTGTGCAGTTACAATAAGTAATAAGGGTATTTTTACCGTCAGTTCTGTGCTAAGTGTGTTAGCATTTTTTGGCTCAGGGCTCAATTAGACGCTTCTTGTGAGACTTGTGTTTTGTTTTGGTAAAAATGGTTCGTATCGTCAGTTAGCTGAGTTTCTTCCCGTTAAGTGAGTATGACACATTAATAGTTTTTTAAATATTAAGAAGCCCTGAGACACAGTTTCGTGAAAAAACACCCCGCAGGCCCCGGATTAGGTGCCTCTCCGGCTTAACAGGTGAGTTTTAATGGTGTCTTTGTGACAGGAAGAGAGCCTGACTTCCTGTCTCTCATCAACATATACTGATAAGTACACAGAGTGAGGAGACATCATGGAGCACCTGCTGCTGCTGCTGCTACTGCTGAGCGCAGGTAACATCTTTATTACACTATTTATTATTATCTTTATTCTAGATATTAAATATTCTTACATCATCAAACAAGTCATTGCCTCAAAGATTTGCGATAAAACTACTAAAACTACAAAAACTACTAACGGTAAAACAAAATGAAGCTAAAATAAAGATATGTATATCAACCTGAGAAGTTCCTCCTTAATTATTTAATAATATTATTTGTATTTAGAGGTTTCCAGAAACAGCCCACCCTTTCAGAGATAGTGATGAAGCAACCAGAGGCTTTATACAGATAGGAGCATGTAGTCATGGTGACAGGAAACCATGACCTTCCATCAGTCCCCAAAATAAACTCCTCAGAAACGCTCTTCAGTCACAAGTCTAGACTCCTCTCTCAGATTGTCACCATGACTGCAGTTTTCATCAGATCACATATTAATAGTTCAGTCACACACCTCACGTGATCTTATGTTTATTAGAAGCTAGGCTCGGCCTCATCACTCTGCAGATTTACACAGAACACTGAGGGATGATCAGATACCCCCCCCCCCCTCGAGCCTACAGGTGGATGCTGGGGTGGGGCATGAACACTATTGAAATTCTGATTAAGCCATGTGAATATGCCTAACTGGGTAGAATCACCAAATTGTGGTGCTGTAAAATACTGAGAAAATGACGCTCAGTCACTTAACGGTTAGATATTGAAATTCTGACTCCATAGATGTGTCTCCCATCACCTAAAACCCCTGACTATTCTCTCAACTCAGTATTTACATTCTTATATTCAAAGAAAATCAATAATATCCTTAAAAACTACAACTCCCTTTCTATCAGCTGTGCACCGTGATGCAAAACGATATGCAAAGAGGTGTTGTGATAAGGGTTTTAAAAAGCCTATCTACCGATTCGATCAAATATAGAGACGTATTGTGTGAAGAGAAATTGAAAATGTTGTTTAATTGCTGATATATTTATGATCCACGTCACGTATTCAGTTTCGTGGCAGTTCTTCCAGTTTGTCCAGACATGGACACTGGTCATTAGAAATGAATAGGAACAATAATTATATCCTTGTCACGTTTTGAGAGGGTTATTTGTGAATATAGTATGTCTTGCCCTGTGGACCAACGTAGCTATTACATGTATTATTGTAATCTCAATCTGCTGCATCGTGTCTCAATCTGCTGCATCGTGTCTCAATCTGCTGCATCACGTCTCAATCTGCTGCATCATGTCTCAATCTGCTGCTTCATGTCTCAATCTGCTGCATCACGTCTCAATCTGCTGCATCATGTCTCAATCTGCTGCATCATGTCTCAATCTGCTGCATCATGTCTCAATCTGCTGCATGTCTCAATCTGCTGCATCATGTCTCAATCTGCTGCATCATGTCTCAATCTGCATCATGTCTCAATCTGCTGCATCATGTCTCAATCTGCATCATGTCTCAATCTGCTGCATCATGTCTCAATCTGCATCATGTCTCAATCTGCTGCATCATGTCTCAATCTGCATCATGTCTCAATCTGCTTCATGTCTCAATCTGCATCATGTCTCAATCTGCATCATGTCTCAATCTGCTGCATCATGTCTCAATCTGCATCATGTCTCAATCTGCTGCATCATGTCTCAATCTGCTGCATGTCTCAATCTGCTGCATCATGTCTCAATCTGCTGCATCATGTCTCAATCTGCTGCATCATGTCTCAATCTGCTGCATCATGTCTCAATCTGCTGCATCATGTCTCAATCTGCTGCATGTCTCAATCTGCTGCATCATGTCTCAATCTGCTGCATGTCTCAATCTGCTTCATGTCTCAATCTGCATCATGTCTCAATCTGCTGCATCATGTCTCAATCTGCTGCATCATGTCTCAATCTGCTGCATGTCTCAATCTGCATCATGTCTCAATCTGCTTCATGTCTCAATCTGCATCATGTCTCAATCTGCATCATGTCTCAATCTGCTGCATCATGTCTCAATCTGCATCATGTCTCAATCTGCTGCATCATGTCTCAATCTGCATCATGTCTCAATCTGCTGCATCATGTCTCAATCTGCATCATGTCTCAATCTGCTGCATGTCTCAATCTGCTTATTGTCTCAATCTGCATCATGTCTCAATCTGCTGCATCATGTCTCAATCTGCTGCATCATGTCTCAATCTGCTGCATCATGTCTCAATCTGCATCATGTCTCAATCTGCTGCATCATGTCTCAATCTGCTGCATGTCTCAATCTGCTGCATCATGTCTCAATCTGCTGCATCATGTCTCAATCTGCATCATGTCTCAATCTGCATCATGTCTCAATCTGCATCATGTCTCAATCTGCTGCATCATGTCTCAATCTGCTGCATCATGTCTCAATCTGCTGCATGTCTCAATCTGCTGCATGTCTCAATCTGCTTCATGTCTCAATCTGCATCATGTCTCAATCTGCTGCATCATGTCTCAATCTGCTGCATCATGTCTCAATCTGCTGCATCATGTCTCAATCTGCATCATGTCTCAATCTGCTGCATGTCTCAATCTGCATCATGTCTCAATCTGCTTCATGTCTCAATCTGCATCATGTCTCAATCTGCATCATGTCTCAATCTGCTGCATCATGTCTCAATCTGCTGCATGTCTCAATCTGCTGCATCATGTCTCAATCTGCTTCATGTCTCAATCTGCTGCATCATGTCTCAATCTGCTGCATCATGTCTCAATCTGCATCATGTCTCAATCTGCTGCATGTCTCAATCTGCTGCATCATGTCTCAATCTGCTGCATCATGTCTCAATCTGCTGCATGTCTCAATCTGCTGCATGTCTCAATCTGCATCATGTCTCAATCTGCTGCATGTCTCAATCTGCTGCATGTCTCAATCTGCATCATGTCTCAATCTGCTGCATGTCTCAATCTGCTGCATCATGTCTCAATCTGCTTCATGTCTCAATCTGCTGCATCATGTCTCAATCTGCTGCATCATGTCTCAATCTGCATTCATGTCTCCATCGCTGCATCATGTCTCAATCTGCTGCATCATGTCTCAATCTGCATCATGTCTCAATCTGCTGCATGTCTCAATCTGCATCATGTCTCAATCTGCTGCATGTCTCAATCTGCTGCATCATGTCTCAATCTGCTGCATGTCTCAATCTGCATCATGTCTCAATCTGCTGCATGTCTCAATCTGCATCATGTCTCAATCTGCATCATGTCTCAATCTGCTGCATGT
Organism: Trematomus bernacchii; assembly: GCF_902827165.1. Lineage (NCBI taxonomy): Eukaryota > Metazoa > Chordata > Actinopteri > Perciformes > Nototheniidae > Trematomus > Trematomus bernacchii. Next base: position 40,992 of record NW_022987740.1, read on the forward strand.
CTCAATCTGCTGCATCATGTCTCAATCTGCTGCATCATGTCTCAATCTGCTGCATGTCTCAATCTGCTGCATGTCTCAATCTGCATCATGTCTCAATCTGCTGCATGTCTCAATCTGCTGCATCATGTCTCAATCTGCTTCATGTCTCAATCTGCTGCATCATGTCTCAATCTGCTTCATGTCTCAATCTGCTGCATCATGTCTCAATCTGCTTCATGTCTCAATCTGCTGCATGTCTCAATCTGCATCATGTCTCAATCTGCTGCATCATGTCTCAATCTGCATCATGTCTCAATCTGCTTCATGTCTCAATCTGCATCATGTCTCAATCTGCTGCATCATGTCTCAATCTGCTGCATCATGTCTCAATCTGCTGCATCATGTCTCAATCTGCTGCATCGTGTCTCAATCTGCTTCATGTCTCAATCTGCTGCATCATGTCTCAATCTGCTTCATGTCTCAATCTGCTGCATCATGTCTCAATCTGCTGCATGTCTCAATCTGCATCATGTCTCAATCTGCTGCATGTCTCAATCTGCTGCATCATGTCTCAATCTGCTGCATGTCTCAATCTGCATCACGTCTCAATCTGCATCACGTCTCAATCTGCATCATGTCTCAATCTGCATCACGTCTCAATCTGCATCACGTCTCAATCTGCATCACGTCTCAATCTGCATCACGTCTCAATCTGCTGCATCACGTCTCAATCTGCATCATGTCTCAATCTGCATCACGTCTCAATCTGCATCATGTCTCAATCTGCATCATGTCTCAATCTGCATCACGTCTCAATCTGCATCATGTCTCAATCTGCATCATGTCTCAATCTGCATCATGTCTCAATCTGCTGCATCATGTCTCAATCTGCTGCATCATGTCTCAATCTGCTGCATCATGTCTCAATCTGCTGCATCATGTCTCAATCTGCTGCATCATGTCTCAATCTGCATCATGTCTCAATCTGCTGCATCATGTCTCAATCTGCTGCATCATGTCTCAATCTGCATCATGTCTCAATCTGCTGCATCATGTCTCAATCTGCTGCATCATGTCTCAATCTGCTGCACCATGTCTCAATCTGCATCACGTCTCAATCTGCATCACGTCTCAATCTGCTGCATGTCTCAATCTGCTGCATCATGTCTCAATCTGCTGCATCATGTCTCAATCTGCTGCATCATGTCTCAATCTGCTGCATCATGTCTCAATCTGCATCACGTCTCAATCTGCATCACGTCTCAATCTGCTGCATGTCTCAATCTGCTGCATCACGTCTCAATCTGCTGCATCACGTCTCAATCTGCTGCATCACGTCTCAATCTGCTGCATCACGTCTCAATCTGCTGCATCATGTCTCAATCTGCATCACGTCTCAATCTGCATCACGTCTCAATCTGCTGCATGTCTCAATCTGCTGCATCATGTCTCAATCTGCTGCATCATGTCTCAATCTGCTGCATCATGTCTCAATCTGCATCACGTCTCAATCTGCATCACGTCTCAATCTGCTGCATGTCTCAATCTGCTGCATCACGTCTCAATCTGCTGCATCACGTCTCAATCTGCTGCATCACGTCTCAATCTGCTGCATCACGTCTCAATCTGCTGCATCACGTCTCATCTGCTGCATCACGTCTCAATCTGCGGCATCACGTCTCAATCTGCGGCATCACGTCTCAATCTGCTGCATCACGTCTCAATCTGCTGCATCACGTCTCAATCTGCTGCATCACGTCTCAATCTGCTGCTTCACGTCTCAATCTGCGGCATCACGTCTCAATCTGCTGCATCACGTCTCAATCTGCTGCATCACGTCTCAATCTGCTGCATCATGTCTCAATCTGCTGCATCACGTCTCAATCTGCTGCATCACGTCTCAATCTGCTGCATCACGTCTCAATCTGCTGCTTCACGTCTCAATCTGCGGCATCACGTCTCAATCTGCTGCTTCGTGTCTCAATCTGCTGCATCATGTCTCAATCTGCTGCATCGTGTCTCAATCTGCATCATGTCTCAATCTGCTTCATGTCTCAATCTGCTGCATCATGTCTCAATCTGCATCATGTCTCAATCTGCTTCATGTCTCAATCTGCTGCATCATGTCTCAATCTGCTTCATGTCTCAATCTGCATCATGTCTCAATCTGCTGCATCATGTCTCAATCTGCTGCATGTCTCAATCTGCTGCATCATGTCTCAATCTGCATCATGTCTCAATCTGCTTCATGTCTCAATCTGCTGCATCATGTCTCAATCTGCTTCATGTCTCAATCTGCTGCATCATGTCTCAATCTGCATCATGTCTCAATCTGCATCATGTCTCAATCTGCTTCATGTCTCAATCTGCTGCATCATGTCTCAATCTGCATCATGTCTCAATCTGCTTCATGTCTCAATCTGCTGCATCATGTCTCAATCTGCTGCATGTCTCAATCTGCTGCATCATGTCTCAATCTGCTGCATGTCTCAATCTGCTGCATCATGTCTCAATCTGCATCATGTCTCAATCTGCTGCATCATGTCTCAATCTGCTGCACCATGTCTCAATCTGCATCACGTCTCAATCTGCATCACGTCTCAATCTGCTGCATGTCTCAATCTGCTGCATCATGTCTCAATCTGCTGCATGTCTCAATCTGCTGCTTCATGTCTCAATCTGCATCACGTCTCAATCTGCTGCATCATGTCTCAATCTGCATCATGTCTCAATCTGCTGCATCATGTCTCAATCTGCATCACGTCTCAATCTGCATCATGTCTCAATCTGCTGCATCATGTCTCAATCTGCATCATGTCTCAATCTGCATCATGTCTCAATCTGCTGCATCATGTCTCAATCTGCATCATGTCTCAATCTGCATCATGTCTCAATCTGCTGCATCATGTCTCAATCTGCTGCATCATGTCTCAATCTGCTGCATGTCTCAATCTGCTGCATCATGTCTCAATCTGCTGCATCATGTCTCAATCTGCTGCATCATGTCTCAATCTGCATCACGTCTCAATCTGCATCACGTCTCAATCTGCTGCATGTCTCAATCTGCTGCATCATGTCTCAATCTGCTGCATCATGTCTCAATCTGCTGCACCATGTCTCAATCTGCATCACGTCTCAATCTGCATCACGTCTCAATCTGCTGCATGTCTCAATCTGCATCACGTCTCAATCTGCTGCATCACGTCTCAATCTGCTGCATCACGTCTCAATCTGCTGCATCATGTCTCAATCTGCTGCATCACGTCTCAATCTGCTGCATCATGTCTCAATCTGCTGCATCACGTCTCAATCTGCTGCATCACGTCTCAATCTGCTGCATCACGTCTCAATCTGCTGCATCATGTCTCAATCTGCTGCATCATGTCTCAATCTGCATCATGTCTCAATCTGCTGCTTCGTGTCTCAATCTGCTGCATCGTGTCTCAATCTGCTGCATCACGTCTCAATCTGCTGCATCGTGTCTCAATCTGCTGCATCATGTCTCAATCTGCTGCATCACGTCTCAATCTGCTGCTTCACGTCTCAATCTGCTGCATCACGTCTCAATCTGCATCATGTCTCAATCTGCTGCATCATGTCTCAATCTGCTGCATCACGTCTCAATCTGCATCATGTCTCAATCTGCTGCATCATGTCTCAATCTGCTGCATCATGTCTCAATCTGCTGCATCACGTCTCAATCTGCTGCTTCACGTCTCAATCTGCTGCATCACGTCTCAATCTGCATCGTGTCTCAATCTGCTGCATCATGTCTCAATCTGCTGCATCACGTCTCAATCTGCATCGTGTCTCAATCTGCTGCATCATGTCTCAATCTGCTGCTTCACGTCTCAATCTGCTGCATCACGTCTCAATCTGCATCATGTCTCAATCTGCTGCATCATGTCTCAATCTGCTGCATCATGTCTCAATCTGCATCACGTCTCAATCTGCTGCTTCACGTCTCAATCTGCTGCATCACGTCTCAATCTGCATCGTGTCTCAATCTGCTGCATCACGTCTCAATCTGCTGCATCATGTCTCAATCTGCTGCATCGTGTCTCAATCTGCTGCATCATGTCTCAATCTGCTGCATCACGTCTCAATCTGCTGCATCGTGTCTCAATCTGCTGCATCATGTCTCAATCTGCTGCATCATGTCTCAATCTGCTGCATCACGTCTCAATCTGCTGCATCACGTCTCAATCTGCTGCATCATGTCTCAATCTGCTGCATCATGTCTCAATCTGCTGCATCATGTTTAGAGAGTCCTAAAGGATCTTGATCCTGATGGTTCTCTCCTGACTCTCTCCTCAGGACTCCAGGCTGAAGGAACTCCAACAGGTAAACAGAGAACAGAGAACCACTGAAGCAGAACCAGTTCTAGTCTCAACGCTTCTTCATCAAACTTCTTTTACAGATGAGTGTTGTTTCTGTTTAGAGGTGAAAGTAGTCCGGTATGGTCCGGTGCTCCGTACCAGTAAAAGATTCAGAGCTGGTTCACAGAACTGGGAAGAGAGGACAGCAGCTGTCCGTCAACACCAGTGGCGAGCCGTGAGCTTTATACCTAGGCCCTCTGACCCCCACCCCTTCCCTCGAAAAAACGACAAAAAAAGAGTTATTACGTCACAGCGTATACTTCAGCGGAATATCAAAACAACGGCCCAGGGTGCAAAACGCATCAATGACAGCGACCCTCTACCACACAAAACAACACCTGTGAACCCAATTTGTGTTCTTTGACATTGAAAATGATATTGCATTGTGTTTGTTACTTTCGTTGCAGTTGTATGTCTTAAGTGTAATTTGGCATGCTTTTATTTTGAAGGCGAGTTCACGCTGTTGACAGGAAGTTGTTGTTGCTATGGAAACAAGAAAAGTTTCACAGCGGGCGGAACTTGTCATAAAGTCCGCGATAATAAAACCCACCCATTTAGAGGGAAGATATGATTGGTCAATTGTACTGTCATTTGACATTACTCTCTCGTTCAGTTACTATAGCAACCCTCTGTGAATCGCAGAGAGGGCCAGACCAGCTTCTTTCATGTAACCCTTCACATTCAACAGGCAGATTCGAAGGATTTATTTCTTTGGAAATGTTATTTTAAATACAATTAAATCAAGTTTTTTTTCGGTAAAACTAATGAAAAATATAACAAAAATAATATTAAAAAAATATATATTTAAATTTTTTTTTTTTTTTTTTAATGTTTTTAAATATTATTTTTTGGAATATCTTAGGCCCTCACAGAGGGCCTAGAGGGCCCTGACGGCTCGCCACTGGTCAACACACACCAACCTGATCACATTCACACCAAGAACACACACCTGCTAACACTAGGGTTGCGGTCGAATAGTCCAAAAATCAGCTCCTAAGTTCTAACCCTATCGTCTATTCCTTGACCTCTGAGTGAAAGGTCACGGGGTTAAGGGATAGTGGATAGGAGAATTCAAAAGGACTTAGGAGAAGAGACTGCGGTACTTTAGAGAATCGACTGCACTTCCACTATCCGACGTGTTTATGATGCGCCAGCGGACGTCATGAATGTGCGCCTGCTGCTGTGGGGAAACTATGGAAACTACAGTTTTCTATACAGCGGACTACAACATGGATGTTTAATAAGAACGAGGGACTACTGTAAACTCATCTAGAGACTCTGCACCGTGCTCTGATGCTGTTATGCTTTATGAACGGGGGACAACAGAGAAACATATTCTTCATGACCAAAGTTGGAATTGAAATAAAAAAGGAAAGTGACACTTATGCTCGTCACCCTCTCCCTCCGGTCCACATTAATACAAATGATCCCAATACGTATGATTGTATGAAAAGATCTTAAAATCAATACAAATGTATTTATTATAAACGTTAGTCCTTAACATCTATCACTGTGTATATCACCATTCAAACATCTATTCAAAGTTGAACAAACCCCACACAGCTCAGTAAAGACTGTGAAATGTTGACTTTATTTGATCATTTCAGTAAAAACTAACGTTCATATTTCTCTTTTTGATTATAATACTGATGAACGTTCAAAACAAAGCACTTTGGCAACTTACCACATACGTTTTAAAAAGCTTAATAAGCACCGTAACTTTCATGATATCATTTCTCCGTCATAATCGGTTGTTTCCGTGAACGGCCGACTGTTGTGTGACGGCAAATGCTGCGGCTGCAAGGCATTGTGGGGCAGCATTTTCTCCTCTCCTTTCGGTTAGGGAGGTCCAGTGGTTCTTAAGCTAAAGGAGGTTATAAAGGAAGTTTGAAACCTCCTTTCCTTTTAATTTAGAGAATTGGAACGGCTCTTATCATGGCTGCCACTGAGGGACTTCCGGGTCATTTCACTCCGTTAGGAAGGTTCCTAAGCTAAATGGACTATTCAACTTCAACCCAGGTCCACAGAACCACAGTTTGACTGGGTTCACCATTAGTCAGCAATATAATCTACATCAGTGATGAGAGAGATGCTTCCCTTCTGTCAGACGCCCAGCAGGGGGTCTGTCTCGGCCTGTCCTCCTCCAGCATAAACCTTTATAAAGGTATAAAAAGGTTAAAAAGGATACAAAGCGTGTAGATAATGCTAATTGATATATTAACATTTCATTTAAAGATAATAAATTGTACTGCAGGAAATACAACTCTGAAACTGTAATGACTCGTTATTGTTGAGTTATAGTAATGCTAATGTTAGCCTTTAGCTTCAGAAAATGACAGTGTGAGATACTTAACTAAAGAATAACTTTGAAATAATTTGTCTTATTTTGAAAATATGAGGAACCGGGTAAGACTGAAATAACGAGACAAATATTGTATTTATTAAATATATTTATTTTAAATGTTATATTTGACTTTAAAGTTGGTCCAAAAGAATAAAGGACTGGAGTAAAATGTCTTTTCAGGAGACGCTCCAGAGATATTTGATATTTTTAAAGATGTTTTGAATCTGTTTCTACCACTGTATCACCACAAGTTTCAGCATTTTGGGAACGGAGACATTTCACAGGTGGGACAGAAAATGTCCTCCAATTCTTAAAGACCCATCAAAATGTTTCTGTAATAAGGTCTCATGTTGGTCCACAGGAAGGGGCGGGACTTCCCCTCTCTGTGAACTCTCTTCTTTTACTGATGACTCTCCTGTTTCTGTTCAGAGTCTATCAGGTTGATAGGATCCAGTCGCTGTGAGGGAGACCTGGTGGTGAGACATCATGGAGAATGGAGACCAGTGGTTGGTCGTAATATGGACTGGGACCTGAAGGAAGCAGCAGTTACCTGCAGAGATCTCGACTGTGGCTCTGTTGTTTCTGTAGAAGAGAGATCTGGGTCCTCAGGGAGACCTGTGTGGGGGATCGATCCTGACTGTGTTCATTCTGGACCTCTGAAGGACTGTGCAGAAGCATTTTCTTCTTCTCATTCCATCCTGAAGCTCATCTGCTCAGGTAAGCCCATCAGTCCCATCATTCATCACAGTCTGTCTCTCACCTGTCTGTCTCTAACTTGTCTCTCTCTCACCTGTCTCTCTCTCTCGCCTGCCTGCCTGTCTCTCACCTGTCTCTCACCTGTCTCTCTCTCACCTGTCTGTCTCTCACCTGTCTGTCTCTCACCTGAGATCATTAATGGCCAGATTGAAATCTCCTGTCGAAGTCATTTTGAGTCCCAAATATGTGTAGCTGTGTGTGTGTTCTATGTCAGTGGAGCCCAGTAAGAAGCGGTGTGGGTTCCCCTGACCCCTGGGTCGTTTCTGGAAGACCATAATCCTGGTCTTTTCCACATTAACTGTCAGGGCCCAGGTCTGACAGAAGGTCTCCAGATGAACTGTCAGGGCCCAGGTCTGACAGAAGGTCTCCAGATGAACTGTCAGGGCCCAGGTCTGACAGAAGGTCTCCAGATGAACTGCCAGGGCCCAGGTCTGACAGAAGGTCTCCAGATGAACTGCCAGGGCCCAGGTCTGACAGAAGGTCTCCAGATGAACTGTCAGGGCCCAGGTCTGACAGAAGGTCTCCAGATGAACTGTCAGGGCCCAGGTCTGACAGAAGGTCTCCAGATGAACTGTCAGGGCCCAGGTCTGACAGAAGGTCTCCAGATTAACTGTCAGGGCCCAGGTCTGACAGAAGCTTTGCAGATGATCCATTTGCTGTTGTAATGCCTCCTTAGATGGAGCTAGCAATATTAGATCATCTGCAAACAGGAGGCATTTAATTTGTGTATCAGAGAGGGTGAGTCCAGGGATATCGGATTGTTCTAATGATTTAGCCAATTGATCAATATAAATGTTAAATAGGGTGGGGCTGAGACTGCAGCCCTGTTTCACCCCTCTACTTTGGGGGAAGACATCTGTTTCCATATTGACCATTTTCACAGCACATTTATTATTTGTATACATTGTTTTAATGATATCATATGTTTTCCCCCCTACACCGTTTTCAATCAACTTCAGAAACAGACCGTTATGCCAAATTGAGTCGAATGCTTTTTTGAAATCTACAAAACAAGAGAAAATCTTCTTATTTTGGTGGACATGTTTATGAATGAGGGTGTGGAGGGTATATATATGGTCTGTAGTCCGATGTTGTAAATCCAATCTGACTCTTGCTCAGGACATTATGTTCACTGAGGAAGTCTTGCAGTCGGCTGTTTAGGATGCTGCAGAATAACTTCCCCAGGTTGTTGCTGACACATATGCCTCGGTAATTGTTTGGGTCAAATTTAGTTCTATTTTTAAATATTGGTGTGGTGATTCCTTTGCTCCAGATGTCAGGGAAATGTCCAATGCTCAGAACGACGTTGAATAGTTTCAACATGGCAGTGTTGAACCATAGACTATATATATAAATGGACGTAGTGTCCGTGACGTCACCCATAGGATTCTGCAGAGTTGCCTAGAAGCCCTTAGTAGGCGGAGTCGGCCACTAACGGCTCGACAGTGACGTCAGAGTCTAACTCCCGCCTGCTCCAGCCTGATCCAAATAAGGGCAAAGAGGCGGAGGCGGGACCTGCTGCCACCGACCTGGAAGTTCCAGAGCTTGCTCAGGCTAAGAAGCTAAGCTAAAGGAAACCTTCATACAAAAACACATGAAAAGTTATATGTTAGGTGTGTAGGGTTACAGACTGCTTAACAAGCAAAACATAGAACTTAAATTAGTGATGCAATGCTGAAATGTAAAAATGTGACAGTCAAAAAGCTTAGGTGTTTTAATGCCATATTCACTTAATAACGCATGAACAACTTTTACAAATATTTCTATATAGTCTGTGTTGGTAAATGTCATCTACGTTGCACATTTCCTGCTGAAATACATGCATACCAAGTTACTGCGTGGCACTTTGGTTTTGATAAAACAGTGTAGTTCCACTATATAAACGTTACATTCATAATCAAACGAGACAATCTGCAGGAGAATGAGCTATTTTTGTTATTCTTAATGCCTGTCATTCACACGTTAATAAAATTAAATAAGTAGGCTACCGATACATAGCAGAACAATTGTGGCGATGTTCAGCTTAATAAGCCTTGTTCAACATAATTTCTTTAGCTAATACTACAGAGGGCTGCAGGTGAACCAAGTCCGCGTTTCGCTGCATTCCTTGATCTCCAGTTATAACGCCGGACTAGCCCCCTGCGGCTCCGTTAGCTCCGGCGGCGGACTCCGGCGGCCACCACTGGGATAATTGGGTCCCCTTTTAACATTTGCTCCCGTTTAACATTATGGCGTCATAGCCATAGACTATAAAAGTCTTACCCAAGGCTGAATCATAAACTAAACTGTGTATATATATATATCAAGTACAGTAACTACAACTAGCTAAGGTTGTAGCCTAGCAGAGTGGACAAGTTGCTGTTAGCTGACAGTGAGGCACGTACCTGTCCATCAAAGTGACCACGCCCTCATTTATGCAAAAACGTTAAGACCTGATATAAATAAAAGGGTCGTGTTAGAAAACAATTCACTCACCAATTCATAAGCATGAAGGTGGAATCTAACTATATCCCGAATAATTTGTATTGCATCCAGGGGCAGAAACATGTTTATTTCTGCTGTAAAGTTGGGCATTTTAACATGGGGGTCTATGGAAATGGATCCTTTCTGCAGTCATCGCCTATCGGCCAATAGATGACCTGCAGTTTGTGGCACTTCCTTATTGGCCTCCCGGCTCTGCCCCAGAGTTTGCCGCTTGTGTTGAACTTATGGCTGCTAAATTTCAGCATTTCATTTAAAATGCCATCAGGACCACTGGCCTTCCTTGGTTGTAGGGCCTGTGTTTTAGCCAGGAGCTCTTCCTCAGTAATTGTATTGTCTTTATTAGGATCCCCATTAGCACTAGCATGAGCATTGGCTATTCTTCCTGGGGTCCTCACACACGCAAAACATACATAAATATACATGCAACAAAATTAAAACAAAACAAAACAGCTCATAATTTCATGCAATTTACAGTGCTGTATGAAGTGAAAACTAAAATGGTCAAAAGGCCAAACAAAAGTAAATACAAATAAGAGTACATAATACTATATGCATACATAGCCACAGACACAGTTCAAATTTACTTTACAATACTGTGTGGCCATAGCTCTTCCGGATTGGTCCATTTTGTTCCGGGTACGGCATGACATCATGCCGTACCCGGAACGAAATGGAAGAATCAAATGGACAATGACGTATCTCCAATGAGGCGTTTTGGGGAGGTATTTTCTGTGTTAGAGTTTTACTCGCTACAGGGTGTACTCTGAGGGTTTGTGACTCTGCACACCGTTTACATGCATAAAAACCTTCATAACACACAAGGGGACGGGTAATAACCGGAAAAGCATGACATGGGCCCTATAACCTGTTAAGCCAGAGAGACCCCAGTACCGGGGCACTGCCGCAACATCTTGCAGGAAACAATGTCTGAGGGCATGTTCATTTAATAAACTATGAATGTTTTATATGCATGTAACGGGAAGAAACTCATCTAACTGATCTTTTTTTTTTTTTTTTAAAGAAAACCCACAATGCTAACACTGAGCCTCTGAATTAGCAACGAGCGAAAAATGCTAACACCTTACTGCACCGAAAATAACTCACAAAACCTTATTATTTATCTCTTCTCTACATCCATGACATCGTTTCACATCGTGAGGTGACACAGAATCGATGGGTACCCTCATTATCACTGAATTATACGTATTTGCGACGTTATAAACAAAAACGGACATCAAAACAGGTGACGCTAGGTAGCTAAAAATGCTAACATTTTTACCTTGGCTCTGTAGTCTCTCCAAAGTGGTCTTCAATGGCATTAAAACGATAAAAACGCTGAAGTTAATCCATAGGTTAATCCAATGTGTCTGTGTCCCTTTGAAATGATTTATGATAATCCATGAGCAATAAAACTGCTTTTCCGTTTCCAGATGTCAAAGCTAGAGATAGGTTCACTCTGATTGAAAATTACATGCGCGAAGCCCCCACCTTTTCTCTTCACAACGTGTGTGTGTGGGGGACTCCCCCTTCGATTCTATTGGCTCTAACGGTCAGAAAGAGGTGTCAACCATCAAAATCGACCAAGGGGGGCCAGAGATATGGAAAATCCACCCAAATGACCCCAGAAGTGGTTTATTTTTGCTAAATCTCTCTAGAAAGGTAAAATGTCACTTGTTTTGCATCAATCTTGATACAGGGTACTTATTATATGTTGTACTTTGGATTCCTAAAGCTTTTAGTCTACTAACCCATCATCCAAGGGTAGTTTTCACTGTAAGTAAAAAAGAATCTTTGGACGGACACTATAATTTACAGTTTTTTACTATGTAAAATCTGAATTTTCTTTAAAATAAAAAACATCTATATTGATTATGACTTTTCTACATCCAACTCACAGGTTTATCATTACTTTGAGAACAAAGATTATTAATTTAACCCTTTTAGAAGGGAAGATATGGTCATTTGTTCTGGGAATGGCATTTTCGAGCCTGAGACCTGAAAAACAGGCTCAGGGCTCAACAGGTTAAATTATTTTTTAGCGACCTTTTAAATGTACTTGAAAATGTTCCTGAATGTATTGTCTAAAGGGTTCTGGTTGTCTTTAACGACTGATTCTAGAATGTGTAGTTTGTTGAGGAGATCATTTTGGGCCGAATTCAGTGTAACGCTACTATACAGGTTTTCAAAGTGTGTTTTCCAAATGTCCCCATTTTGAATAGCCAGTTCTTCCTTGTGTGGTTTGCTGAAAGAGTGCCATTTCTTCCAGAAATGATTTGAGTCAATGGACTCTTCAATGATTTCAAGTTGGTGCTGTGCATGTTGCTCCCTTTTAGTTCTGAGTGTTCTTCTGTATAATTTCAGTGTTTCCCAATATTGGAGGCGGAGCTCAGGATGGTCAGGTTGTCTGTGTTTTTGATTTGATAAACTTCTGAGGGTTTTTCTCAGATGTCTGCAGTCTGCATCAAACCACTTTTCATTGGCTGACTTTTTAGATTAGTGACTGGAAAAAGCTGCAGTACATATGCCGAGCCTGTACGTGGCGCTGTAACTTCCTCCAGAAAAAGCAGCGAAGAAGAATGGTTGTCATGGTTGCCCTTCTGTTTATTCACCGTGGTGTGGGCCGGGGGAACCGGGCAGAGTTTTTTGCCGGTCAACGCGTGTAAAAGTTTAAATCTTCCGGACAAAATTATAAAAGTGCCGGTCAAAGGTCTTCTTTGTTATTTATTGAGCTTTAAAACAAATGAATAACGACTCTATATAATGACATATAATAATAAAATACACGGAGCCTCTCTTTTCCCTCTCTTCTCACAGTGTCAGTGTCTGTCTCATGCAGCAGTTGATCCAATAAGTAAACTCGACAGTAAAAAATAAACATATTTATAACTAGTTTAGGTAGTTTGAGAGGTAATTAAAATAGCTAAGGGTGATGATCTGACTTGAAGTGTGTGTTTTGCTCCCGCTGCATCACAGCAGGAGGAGCTGCGTGTCTCCGTCCTGTCAGATTAGACTTCACTCGCGTTTATGTCCATATCGAGATAAAGATAAATAATCTGAATTCAGTGTGCAGTGTACTTTGACGCGGGGGTGAGCAGCAGAGGGGGGGGGAGGCGGGGCTATTGCGTCATCATTATCACAAAATGTTCGTATAGAGGCGATCACACGGAGCCGTATGACCCCCCAGAGCGCTCCGTTCCCAGATCTATCCACCTTTGGACCCGTTGTCGTTTGCAGGGTCCGTTTCTATCGTTTAGTTACGGCCTCGTGTGGCAAACAGGGCTATACGCAAGAGAAGTATGCGGATACAACCCGTTTTCGTCCTCGTGGGGCACCAGCCTTAGACGTTGTGTGGTCATTGTATAACTCCACACGCCTTTTCTCCTCATTTAATGCATTTTAACGGCTGTAATCGTTGTTAACGTAAAACCGGAAGTGACGTCAAAAGCTTTTCAAAATAAACTTTAGCAACAACGTTAGCCACAAGCCAATGCTAACCGGAAATGTTTTCAGAATAAAACAGTTTTAAGCTTACTGTATGTTTAAACTAAATTACGTCATTAAACATTGATTTTAATTTCTTACAGTGTTAGTTAGCTAGCAGGACAGTTAGGCTAACCGTCAGTTAGGATAAACCGTCAGTTTGGCAGTTGGTTAGCAGTTGGTTAGCTTCTCTGCTGGGTTCTTCGGTTGAATAGTGCTAGTGTAACGTCCGAGGTGTTAAGGCTTCAAGAATACTTCTGTGTAACAAGAACTCAGGAACTTAGTACTTTTTGGAGCGTCACAGATAGCGCCTCCGTTTATTTATCGTCGAGTCACACCACACTCCCTCTCACCACTCCAGGACAGACTGCGCATGCTCACAACACATGACCTCTCAACCCAATGCTTACATGCGTCCCCCCTTACTGAAAGAAATGTCCCCATTTCCACACACATGGTGAGAACACAACAAAACATCAAAAAAACAATACAACCACGAAAAAACCCAAAAACATAACAAAACTACACACTACCCTGCAGAATAATACATGCAGGCATGACGTACATTTGAAGAAAAAAAAAAATCTTTGAATAAAAACAATGACAAACAAAACACATCCACAGCCCACATAAAACATCAAACTTGGTATGACATAACCTATTCCCCTGTCCTGCACACTTGAAACATGAAAAAAACCAATTATGCAGCATAGAATACACAGGAGAAAATAATCACACAAGCATGTAAACACCAGTCATTCAGCCCATAACAAAGTCCATAAATCGGACAGGAGGCCGCGCTAACCTCCCAGCCCGGGACACCGTCGGTGCGGCTTGTTCGAGCTCAGGGGAATCACCAGCCCCAGAACCCGGCCCAAGATCACAGTCACTTTCCCCATCGGAAAACCTCAAGCGTCCAGAGCTCTGTGGGGAGACTGCATCTTGCAACGGAAGAGCCTGAGAAAGGTTTAAGAGAGACCTTGATGGTCCCTCCAAGGGAAAGGCTACCGACAGGTTGTATCGCTGTAGTCTGTCGTAATGGACAGTTTGGAGAGAGGCTTCATCCCCAAACGGGCTACTAGTTGGTACGTGACCCCCACTTCATCACCCCTATCCATTCACTTCTGCACCAGATAAGGCCCCTTCCAGTGGGGAGCCAGCTTACGGCGGCTCTCAGTGGGATCATTTAACCACACCAAATCCCCGACTTCATACGGGTCGTGCCTCACTCTGGCGTCATAGTACGACTTCTGTTTGCTGCTTGCAGCAAAATTGTTATCCCTTGTCTGATCAAACGCCGTGTCCAAGCGTCTGAGAAGGGAACCAGCAAAGTCTTCCCGGGGACCCTGCACCAGATCATCCTGCTTTGGACCCAGTAACACATCCACAGGAGTCCTGGCCTCCCTGCCATACGTGAGAAAATACGGCGTGAAGCCTGTGCTGGAATGTACACTGGTATTGTACGCAAACGCGACCTGTGACAGAAAAGAGTCCCACTCCCCCTCACATGATAGAAGAGATTTCGCCAACTGATCGATAAGTGTCCTATTAAACCTCTCTACCATGCCATCAGACTTCGGATTGTAAGGCGTGGTGTGCGTCTTCTTCACACCTAACACGCCGCACAAATGCCTCACAACATCTGATTCGAACTGTCTGCCCATATCAGTGTGCAGAGTTTCCATTACCCCATGCTCCAAGATGTAGTTCTGGAAGAGACACTCCGCGACCGTCGGGGCTTTTTGATCGGGGATGGCATACAGATTTACAAATTTTGTGAAATAGTCCTCAATAACCAACACATACCGGTTGCCTTTTGATGTGACCGGTAACTCCAGTATGTCAGCCGCCACACGCTGGAAAGGTCTAACTGCATGTGAAGTTCTCATGGGGGCATGGTGTTTAGGCACCGGGGACTTCCTTCTCTGACAGGCATAACATTGGTCACACCACGAACGAATGTCACTGTGCATGGAGGGCCAATAACACACACTTCTTGCGCGTGCCAAAACGCGATCATACGCCAGGTGAGCAGTCAGTGGAGCACCATGCAAGTGTCCCAGGACCTCTGTAACTAAGACAGCAGGAACAACAACCTGACAGCCAAACAACTCTACATAAAAGTGTTAAGCTCACCGGTAGCTACAGGAGTGAACTCACAATGCTGAACACAGGACGATGAAACAGAGCTTTTGAGGTAGAAAAAGGTTTATTAACCAAAAACCTTATATAGAGTCAGACGAGGGATTAAATATCCAATAAACCCAAAGCCAGGGTTTGTTAACTGAGGTGGTGCGGGTATGCACGGAGATACTCTGGCGAGGAGAGCCGGGGGACCAGAGCTGGTGAGAGTCGACAGGAAGGAGCTGGTGTGCGTGGAAGCACGAAGGTACACTGGCGAGGAAAGCCGCTGATCCAGAGCTGGCGATAGTTGACAGGTTGGAGCCGGTGTGCGTGGAAGCACGGAGATACTCAGACGAGAGGTACGTGGCTGGATGTGGCAGGCAGAGGAGTAGGCAGATGGATTCTGACGGAGAACACAAGGGTTAGATTCGGCAGGAACACAGAGAGTTAGTTTTACCATAAACTACATGTACCAAGTCGAATTACCAGCGAGGTGAAACGACGAACTGGTGAATACTGGATGAGAGGACCGGGCATATAAGCAGGTGAAGGTGAGTAGTGTAATCAGGATGATGAGCAGCAGCTGCGGAGGTGAGTTGGCGGGAATCAGAAGTGGGTCAGCCACACCCAGCCAGGGAGACAGACACACAGACAGACAGAACGAACATAACAAACATAAAACAAAGAAGAGAAGAAGGAGGGAGATACTGTAAATCCTCACAGTACCCCCCTCTCCACGGGAGCCTCCTGGCGACCACCAGGCTTGTCAGGGTGTGCTCTGTGGAACTCCCTCACCATGACAGGGTCCATGATGCGTGACCGAGGCACCCAGCAACGTTCCTCCAGGTTGTAACCCTCCCAATCAACCAAGTACTGAAAGCCCCTGCCCCGGCGTCTGACATCCATAAGCCGACGCACGGTGTAGGCAGGATGATCATCGATGACTCGGGGGGGAGGAGGGGGAATGGTTGGAGGGCACAGGTCACTAGTGTGGACTGGCTTGATCTGGGAAACATGAAAGGTTGGATGAACCTTCATGGATCTGGGGAGTCTCAAGCGGACAGCAGAGGGGTTAATAATGCGCTCAATGAGGAAAGGCCCAAGGAACCGAGGGGACAGTTTCTTTGACTCGGTGAGGAGTGAGATATTTTTGGAAGACAACCAAACTGATTGTCCAGGGGTGTAATGGGGAGCGGCATGTCTGTGACGGTTAGCTGACCGTTGATTCCTGGTAGAAGTCCGGAGGAGTTCTGAGCGAGTGTCCCTCCAAATCTTACGGCACCGTTGAATGTGATGCTGGACAGAAGGAACTGCCAACTCACTCTCCTCCTCAGGAAACAGGGGAGGTTGGTACCCTAAGGAGGCTTCAAAAGGAGAGAGAGCAGTTGCAGAAGACGTGAGTGAATTAAAGGAATACTCCACCCAGGGTAGAAGGGAGCTCCAGGTAGATTGATTGCGATTGGCAACACAGCGGAGAGTAGATTCCAGGTCTTGATTGGCCCTTTCAGTTTGACCGTTTGACTGGGGATGATAACCAGAAGTTAGACTGACCGATGCACCAAGTGAATGACAGAAATTCTTCCAAACCAGAGAGATGAACTGAGGTCCACGGTCGGAGACGATGTCAGCCGGGATTCCATGCAGGCGGAAAACATGCTGGGTGAGAAGTTGACCGGTCTCCAGGGCTGAGGGAAGCTTGGGCAGAGCTACAAAATGGGCACATTTGGAGAAACGGTCTACAACTGTTAGAATAGTTGTGTTTCCTTGTGAGGGAGGTAGGCCGGTGACAAAATCTAGTGCAATATGAGACCAAGGTCGACTTGGGATAGGAAGGGGCTGGAGCAATCCTGCAGGTCTCTGATGAGAGGCCTTGCTCCTAGCACATGTAGTGCAGGCTGAAACAAACTCCTTAGTGTCCTTGTCAACTGTTGGCCACCAGAAATGTCTCCGGAGAAGAGAGAGTGTGCGGTTGGCACCAGGATGATTAGCGAAAAGGGAGCTGTGGACCCACTGCAGGACTTGAGAACGGACAGAGTTGGGGACAAACTGACGGTTTGGCGGACCACAACCAGGGTCCGGTTGCTCCAATAGCGCCTCCTGGATGGAGTTACTGATCTCCCAGGTGAGGCCACCCACAACACAGCTCAGGGGAAGAATAGAGTCAAAAGACGTGACTGGTCCCTCAGACAAAAACGACCTGGACAGGGCGTCGGGTTTAGTATTCTTGGAACCAGGACGATAAGTTAGAGAGAAGTTGAAACGACCAAAGAAGAGGGCCCACCTGGCCTGTCGGGAGTTTAGCCGTTTAGCAGACTGAATGTACTCCAGGTTCTTGTGGTCAGTCCAAACCAGGAATGGCTGCTCGCTGCCCTCGAGCCAGTGTCGCCACTCCTCCAACGCCATCTTCACTGCCAGCAGCTCTCTGTTGCCCACATCATAATTTCTCTCAGCTGGGGAAAGACGGCGAGAGAAGAAAGCACATGGGTGAAGCTTATTGTCTGGCCCTGCCGTCTGAGACAAAACAGCGCCAACCCCGATGTCAGATGCATCTACCTCCACCACAAACTGCTTGCTTGAGTCTGGCTGGATGAGTATGGGGGCAGATGTGAACAAGGATTTGAGGAGAAGAAATGCCTTGTTAGCATCAGTAGTCCAGGTAAACTTGATCTTGACAGAAGTGAGACTGGAGAGTGGAGCTGCTACCTTGCTATAGTTCCTGATGAACCGGCGATAGAAGTTAGCAAAACCCAGGAACCTCTGCAGCTCCTTCCTAGTAGTGGGGACTGGCCACTCGGAGACAGCTAGGATCTTTCCTGGATCAGCCTCCAACTTGCCCTGCCTGATGATATATCCCAGGAAGCTGACCCGCTCCTGGTGAAACTCGCACTTCTCAGCCTTGACGAACAGCTTGTTCTCAAGCAGCCTTTGCAGCACCTGACTGACGTGGTCCTGATGTTCCTCCAGACTCGTGGAAAAAATCAAGATGTCGTCAATGTAAACGAACACGAATCGGTTAAGGAAGTCTCGTAGGACATCGTTAACCAGGGCCTGGAAAACAGCGGGGGCATTAGAGAGTCCAAAGGGCATGACAAGATATTCGAAGTGACCAAGGGGGGTGTTGAAAGCTGTCTTCCACTCATCTCCTTGGCGAATTCGAACAAGGTGGTAGGCATTCCTGAGGTCGAGCTTGGAGAAGATGGTGGCACCTTGGAGAGGTTCAAAGGCTGAGTTTATCAGGGGAAGTGGGTACTTGTTTTTAACTGTAATGTTATTTAGCCCACGAAAGTCAATACAGGGTCGGAGAGACTTATCCTTTTTGTCCACGAAGAAAAACCCAGCACCCAGAGGAGAGGAAGAAGGACGAATTATCCCAGAAGCAAGAGAGTCACCGATGTATCTCTCCATGGACTCTCTTTCAGGCCGAGACAGATTATAAAGCCTGCTGGTGGGTAAAGGAGCTCCAGGCAGCAGATTGATGGGACAATCATAGGGACGATGAGGAGGGAGAGAGAGAGCTTTCTCCTTGTTGAAGACCCCACTCAGGCTGTGATAAACTTCAGGAACACCAGACAAGTCAACTTCAGCAGAGACACAAGGAGCAGACTTAGGTTCGACAGGGACGGGAGGCACAGCAGACTGTAAACAGTGAAGGTGGCACGACTGGCTCCATTCCATGATTCTTCCTCCGGCCCAATCAATATGTGGATTGTGGGTGCGAAGCCATGGGTATCCAAGAACCAAAGGGGTTGCTGGTGAGGAAATAACCTTCAGTTGAATCTCCTCTCTGTGATTACCAGAAATAAACAGGGTTAAGGGTTGTGTCTGCTGTGTAACCTTAGAAATGCTTTTCCCATTTAAAGCATATGCTGTCAGAGGTTCTGTTAGAGTTTCCAAATGTAACCCCAGCTGTTTGGCTAGTTCACAGTCCACAAAGCTATCCTCAGCTCCAGAGTCAACGAGAGCAGAAAGGGGCAATGTCTGAGCGTTGAAACAAAGTCTAGCAGGAATCAAAAAACGGCTCAAAATTGGGGCTACAATAGGTGTAGGAAGCGAACTCGTCAGGACCCCCAACTTTACTGACGAGCCCTTGCGTTTGGGCGAACAGGACAGCCAGAGAGGATATGGCCACCCTTTCCACAGTACAGGCATTCTCCACACCTAATACGTCGAAGGCGCTCCTCAGGGGATAATCCAGTGCGTCCCAACTGCATAGGTTCCACCATAGCAGAAGTGGGCACGCGGGTTGGTGAGGTGAAGCCAGATGGTCCGGACACAGAGGGAGCAAACCTGGGAGAACTGTTTGGCTGATAAGGCAAAGCAAAAGGAGGACGCTGCGTGCGCTCCGCACGGCGCTCCCGCAACCGGCTGTCGAGACGAGAAACCCAGGAGATTAAGGATTGGAGGTCAGCAGGCTCCTCTCTTGCAGCCAGCTCATCCTTCAGTTGATCCCTCAATCCCCTAACAAACACAGCCCTTAAAGCCGCCTCGTCCCATCGGGCTTCTGCCGCCAGTGTGCGAAACTCGATAGAATAATCTGCAATGGTTCGAGTTCCTTGTTGCAGATTCAACAGACGATTAGCAGCTGAGCCAGAGTGTTCAGGATGATCAAAAACAGAGGAAAAATGATCCGAAAAAACTCCAAAGGAAAGTGTATTGTAATCCACAGAAGAACTCAATGCTTCGGCCCAGGTTAAAGCTCTTCCACGAAGCAAACTCAACATATAGTTAATCTTAGTTCCATCAGAGGAAAAAGACACGGGGCGCTGGCGAAATACCTTATTGCATTGAAAAAGAAATCCTCTGCATTTCTCCACCTCTCCGTGGAAAGGCTCAGGATCGGCAATGGGGAAGTCCCG
This sequence comes from Trematomus bernacchii, assembly GCF_902827165.1. NCBI lineage: Eukaryota > Metazoa > Chordata > Actinopteri > Perciformes > Nototheniidae > Trematomus > Trematomus bernacchii. The sequence continues at coordinate 61,394 of NW_022987740.1, forward strand.
GCATGGAGTGGAATCCACAGGTGGATAGGAGGAGGCAGGAAGTGTACCAGAAGACGTCAAAGCAGAGACCTGAGCAGCAAGGTTTGAGACGTTTAGAGCCATGGATTGATTGCTCTCCACTAAGGCTCGAATCATCTGCTCATGATGGCCCAGAAGATTTCCCTGATGGGAAATGGCGTGCTGGACTGAGGCGGGATCCGATCCGGCATCAGCGGAGCTCATAGTGACCAGTTCGTACTGTTAAGCTCACCGGTAGCTACAGGAGTGAACTCACAATGCTGAACACAGGACGATGAAACAGAGCTTTTGAGGTAGAAAAAGGTTTATTAACCAAAAACCTTATATAGAGTCAGACGAGGGATTAAATATCCAATAAACCCAAAGCCAGGGTTTGTTAACTGAGGTGGTGCGGGTATGCACGGAGATACTCTGGCGAGGAGAGCCGGGGGACCAGAGCTGGTGAGAGTCGACAGGAAGGAGCTGGTGTGCGTGGAAGCACGAAGGTACACTGGCGAGGAAAGCCGCTGATCCAGAGCTGGCGATAGTTGACAGGTTGGAGCCGGTGTGCGTGGAAGCACGGAGATACTCAGACGAGAGGTACGTGGCTGGATGTGGCAGGCAGAGGAGTAGGCAGATGGATTCTGACGGAGAACACAAGGGTTAGATTCGGCAGGAACACAGAGAGTTAGTTTTACCATAAACTACATGTACCAAGTCGAATTACCAGCGAGGTGAAACGACGAACTGGTGAATACTGGATGAGAGGACCGGGCATATAAGCAGGTGAAGGTGAGTAGTGTAATCAGGATGATGAGCAGCAGCTGCGGAGGTGAGTTGGCGGGAATCAGAAGTGGGTCAGCCACACCCAGCCAGGGAGACAGACACACAGACAGACAGAACGAACATAACAAACATAAAACAAAGAAGAGAAGAAGGAGGGAGATACTGTAAATCCTCACAAAAAGTCCCTCCACAAAAGTCAGCCGGGGAAACTCATGCCAAAGTCTCTTCACACCCCGACTAGCATCTTTTAACCTCCATCTAGGGGGCCGTTGGCCATGCTCCAGCCAGGCCAAAACTTGTCCGATGTCTGCATCCTTTTGCTGGAGCTCCCTAATACCGGAGCCATCATGTGACAGAGTGAAGATTAGGGTCTGGTCCACTGAAGACCCTGAGTCAGGAGAAGGAGGGCCTGAAATCGGTCCCTGGGCTTGGGCCGTGGCAGGAGTCCCCACAGCACACACATCACTAGGACCACTGTCCCCAGCGCCAGGGAGAATTGTATTCAAGGGAGCGGATGTGGCATCGAGACTGCCTGAGTTCTCCAAAGCTTCAGGGGTGTCAGGCCTGCGTGAAAGGGCATCTGCATTTGTGTGTTTGGCCCCACTCTTGTGCACAATCACCCAGTCGTATGGGTCCAGCTCCAGAGCCCAACGGCTACGACGCCCCGTCCTGTCATTGTCAACCTGAAGTCGTCGCAGACCCAACAAAGGTTGATGATCTGTGATAATTGTGAAGGGGAGAAGACCCAAGTAATGCCTGAAATTACGCACTGCCCACACTATCGCCCACAGCTCCCTGTCGTAGGTGGACCAACGCCGTTCAGCTGCTGTGAGGGAGCGACTAGCGTAGGCCACTACTCTCTCCAGGCCATCCCCTTCTTGTGACAGCACAGCCCCCACAGCAATCTGCGAAGCATCTGTACCCAGCACGAAACTCTTGGTGAAGTCCGGGTGACACATGATAGGTTCGGCACAAAGACCATCCCGCAAAAACTCAAATGCCCCCTGGCAATCCGCCGTCCACTGAAAAGGGACATCCTTCCCTGTCAGATGGTTGAGGGGGGCAGCACGCTGGGCAAAACTCCTCACAAACCTCCTATAATAAGAGCAGAGACCCAGAAAAGCACGCACCTCTGTAGCGGACCATGGAACTGGCCAAGTCTTTACCTTATCTGTGTTACGGGGGTCAGGACGAAGCCCCCCGGCGGAGATGACGTGACCAAGGAATACCACGTGATCACGGGCAAGATGGCACTTCCTGGCGTTCAATCTAAGCCCAGCTGCCCCAATCCGAATGAAGACCTCCTCCAAAGCAGACATGTGGGCCTCAAACGAACTACTGTAAATTAGTATATCGTCAAGATACACCATGCAGATGTGCCATGGCAGCCCCCTTAACACCAGCTCCATAACCCTCTGGAAGGTAGCGGGTGCATTGGTTAGACCCATAGGCATGGATTTGAACTGGTATAGGCCCTGGCCAGTGGTGAATGCTGTCTTTTCGCGGTCCTCCTCAGCCATTTCCACCTGCCAGTAACCGTCAGAAAAATCCAAGGTGCTGAACCAGGAGGCCCCCGCCAATGCGTCCAATGTGTCATCCACCCGTGGCAGTGGATGAGAATCCTTTATTGTCACAGAGTTCAGTCCCCTGTAATCCACGCAGAATCGCCATGTGTTGTTCTTTTTCCTGACGAGGACCACTGGGGCGGACCACGGGCTACAACTCTCTTCAATTATGTCATCCTCCAACAGGCGCTGAACCTGTCTGCCTATCTCCTTCCGTTTTTCTGGCGAAGTACGGTAGGCCCGACGCTTGACCGGGGAATGATCACCTGTCTGTATGCAGTGTTTGATCAGACCGGTGTTTCCTGTTCTGCCCTTCCTAGAGCCGAACACCCCTTGGTGTTTCCCCATCAAGGCCTGCAGCTGCAGTCTCTGTTCAGCAGACAACAGGAAGCCAGCCACATCCGGCAGAGGGGTAGCCCCCTGCTGAGAGGGGAAAACCTCAGCGGGGGTGAGTAGATCACAGTCCTTAACATGGTGGAACACACCTAAATGGGAACCGGTGTGCAGCTTTAACTCCTTCTCTGTCGGGTTGAGCAGCCTTGCCACAGTGCATCCATTCTTCACCGGTGCAACTGTACGTGCAATCACAAGTCCCACGTTATCACGCACCTCAGGCTCCAGGTAGCCTAAGAAAGAGTCAATGGGCAGACCAGCAGTACGGGCAATATCCACATTAACTGGGACAATCATTTCACTGAAAGGGGGAATAATAGCATCAACAGACATTGATGTAACAACATTCTGGTATGAAATCTGTGGCATGCATGAGAGGAATATCAACATTCCCCAGGTGAAGCAGACAATGACCAACATCCATAACAGCTCGAGCCTGCAACATGAAATCAAACCCCAGCAGAATAGCTTGTGTTGCCCCTCGCACTACATGCACAGCCTGCTCCCTATGTTTGCCCCCCAACTGTATGGGAAGAGTCACAGTACCCAGAGTGTCCAACAATTGACCATTTACTGTGCGTGAAAAAGTGTACTGGGTATTTAGCACCCGTTTACGTAAGGCAGACGTGGACATTTTGAAGTCCTCAGAAATAAGTGAAACATTGGACCCAGAGTCAATCAAAACAGTAACATCAACACCCTCAACAAGTCCTCTAACATAGGCTGTGGGCTTAGACTCACCCACAGAACAAGAGTCCAATGCACGAGCAGGCGCTTTCCCAGCAGAATAGTCCATTTGACCATGTAGTGGTGAAACCGGCATCTGGGTCTCGACGCCAGTCACTGGAAGTTTCCCTGCAGCCGTCCGTGCGAGGATGGAGATGGTGACCGCCGAGAGGGAGACAAAAACCTCACTCCACGCCTTGGCTGACGTTCCCCAGCGCCGTGTGGTCCTTGCGGGACATCGCTGCCTGGTCGTCGTGGTGAGAAGTCCGCAGAGGTGTCTCGGGTTCCCCGCTCACGTGGAGACCATTCCCTGGCACCAAAACCATCCTGCGGTCTGCGCTGAGGAGAACGGCCCCTGCTGCGGTCGTCCCTGTGGGAATCACCGGTGGTAGATCTGCAACCAAACCCGCCACAGTCACAGTGGCAGGCACGCCGGTGCACCCTCTGCTCCACTTGGTCCTGCTGACGATCCCAGGTCAAGGCGGAGCTCCCTCTGCCATTCTCAGCTCCACGGTTATGTGCTCTCAAGTCTTTCACCTCAGTCTGTAAGTTGTCCACCTTCAAGGTGAGGCGTTCAACCACATTTATGAGCTTATCCGTGGTATTAGCCTTACAGTCGAAAACACCAGCCGATGGTGAATTTAGCGCTGCAGCAACAGCAGGATGCGGAGGACAGTAGGGCAAACCAGGCGTGTTCGACCTCATTGCCTGCCTGGCCCGCTCACAACGCCCAGCAATTATCAACGCCTCCTCCATATCAGTCGCCCCCTGTTCATGGCATTTTGCTTGAAGTGCAGGATCAAGGCCAGCCAAAAAACGTCTCAGCGGTCATAATCGGGAAACGCCTCAGCCACGAGTCTGGAAATGTCCGCCGCATACACCTCCAAACACTCGTTCGCCTGGCGGGGCCGTGCAGATACACACGTCTGGAAATAAAGCAGGAACTGTCTCTGGCCAAAAGCCTCCGCCAGCTTCTCCTTCACACGTTCGTAATCACCCTGCACATCTGCCGGCAAGCTGTCCCACAGCAGAAAAGCTGCACCGTCCAGTCTGGTAGGTAGAATGTTCAGCAAGGTAGCTGCGTAGCTCGTGCCCCTAGCACCCCTCGTCTGAGCACGAACAGCGGCTTCAAACTGTCTTATCCACGTAGCGAACTGCCTCTGGCCGTCGCCCCTAAACATCGGCGGCAGCTCCACTCATCACTACTCACAGAACCAGTCCAAGAAGCAGTACATCCGTTATAATCGTCTTCCATATCGCCGTCACTCTTCATTCCTCCGAACATGACGCTTCGACGCTAGCACCGTTAGCACAGCTAGCCAGCAGAGCCGACCAGAAAGTCCAGTAATTGTTCACAGAAAATAAAAATCCAAGAGCAGATAAAACACACTCCGATACCCTGCCACCAATGTAACGTCCGAGGTGTTAAGGCTTCAAGAATACTTCTGTGTAACAAAAACTCAGGAACTTAGTACTTTTTGGAGCGTCACAGATAGCGCCTCCGTTTATTTATCGTCGAGTCACACCACACTCTCTCTCACCACTCCAGGACAGACTGCGCATGCTCACAACACATGACCTCTCAACCCAATGCTTACACTAGTTAGCTAGCAGGACAGTTAGGCAAACCGTCAGTTTGGCAGTTGGTTAGCTTCTCTGCTGGGTTCTTGAGTTGAACAGTATTTTCCCTGGTTTCTTGCCATTTCTCTTTCTTTTTTTTGTTTCCAGGTAGGTAAATCCTTTCAACAAGTGGTTCTCCTTTCAACAAGTGGTTCTCCTTTCAACAAGTGGTTCTCCTTTCAACAAGTGGTTCTCCTTTCAACAAGTGGTTCTTCTTATCATTTTGTCAGAAAAGTCTCAGTTTATCTCATTTTAAAAACAGAAAAGTTAATATCTTCAGGAGCTCATGATGATGATGATGCTGTTCTCATCAATTCTCTCTCTCTCTCTCTCACCTGTCTCTCTCTCACCTGTCTGTCTCTCACCTGTCTCTCTCTCACCTGTCTCTCTCTCACCTGTCTGTCTCTCTCTCACCTGTCTCTCTCTCACCTGTCTGTCTCTCACCTGTCTACAGACATGCTGCTTCAGCCCAGCATCTCTGGGTCCTCCACCATGTACGGGGTCTCCGGGGCCCAGCAGCAGGGGGTCCAGGTGTTCAGAGGCTCCACCTTCAGCATCAGCTGCTCCATCCAGCCTCAGTACCCAGGAGGCTCCTTCCTGCTCAGCTCCTCCACTCACAACTACACCCAGCCAGCTGTCAATCACAGCGCCCACTTCCTGTTCCCGGCTGCAGAGCCCGCCCACCAGGGAAACTACAGCTGTGTTTATCACCTGTTGGTTCGCTCTCATAACTTCTCCTCAGAGAGCCGTCTGCTGTCTGTCACTGTCTCAGGTAAGCTCAGTGTCCACCTGTCTGTCTCTCACCTGTCTGTCTCTCACCTGTCTGTCTCTCACCTGTCTGTCTGTCACTGTCTCAGGTAAGCTCAGTGTCCACCTGTCTGTCTCTCACCTGTCTGTCTCTCACCTGTCTGTCTCTCACCTGTCTGTCTGTCACTGTCTCAGGTAAGCTCAGTGTTCACCTGTCTGTCTGTCACCTGTCTGTCTGTCACTGTCTCAGGTAAGCTCAGTGTTCACCTGTCTGTCTCTCACCTGTCTCTCTCTCACCTGTCTGTCTCTCACCTGTCTGTCTCTCACCTGTATGTCTCTCACCTGTCTCTCACCTGTCTGTCTCTCACCTGTCTCTCTCTCACCTGTCTGTCTCTCACCTGTCTGTCTCTCACCTGTCTGTCTCTCACCTGTCTGTCTCTCACCTGTCTGTCTGTCACTGTCTCAGGTAAGCTCAGTGTTCACCTGTCTGTCTGTCACCTGTCTGTCTGTCACTGTCTCAGGTAAGCTCAGTGTTCACCTGTCTGTCTCTCACCTGTCTGTCTCTCACCTGTCTCTCTCTCACCTGTCTGTCTCTCACCTGTCTGTCTCTCACCTGTATGTCTCTCACCTGTCTCTCACCTGTCTGTCTCTCACCTGTCTGTCTCTCACCTGTCTCTCACCTGTCTGTCTCTCACTTGTCTGTCTATCACCTGTCTCTCTCACCTGTCTGTCTCTCACCTGTCTGTCTCTCACCTGTCTCTCTCCCACCTGTCTGTCTCTCACCTGTCTCTCTCTCACCTGTCTGTCTCTCACCTGTCTCTCTCTCACCTGTCTCTCTCTCACCTGTCTCTCTCTCACCTGTCTGTCTCTCACCTGTCTCTCTCTCACCTGTCTCTCTCTCACCTGTCTCTCTCTCACCTGTCTGTCTCTCACCTGTCTCTCTCTCACCTGTCTCTCTCTCACCTGTCTCTCTCTCACCTGTCTGTCTCTCACCTGTCTCTCTCTCACCTGTCTCTCTCTCACCTGTCTGTCTCTCACCTGTCTACAGACCTGCTGCTTCAGCCCAACATCTCTGTGTCCTCCACCATGTCTGGGGTCTCCGGGGCCCAGCAGCAGGGGTTCCAGGTGTTCAGAGGCTCCACCTTCAGCATCAGCTGCTCCATCCAGCCTCAGTACCCAGGAGGCTCCTTCCTGCTCAGCTCCTCCACTCACACCTACACCCAGCCAGCTGTCAATCACAGCGCCCACTTCCTGTTCCCGGCTGCAGAGCCCGCCCACCAGGGAAACTACAGCTGTGTTTATAACATGGTGGTTCGCTCTCGTAGCTTGTCCTCAGAGAGCCGTCTGCTGTCTGTCACTGTCTCAGGTAAGCTCAGTGTCCACCTGTCTGTCTGTCACCTGTCTGTCTGTCACCTGTCTGTCTGTCACCTGTCTGTCTGTCACCTGTCTCAGGTAAGCTCAGTGTTCACCTGTCTGTCTGTCACCTGTCTGTCTGTCACCTGTCTCAGGTAAGCTCAGTGTCCACCTGTCTGTCTGTCACCTGTCTGTCTGTCACTGTCTCAGGTAAGCTCAGTGTTCACCTGTCTGTCTGTCACCTGTCTGTCTGTCACTGTCTCAGGTAAGCTCAGTGTCCACCTGTCTGTCTCTCACCTGTCTGTCTCTCACCTGTCTGTCTGTCACTGTCTCAGGTAAGCTCAGTGTTCACAGGAAGAGGATCATGTCTGTGTCTCTCTGATGCAGCTTTCACACCAGCGCTTTTCCCTTTCTAGCTCCTAGCTAGAGCTTTTCTGGTTCAGCTCCGGTTTCCCTTTTCAGCTCCCGCTCTGTTCACACCGCCCAGCTGCCGCTGCTGCGTCATGACGTCACCGTTTACATCGCTGATTTTCTCCCCAACGGAGCTCACAACAACAACAACAACAACAACAACGGGGGACTGCGTCGGGTCGATGATCGCGTTGCTTCTAATCATACGAAGCCAGATTAAATTAAATAACGACTTCTCCAACCTTATACTTTTCTCCAGAGTGCCGTGGTTCATTGTTTATTAATGTGTTTCATTTAGCGACCGCTGCAGTGCTGGCTGCTCTTCCACGGGAGTTTATTCTCCCGTTAGCTCCGGGTTAGCTCACACGGCTCTAAAGTATTCACTGTCTGACTGTCACACAAGCAGCTGATACATATCCCCAGTTCCCCTTAAGTGAATGTGTGTCAGTCTGAATTGACGCTGTTTGGCATCACAACGCTGTTATGAAAGTTTCTCTGGTATAACATGGGTGATGTTAGCATAGCAACCGAAGCTAAACTGACTACTTGCTAAGCCGTTTTCTACAGGCACTTTTTACCGGCGTATTTTTCATTATGATTCTACTTGTGATAGTCGGACATGACAACCTGTGCAGCCCATGTATTGATTCCATCCGATAGCTGGCCATCGTCCTTTACTTCTGCTACAAGGTAGGCATGTGTTCAGAGGACTGTGATGTGGGCCTGAAGAGGAGCAGTAATGGCGCATTTCCATTGCAGCGCGTAGCTCGCTTTAAGCGTGCCGTGTCGTGCCGTCCCCTTTTTTGGTTGTGCTTCCACTAGGCCTCGTTCCGGCGCGGCACGGCGCGGGGCCACTTTTTCCCCTCTTTTCTGGCCCTAGAAAATTGTGGTTCTATCGGGGCCAACAAACAGGGCTGAGTCGGGCTGAGTATGCTAAACTAGAGAGAGGAGCGCTGGCAAGAGGGCTAGAACTACAACAAGATGGACATATTTGACCGTGATTTAATTGTAATACACGTTTCAAAATGATGAAGTAACAACATACTGATACCGGTTAGTAAAAACCATGAATTAATGCTTTGTCAAGTCTGCAGACAGACGGCAGGCGAAAAACCTTTTAAAATTCGTGTTTTTCTAGATGGAGATTGGCTAAGCTAACGCAGTATATGCCCCGACCGTCCACACTCACAACAACGGCCTATACAGACATAAATAAAGCAGCGACTGTATTCACCATGACACAGGCAGTCTGTGGTTTGTACTTGTTTAACTTTTGTCGAGTTTCTGAACATATATAAGGAGCTGTGAGCTCTGAGTGCTCACAGCTAACGGCTGTGTTGTGTTTCTGGATTTCTCATTGAAGATGACGTCACGGCTCCGCCTACACTGCGTTACTACCCAGTTCCTAAACTGTAATGGAAGCGCAGCATGAAGTGAGTCGGCCCTGTTAAGGCCCAACGCGGCCAAGCCGTACCGAGCCGTACCGAGTGTGGCCGAGGCCGACCGTGTAGTGGAAATGCGCCATAAGTCACCTCTGTGCTTTCATGTCTCTGCAGGCCACCAGGGGGCAGCGCAGACAGAAGGACATGGAGCTGAAGAAAGTGAACCTGGCTGTTCCTGCATAGGAAGAGTAGCAGCTCCTCCTAAGCCATTTCTTGGTATGGCTGTAGCCTACCCCAGCCATACCCTGGCGCCGCCACTGATTATATGATGATTCAGCCCCTGCTCAGAGTACAGATGTCCTGATAGCAGAACTTCAGAGCTTCAAACCAGAGAAAATGTCAACTTTTTCTCAAAAATTCAACAATCTGACTTTTTCTAAAACGTTAAAAATTCGGACTTTTTCTCCAAAAAATCTGACTTTTTTCAAAATCTCAAAATTCGGACTTTTACTCAAAAATCTAAATGTTTTCTTTGTGAAAATCATTTTTTCTTTTTAATAACAATCAACAAATTCTGAGAAATGTCTTAAAACCACAGAATTCTGACTTTTTCTCAAAATTCTGTCTTTCTCTCGAAATCTCAAAATGTTGAACAAACTTCAAAATGATGTCTTTTGAGTTCTGTTGTATTTGTGATGGAGTTTTTGCTTAATTGTCTGTTTTTGCTTGTTTTTAGGAAGATTTGAGTTTTGTAATTAAAGGAACATTATTTCTGTTTAATTTAGGAATTTATCTGATTTCATCAAAAAGGATTTTGATATATATATATATTTTTTAATACTAAATGTTCTTTACAAATTTACTGAATTCTTAAATGATATTTTCATATTTTTTATATTTTAATATTTTTGCTTATTTGATAATAATTGAGCTCATTTCTCTTAAGGATTTTTGTATTTTGGTTTAATTCAAACATTTTGATTAATTTGGTTTTTAAAGATTTTGTATTATTTTGTTTTCTACCAAATTCTTTAAAAAAAATGTATTAAGTTTTTGTTTGTTTTATAAGAATTTCACAAAACTCTGTTCCTAAAAGATTTGCTGAATTTATTCATATTAAGGATTTTGCTTATTTTATAACAATTTAGCTTATTTTTTGCTTATTTGAAAAGAGTTTTTCTCCGTTTTGAACTAAAGGAATATTAATTTGACATAATGAATTTAAACATTTGTCTGAATTGATAAGAACGTGTCATTTGAGAGGAAGGGTCTGATATATATGAAGAGGTAAATCAGGTTAGATATAATGAGGGAACATGGAGAAAGACGTATAATGATGAGAACATGTGAATAAATGAAGCCCTGCACACAGACCTGAGATCAGATATCAGAGATCACAGAGATTATTTTCTATGTTCAATCAATTAACGGTGAAACTCTGCATGCTTTCAGTTTCTTCTGCACAGAACATACACATGGGACCAATTGTTATAAAGAGCACTTGACCTAAGCTATGTGAATATAACTAACTTGGTAGAATCACCAAATGCTGTAAAATAGGGAGAAATGTCAGTCATTTAACGGTTAGATATTGAAATTCTGATTCCATAGATGTGTCTCCCATCATCTAAAACCCCTGAATATTCTCTCAACTCAGTATTTACATTCTTTAATTCAAAGAAAATCAATAATATCTTTAAAAACTACAACTCCCTTTCTATCATCTGTGCACCGTGATGCAAAACGACACCATATTTGTAGTTTCCTTTCGGTATGCAAAGAGGTGTTGTGATAAGGGTTTTAAAAAGCCTATCGACCGATTGGATCAAATATAAAAGTCAGCTGAATTAGTGTTGATACTGCAAGGAGACGTATTGTGTGAAGAGAAATGTAAGATGTTTAATTGCTGATATATTTAAGATCCACGTCATGTATTCAGTTTCTGTGGCAGTGCTTCCTGTTTGTCCAGAAGTCTTCTCAGCAGGGCTCTATGAATACAGAACTACGGCAGATGTTAGTATTTAATGCAGCCGAACCGTGTATTACAATGCCGTTATGTGATGACCTCCAAAGAGAAAAGCAAGCACACTCAGAATCATTTGATTTTTTTAGAAAACATTTAGTTTTTATTATCGTATGAGCTACGACTCCCGAGTTGCATCACCACTAAAACATCCAATCACGGAGCTTGTTGACTAATCACGAGGTTTGTCAAGCAAAGACGACTGGCAGCGTCTACCCAACGATAGCTGAGGATTATGGGTAGTGTAGTTTCTTCGGCTATCTGAAACTCAGAAAAATCTATTTGTTTTCAGAATCGAAGAGCAAAACACAAAAGTATTGAACACAATTTAAACCAATCAATGTTGTGTAAATAACAAAGACTAACTGGCTTTTCTGAGTTGATGAGTAGTGCACATATAGATATTTAGATAATAGATATCAATAGGAAAACATAACGTAGCCATGTCAAGAAGCTGGCAAAAGAGAGCCTGAAATAACCCTTGACCTGGCTGCTAAGCTAACAGCATGTCCTGAGATACTCACACAGATTTAAACTAACCTACGACCAGATATTGTGTTTTTTATAGCACTTATTTTCTTTTTGAGGAGCTCAGAGCATCTTTGGAAAGTGAGAAACAAGAGGTTTATAACTGGTACTACATGGTGGTGGATAATGTCATGGATCATTTAGCACTATTCTTCTTCCTCAGTTTCCCTGCAGGTACTGAGCGGAGAAGACCTCCAGCTGAGTCTCCAGCTCCGTCGCTTTGTTCCTGAAACACAAATGAAACATACTTTTAATTTATTTCAAATGAGTTATCGTGTATCATATTAGCAGCGGCGCTCGTGAAGTGAATAAGGTGGAAACACAGGACGGATTCATTCCTGCGTAACGTTGGCCCTGCACTGAAATAAACAACATCTCAAATCTGCCGTCTGTGATTGGTTGTACCTCGTCACATGACAAACCATGCACACTTCCTCGAGTAAACAATACGGCCCTTATACAGGTGCATCTCAATACATTTGAATATCGTGGAAAAGTTCATTTCTTTCATTAATTCAATTCAAAAAGTGAAACTCATATATTGTATGGATTCATTACACACAAAGTGAAAGATTTCAAGGCTTTATTTGTTATAATCTGGATGATTACGGCTTACAGCTAATGAAAACCCCAAAATCAGTATCTCAGAAAATTAGAATATTGTGAAAAAGTTCAATATTGTAGACTCACGGTGTCACACTCTAATCAGCGAAGGTTTCCTGAGCCTTTAAATGCTCAGTCGGTCGAGCATCTGGTTCAGAAGGCTTCACCATCATGTGGAAGACTGCTGACTTGACAGTTGTCCAAAAGATGCTTATATTATGATAAAAGCATCTATGAAAACATAAAAACTAAAGTAAAATACATGTTCCCAAAGCAGACAGATAGCAACAGGTCAAGGCACATAGCAACAGGTCAAGGCACATAGCAACAGGTCAAGGCACATAGCAACAGGTCAAGGCACATAGCAACAGGTCAAGGCACATAGCAACAGGTCAAGGCACATAGCAACAGGTCAAGGCACATAGCAACAGGTCAAGGCACATAGCAACAGGTCAAGGCACATAGCAACAGGTCAAGGCACATAGCAACAGGTCAAGGCACATGTACAAACAGAGCGTTGTAAAGTGCACATTGTGTCAGTGTTGACAGAGCTGATTTTCCACTAACCATGTTTTTAAGTTAGATTTAAATAAACTGCAGGTGTTTTGTTCTCTAATCTTTTCTGAGCCTTCCTGGTGTCAAGCCACTCCTGAACCAGAGACAACGTCAGAAGCGTCTTACCTGGGCTAAGGAGAAAAATAAATGGTCTATTGCTCAGTGGTCCAAAGTCCTCTTTTCAGATGAAAGTACATTTTGCATTTCATTTGGAAACAAAGGTCCCAGAGTCTGGAGGAAGAGTGGAGAGGCACACAGGCCAAGTTGCGTGAAGTCCAGTGTGAAGTTTCCACAGTCAGTGATGATTTGGAGAACCATGTCATCTGCTGCTGTTGGTCCTCTGTGTTCTCTCAAGTCCAAAGTCAACGCAGCCGTCTACCAGGACGTTTCAGAGCACTTCATGCTTCCTTCTTCTGACAAGCTTTATGGAGATGCTGATTTCATTTTCCAGCAGGACTTGGCACCTGCTCACACTGCCAACAGTACTAAGACCTGGTTTAGTGACCATGGGATTACTGCGCTTGATTGGCCATCAAACTGGCCTGACCTGAACGCTATAGAGAATCTATGGGGTCAAGAGGAAGATGAGAGACACGAGAGCCAACAATGCAGACGAGCTGAAGGCCGCTATCAAAGCACCCTGGGCTTCCATCACACCTCAGCAGAGCCACAGGCTGATCGCCTCCATGCCACGCCACATGGACGCAGTCATTTGTGCCAAAGGAGGCCCAACCAAGTACTGAGTGCATACACATGAACATACTTTTCTGAAGGCCGACATTTCTGTATTAAAAATCCTTTTTTTATCGGTCCCCTTAACCCATAAGAACCCGGACCCATTTCTACTTTTGGGAAAATTAAGGGGAACATAATTTAGACTAAATGGACGACCTAGAACACATTTCTGACAAGAAACCCCCCTAGTGTCACATATCTGAAATGTGACATATATGTCCCATTGGGCTTTAATGGTAAAATAACTCTTATATATAACTTAATTAATGAGGATGATTTTTTGGTTTAAATTAGTTTGAGCATTCTTTGAATTGAAGAATAAAGAATATATTAACTCAATATAATTGAATCAGCTAAATGAACTGAGCAGATCATAATCATATTTCTAATTGTGCATATGTGTCACTCCGGGTTTACTGTGAAAGTTTAGGGTTAAAGTCCCGATCAGTGTCACAGCGATGTTGGTCTCATTTGTTTCATATCAATTTGATCAATAAATGTGTCCACAACAGGTTCAATGTAATAAAGGACATTTTCATTCTTAAATGGCTTGAATTTTACCTTTAGCAACAAAAAACAAGCTTTTGAAATGTAGCTAGTTCTGTCACATGTGTTAGTCTGGCACATGGACATCTTGGACATGTTGCCATGGGAACACAAAGTCACATGACCTGGACCAGGACCCACCAGACTGCTCAGGGTGTGTCACTTAGGGACTTTATGGGATAAAATAAAGGCTGAACTTTCCAGAACATTTAAAGTTCATGTGACTTTAAATGTCACATGAACTTTAAAGGACCCATAAATAACCCATAAGGACCCACCGTGTCATGGTGGGTCCTTATGGGTTAATATTCTAATTTTCTGAGATACTGATTTTTGGGTTTTCATTAGCTGTAAGCTGTAATCATCAAGATTCAAACAAATAAAATGTGAGTTTCACTTTTTGAATTGAATTAATGAAATAAATGAACTTTTCCACGATATTCTAATTTATTGAGATGCACCTGTATAATAAAGGTTAGGTAACGTTAAAGGTGGGGTAGGTCATTTTGAGAAACCAGCTGGAGTGCGCTAGAATTTGAAAATACACAACCGGAGAAAATCTGCCACTTCCTCACAGAGCCCCTCCTCCAACACACACGAACGCGCACATGACCAATGAGGGCACGAGATAAGTTTGTGCACAGATGGAAGGCTGACAGGCAGGTAGGCCATCCAGTTATTTTAGCCGGGCTGGCTCAGATGATTGGTCGTGCTTTTTACAGTACTACAGCTTCCACAGATGATATTTATTATGGATTTTTTGTCAAAGCACTTCAGATATTCATTGCTATCAGGATGTTAAGAGCATTCCATGGAATATAACAAAAAGTGTATCTCGAGACGGTTTCTCAAACTTACCTACCCCACCTTTAAGCAGAAAATAACATAAATGACTAGTTTGTTAATTTACTGACGGAATTAGCTTAGTTAGCTAACGTCAGATAATGTTGGGCGTGATGACGATTAGTCGTCTCATTTAGACAATTGTTAGCAACCTAAATCCCCCAGTGGGGTATTTACTCCCTTATGTTATGTCTTAGAACAAAACGTTGAAGTCTCTTCAGTTTGTGTTAACGACAGACCTTATTTCAGGATACAACCAAAAACACAGAGAACCATTGACCTCCAGACCAGGAAGTGATTAAATGCTGACTCATGTCAGCGTGTTAGCTCTTATACTGCTGACTCATGTCAGGGTTCAGGACTCATAATGCTGACTCATGTCAGGGTTCAGGACTCATAATGCTGACTCAGGGTTTAGGACTCATCATGCTGACTCATGTCAGGGTTTAGGACTCATAATGCTGACTCATGTCAGGGTTCAGGACTCATAATGCTGACTCAGGGTTCAGGACTCATAATGCTGACTCATGTCAGGGTTCAGGACTCATAATGCTGACTCATGTCAGGGTTTAGGACTCATAATGCTGACTCATGTCAGGGTTCAGGACTCATAATGCTGACTCAGGGTTTAGGACTCATCATGCTGACTCATGTCAGGGTTTAGGACTCATAATGCTGACTCATGTCAGGGTTCAGGACTCATAATGCTGACTCAGGGTTCAGGACTCATAATGCTGACTCATGTCAGGGTTCAGGACTCATAATGCTGACTCATGTTAGGGTTTAGGACTCATAATGCTGACTCATGTCAGGGTTTAGGACTCATAATGCTGACTCATGTCAGGGTTTAGGACTCATAATGCTGACTCATGTTAGGGTTCAGGACTCATAATACTGACTCATGTCAGGGTTTAGGACTCATAATGCTGACTCATGTCAGGGTTTAGGACTCATAATGCTGACTCATGTTAGGGTTTAGGACTCATAATGCTGACTCAGGGTTTAGGACTCATAATGCTGACTCAGGGTTTAGGACTCATAATGCTGACTCATGTCAGGGTTCAGGACTCATAATGCTGACTCATGTCAGGGTTTAGGACTCATAATGCTGACTCATGTTAGGGTTTAGGACTCATAATGCTGACTCAGGGTTTAGGACTCATAATGCTGACTCATGTCAGGGTTCAGGACTCATAATGCTGACTCATGTTAGGGTTCAGGACTCATAATGCTGACTCAGGGTTTAGGACTCATAATGCTGACTCAGGGTTCAGGACTCATAATGCTGACTCATGTCAGGGTTAAGGACTCATAATGCTGACTCATGTCAGGGTTTAGGACTCATAATGCTGACTCATGTCAGGGTTCAGGACTCATAATGCTGACTCATGTCAGGGTTTAGGACTCATAATGCTGACTCATGTCAGGGTTTAGGACTCATAATGCTGACTCATGTTAGGGTTTAGGACTCATAATGCTGACTCATGTCAGGGTTCAGGACTCAATGCTGACTCATGTTAGGGTTTAGGACTCATAATGCTGACTCATGTCAGGGTTTAGGACTCATAATGCTGACTCATGTCAGGGTTTAGGACTCATAATGCTGACTCATGGTGTTAGGTGTGGTTCCTGCAGATTAGCTCGGAGGTGCTACATGAGTTAGCGTTCCCCTCTGACCTGAAGGCCTTGGACTTCCTCTGGATGTTCTCCAGCCTCTGGGTCCTAAAGCTCAGCGTCCGGATGTTCCCCTCCAGCTCAGCCTCGCTCAGATCCACGCGCTGCGTCAGCCGGCTGAAGCTGCCCGACAGCTCCCTGAAACACGGGTCATCAGACTTCAGTAAGCAATTCAATATATCTTACATAAAAACAATCCTGCAACACGCCAACAGTGTCCGGAATTGATTCAGCATCTTTAACAACATCCACAACCGTCCAAATCAGCCATTTTTTAAATTGTTGTCTGTATATTCTATAATGCTAATAAACCTATCTTATGCTAATAGAGTGAATGTCCCGACATGCAGGTTAGCATCCAGCAGTTTCTATGAGCTGGAGACCCTCCTCTACATCTCTATCAGAACACTCTGGGGTCTCATCACCTCCAGGTTCACATCAGGACTCGATCTAACTGTGTACAACACATCTCCTCTGGAGGAGAACTCTCCGCTTCTCTTGGAAACTGGACTTAAATCACACTGTACATTTTACATTTATGTTCAATCTAATATTTAATAATCCATTCCTTGCACAATTAATATTAATATAATATCCTGCTTATATTTTGTTACTGTACATTTGTATTTCCACATGTATATTTTCCACATGTATATTTGTTACTTTTGTAATGCTATTGTATTTGTGTTGTTGGGATGTGGGGCCTCACTTGAACACCTGCTGGCTGCAGGCGGCGCTGCAGGCGGGGGCCACGGCCCTCAGGCGCCGCCCGCTGAACTCCACAAACTGAGCCTTCAGAGCTCGCTCCCTGCTGGCGTCCGTCCACCAGAACCTCTCATAGAGGAAGAGCAGGCCGTACAGAGAGAGGGAGACGGAGAGCAGGCGCCAGCCCACAGAGCGCCACACCTGGCAGAGACAGGTACAAGTACTCACATCTGGTGCTTAGTTAGAGTACAAGTACTGACATCTGGTGCTTAGTTAGAGTACAAGTACTCACATCTGGTGCTTAGTTAGAGTACAAGTACTCACATCTGGTGCTTAGTTAGAGTACAAGTACTGACATATGGTGCTTAGTTAGAGTACAAGTACTGACATATGGTGCTTAGTTAGAGTACAAGTACTGACATATGGTGCTTAGTTAGAGTACAAGTACTGACATATGGTGCTTAGTTAGAGTACAAGTACTCACATCTGGTGCTTAGTTAGAGTACAAGTACTGACATATGGTGCTTAGTTAGAGTACAAGTACTGACATATGGTGCTTAGTTAGAGTACAAGTACTGACATATGGTGCTTAGTTAGAGTACAAGTACTCACATCTGGTGCTTAGTTAGAGTACAGGTACTCAGGTCTTGGACTTGAGTAAAAGTAGAAGTACTCAGATCTGGTACTTTAGTACTGGGACCTGGGTAGAAGTACTCACACCTGGTACTTTAGTAAAACTAGAAGTAATCAGATGTGGTACTTGAGTAAAAGTAGAAGTAGTTAGCATCTGAGAATGATTGTCACTATGGATTATTCTGCACATTTTATTCTATATTAACTGTTTGATGGGCACGTGAAAATAAAGAAATAAACACCATGAAAAATGTCAGAACAAATATAAGAAATGATTAAATAATAAAATGACTTTTGTTTCCCTGCAGACATTTGAATGCCTGGACTTATTCATAATAATCAGTAATAATGAGATGCGCACCACGCCGCCGATCACCAGCACCGTCATGGACGCCCGCGACGTGACGGACAGTAGCCCCGTCGCCATGGAAACCCTCATCGCATCCTTTAGGGTGGAGCCGTCCTGCATCAAAAATAAATCTAAGTCTTTATGCAAGTTCTTTAAAAAATCAATGAAATTCAAGACTTTAATTAATTTTAAATCTAAAAAATGTGCTACTTTTTAAGAAATTAATAAAAGGACATTTAAAAAAAGGACACAAAAAGACACAAATGATTTACAAAAAAAAAAAAAACTATTTGCAAAATGTATAGGAATTGATAAAAGGAAAAAAGACTTTGACACAAATGATGCTGAACAACAGAAATGAAAGATGAATAAATAATAACTGTTGTGAAAATCCAGAATGTCCTCTTCCAACATGAGAGCAACATGCTAACAAAGGTATCCCAGCTGTAGCTGTGAACATGACAGGATGTATGATTACCTAGAAGAGCATCAGGACTGTTTGAGGCATATGATAGCTATGTGATTAACATGATGATTCAGCCTCTATGGAGATAGACATATGACAAGCATGCTCATTTCTGACGTGGAGCTAATCTGAAGTAAACATTGAATACTGCTTTCTATTCCTCCATCTTGTGACTGTGTAACTCCCTCTCTTGGATCAGCATGTGAAGGACACTGTTCAGGAACTAGTTGATGCTCTGTATGTGATGACTCCTTCCATTCTGGAGAGGATCACAGATACATGGATCCTGAGATTGAAGCTCAAGCCGGAGACCAGGGAGAGTTCTCTAACAATAAAAGCAGTAATAATAATGATTATTATGAATATTAATAATATGAATAAACATGTATGGTGTTTGCACCTCGCTCAGCGCCCGCTTGGCGCCGGCCGCTCCGATGAACCGGGTGACGAGCGCCGTCCAGCCCAGAGAGAACTGGAAGTCCAGGTTCTCCTGGAAGTCAGCGCAGAGGGCGGCGAGGCCCAGGTCAAAGGTCAGCTCGAAGGAGAGGGGGGTGGCGGACAGCTGATCGGGGGCCGACAGCAGAAGACGTACACCGTCTGCAAACACATCATCACATGTTAGATGAAATGAAAATAAATGAAAATAAATGAAAATAATTTATTCTTTTTTTTTTAATAGAAAAATAAATAATAATAATTAAATCAAATTGAATTGAATTAACATAATTAAACTTCCTGTGGAAACATCTTGTGACCACAGCGTACCGGTCATGTGACTGAGGTCATGTGACTGAGCATACCGGTCATGTGACTCTGAGGTCATGTGACTGAGGTCATGTGACTGAGCGTACCGGTCATGTGACTCTGAGGTCATGTGACTGAGCGTACCGGTCATGTGACTCTGAGCCTCTCTGATGTCCTGCAGGATGCTGATGCAGCGCTGAGAGAGACACGCCTCCATCCTCTGCTCCACGTGCTGCAGCAGCTTCTGAACACACACACCGTGCAAACAACAACACACACACACACCACACACACATTAACACACACACCATGCACACAACAACACACACAAATGGGGCGCAGCCTGCGAGCTAGTTCAGGCAGTCAACTCGAGCACCAATGATACATTAACACGTGACGCACCTCGTCCCTCTTTCAACCAACCAATCACATTCTCCTAAACATGCCGCTCTATTGAAGCTGCCAGGTCTTCCTGCCTCTGCCTCGCTCATGCTGCTGCTGCTGCTGCTGTGTTCACTTGCTATTGCTACGTTCATGTTCCTGCTGCTGTGTTTCATGTTGCTGCTGCTCGCCTGCCCCACCACCACCCCAGCTCCACCCCAGCTTCCACCTGAGCTTCCACCCCAGCTTCCACCCCAGCTTCCACCCCAGCTTCCACCTCAGCTTCCACCTGAGCTTCCACCCCAGCTTCCACCCCAGCTTCCACCCCAGCTTCCACCCCAGCTTCCACCCCAGCTTCCACCCCAGCTTCCACCCCAGCTTCCACCCCAGCTTCCACCCCAGCTTCCACCCCAGCTCCACCCCAGCTTCCACCCCAGCTTCCACCCCAGCTTCCACCCCAGCTTCCACCCCAGCTTCCACCCCAGCTTCCACCCCAGCTCCACCCCAGCTTCCACCCCAGCTTCCACCCCAGCTTCCACCCCAGCTTCCCCCCCAGCTTCCACCCAGCTTCCACCTGTAGGCTCGGGGGATAGTTATCTAATCATCACTCAATGTTCTTTGTAAATCTGTGGAGTGATGAGGCCCGAGCCTAGACGCCAGTGTTGTAGTCAAGTCACCAATTAACGAGTCCAAGTCACTCTCGAGTCACGACTCTTCGAGTCCAAGTCCGAGTCACCCAAGGAGTGTCCGAGTCAAGGGCGCCGGAAGCGGGGGGGCCAGGGGGCCATTGGCCCCCCCACTTTTCAGCCCTGCCCCACATTTTCAGAATATTAAACTTGTTTTGGCAAATTCAGATGATAAATACAGCTTTGAAGCTTGTAGACATAATTACAAGCAACGGAGTAACGTAACGTCACTGCAGGCATAACAGCCGGTGTTTCTCCTGAGTGTTTTCCCCGGGAAACAAACACAATACACACAAACGCAAAAATACACAAACGTATATACACTCTCACTCGCGGGCTTCCCCTATCTTCCCTTCGTACTATTTTGATCATTTGCTCCGCTAATAATCAATCAGATGGATCCAGAGAAGAGGAAACTTTAAAGGCCTTTCTCTCAAAATGATGACTCTGTAACAGTCATTATATCATGTGACATATTTTGCTTAATATTTGGAGTACAAAAACAATCCTGATATCATTAGAAAGCTATGAATCTCCTCTTTCCAGCAGTGTATACAACTCAAAATGTGTCTTCGGGTCAATGCGACTGATTTCAATGGAGCAGGTCACTTTGCATTAGGTAAAATAAAGCAGGCAGACATAACAGGAAGAATATGTACATTTTAACCCAATCAAATAGGACATTGTCACACCATTCAAATGTATCCATGTAAATTACAACCAATAAAAAAGCTTAGATGTGTTTATTCGTTACGTTGTTTACTTTATTTGTTACGTTGTTCTGTGTGTGTCCGCCGTTAACCTAGATAGAAAGAATATATACACTTGCAAACACGTCAGAAGAACCAGCGCAGAAGAAAACTAAATACAGTCAATCTAAACTTAAATTAACAACTGGAAGGTCACATCCCTGACATCCACGTCTCCGGAGCCTGGACCTTCATCAATCATAGAACCAGCGAAGCCAGATGAACCCAAAAGCAGCA
This sequence comes from Trematomus bernacchii, assembly GCF_902827165.1. Classification (NCBI taxonomy): domain Eukaryota; kingdom Metazoa; phylum Chordata; class Actinopteri; order Perciformes; family Nototheniidae; genus Trematomus; species Trematomus bernacchii. The sequence goes on from NW_022987740.1 coordinate 82,831, forward strand.
GCTCTGCGGCCGCAGAGACTGTCAAAACCGCCGCCACCGCCGTCGTTGTTGGTTCCGACTGAATGGAGGTTTGTTGTCGGGACATTGAGACGGGTAAAGCTGCAGCTAACTGACCGCTAGATCGTCTGGGCAAAGAGAAATGTACTTCAACGCAGAATGGTACAAAAACAGAGAGTGGTTAATTCTTTGCAAAACCACTAAACGGGCCTTCTGTGAAATATGCAGATTTGCTGTCAAACGGCTTGTAACTTTCTCAAAATGTGGAGATGATAGCTTTGTTAATACCGGGGTTAATAACTGGAAAAAGTGCCCAAGCCTCCTGGACAGCCACGAAAAGTCTAATTTCCACAGAGTGTATTAAAAAAAAGTGCGCTTTCTTCAGTCAAACACCAGTCAACATACAGCTTGTCAAACAACAGCGTATTGAGCAGGAAAAAAGAAGAGATGGAATGATGGAGCAACTGCGCTGTCTGCAGTTTCTAACCCGACAGAGCAATCAGGGGCATGCGGATAAGGAGAGCAATTTCCAAAAGAACTCGTAGCTAAGAAAAACCCCACTCTGAAAAGCTTCATGCTCACCGGGAAATATGCATCATGAGACAATTAATGAACTTATAAATCTAATGTATCGGGAGTCTCTCTCCACTATATTAACTGACATTTAAAAGCAATGCAAAACATGCAGTTATTGTGCTTCCAGCAAACATCCACTGATAAACTGCGATGTTAACAACCTCATGATAACCTCATATGTTTTTAACTGAGGATCTACCTGTGGTTAGTCTAGAAAAAGGTAAATGTGTGCATTTTATTATAAAGTTGTGTATATAGACTGTTGCAAAAACTAAGAAACTTATAAACATCAGGTTTAAAACTAAAAGTAACACAATTAGAGATGTTTGGAGTTTTATTTTAGTTATTAATTTACATTTTTTGTCAAAGAGATGCTGATTTGATACCGTTGATACAGTTACGGCATTTCCTGTTTCTGCCGGAGAGAGGGGAGTTTGTCCCAAAGCTTGCCGCTGTATCTACTCCCTCCATCTGACAGGAGGAGCCTCATGTGTCACTCCACAGAGTTCACTCCGTCACGGAGGGGGAGTGGGTAGGGCGTGGTTTGGGATTGGGCCATACACACGCACTTTTTTGGCCCCCCCACTTCTAAAATGAATCCGGCGCGCCTGGTCCGAGTCGAGTCCGAGTCATCACTACCTGTGTTCGAGTCCGAGTCCAAGTCCGAGTCACCTAAGAAGAGTCCAAGTCCGAGTCACCTCAGAAGAGTCCAAGTCCGAGTCACCTAAGAAGAGTCCAAGTCCGAGTCACCTCAGAAGAGTCCAAGTCAAGTCCGAGTCACAAGTCTTCATGTATTAATCTTCGTGGATATATGTGTTGAAATGTAGCTGCTCCTCTACATTGCTTTTATCCTGTCATGTTATACTAATCTGTCTATTGAACTGCTGTGAAGCCAGTTTGGCTACAAGTCTTGTAATAGGTGCTATACAAATATAAAGCTTATTACTAATATTAATATTATTATTATTATATATAAATAAACTATGTTTAAAATGAGTTACCTTTTAGAGAAGTGATTATATTTGTATGCCAATATTTTCCTATGGTAAAGTTTTCGTTTTGCACTTTTATTTTGATAGTAATAAGATCGGGACTCTTATTTTGAAGGAACTTTTACCGGTTAAATCGGTTTACTGATAAAGATTAAGCCCCAGAAAGCACATGGCTACTTAGCATGCAAAATGACGTCATTCTGCATATTAAGTAGCCATATGCTTTCGTGTTATCGGCTGAATCTTTATGTATTGATTAGATCACGTTACTCTGATGATAGTGTTCAGCCTATATGTCTGAACTCGATGTTTAGAGTAATGTGTTACGGAGCCTTCTCTTCAATATTGTTTCCACATAACGAGCATTTTGCTGCTCTTTTCCAATGTGGAAGCAGAATGTGTGAAAGCATACAGCATGATGCGGGGTGTGTCTCTAGACATCTTTAGACTGGAATAGCGGGGCCCAGTACGTGAACTCGCCTCGCAGCCGGTGCACACGCCAGGATAGAGGACATCAGACTCCAGAGAAAACTTGCTCGAGTCCGAGTCCAAGTCGGAGTGTCAATGTACAAGTCGAGTCCGAGTCATCGTGGGGGGGAACATTCACGAGTCCGAGTCCAAGTCATCGTACGCGATAATTCACGAGTCCGAGTCCGAATCCAAGTCATCGTGTGCGAGAATTCACGAGTCCAAGTCCGAGTCGCGTCAATCAGTGCGCGAGTCCGAGTCGAGTCACGAGTCCCGAAAATCGGCACTCGAGTCCGACTCGAGTCCGAGTCCAGGACTCGAGTGCTCCATCTCGACGCCAAACTCAAACTATATGCTGCTTCTAATAAACATATTAAGAAACACGTGAGTTGTCTGACTGAACAACACACATTAACACACACACACACACACACACACACACCGTGCACACATTAACAGACAACAACACACATTATAACACAACAACACATTACATTACATTACATAGCATTTAGCTGACTCTTTTATCCAAAGAGACTTACAATAAGTGCATTCGACCAAGAAGATACAAACTTGAGGAAAACAGAATCATATAAGTACATCAGGTTTCATAGAGCCAGAACATTTCAAATGCTACTAAACTAGCTTTATGCTGCGTTCACACCGGACGCGATGCGACTATTCGCATCGCTCTAATCGCTCCTATCGCATCGCTCTAATCGCTGGAGTTTCACCGCGGCTGTCAGCTGTGTTTACTCGCATGATTCAAACAAGACGCGCTGGCTCGGGAGCTACAACTACAACAAGATGAACATATTTGACCGTGATGTAATTGTAATACACGTTTCTAAATGATGAAGTAACAACATACTGATACCGGTTAGTAACAACCATGAATTAATGCTTTGACAAGTCTGCAGACAGACGGCAGGAGAAACACCTTTTAAAATGCGTGTTTTCTGAATGAAGATCGGGTCGACCAGGCTAAGCTAACGTTGTATCTGCTCATTCCACACTCATAACAACGGCCTACAGACATAAATAAAGCAGCGACTGTATTCTCCATGACACAGGCAGTCTGTGGTTTGTACTTGTTTCACTTTTGTCCAGTTTCTGAACGGATATGAGGAGCTGTGAGCTCTGTGTGCTAACTGCTAACAGCTAACGGCTGATGTTGTGTGGTTGAACGTCAGTGACGGCGGCTGAGATCCTCACCGCTGATTGGCTTCCGCGAGAACGCGTCACGTGAATTTGACGCTCGAGTTGAAAAAATTGAACTCTCGCGTTTAACGCGGCACCGTTCAATCGCCTCAATCGCGTGATTCGCGCCGCGTCCACCGCTTCATGCGCGCCGTCGGAGCGAATTCGCGTCTGTCCGCGTCTCTGCATTGACTTTACATGTAATCACGCCGCCCCCAAACATCGCATCGCGTCCGGTGTGAACACAGCATAAGATAAGCCAGTCCTTAGTTAGTATATAAGTGCTTTGTTAGTATGTAAGTGCTTAATTAGTATATAAGTGCTTTGCCTCGACGGGGAGGGATTGCATTGAATTAAAGCAGCAGGAGCAAACGCTTGCCTCGGGGAGGGAGAGAGAAAGCCACAGCGGAGAATAAACAGAAGGGTAACCATGGTAACTATGGGCGGGAAGTCTTCTTCGCTGCTTTTGTGGCAGACTACAGCGCCACTTACAGGCCTGGCATATGTACTACAGCGTCTCCAGCGCTTTCGAGCAGCAATGGCCGGCTGTGGCCCAACCCCACATTCCTCCTGATAGGTGGAGAGTTGGCCCAATAGCCGTAGCGCCACCGTCCTGACGTCAGGACAGTGTTCAAATCTGGATCAGTTTTTATCAGATCCGTTGCAGCCCCTTTTTTAGAGATTTGGGTATGGAGGAAAATAGAGAGGGTTGTGTTTTCTGACACTTGGTGAGTTCCCTGGAACACCGGGGACACATATTCATGTAGAAAAGACGTACACAAGTGCATTTTGCATGATAGGTCCCCTTTAATTTTTTTAATTTTTTAATTTTTATTGCTCGAAGTGGAGTCTAAAGAGATGAGTCTTCAGTCTGCTCTGGAAGATGTGTAAGCTTTCTGCTGTCCTGATGTCAATGGTGAGCTCGTTCCACCATGTTGGAGCCAGGATATCAAACCCACGTGTTTCTGCTGATGGGAACTTGGGTCCCCCTCGCAGTGCGGGTGCAGCGAGCCGTTTGGCTGATGCAGAGCGGAGTGCACGTGCTGGGGTGTACAGTTTAACCATGTCCTGGATGTAGGAAGGGCCAGATCCATTCACAGCATGGTACGCAAGTAACCAGTGTCTTGAAGTGGATTCTAGCAGTTACTGGAAGCCAGTGAAGGGAGCGGAGGAGCGGCGTGGTGTGGGAACATTTAGGAAGGTTGAAGACCAGACGAGCCGCTGCATTCTGGATGAGCTGCAGAGGTGGGATGGCACATGCAGGTAGACCAGCCAGGAGGGAGTTGCAGTAGTCTAGGCGTGAGATGACGAGAGCCTGGACCAGAACCTGCTTTCTGGGTCAGGAGGGGACGTATCCTCCTGATGTTGGAAAGAGTGTATCTGCAGCAGCAGGTTGTAGCAGCAATGTTTGCAGTGAAGGACAGGTTGTTATCTAGGGTCACACCCAGATTCCTTGCAGTCTGAGTCGGGGAAACAACAGAGGGGCCGATGTTGATTGTTAGGTCAAGAGTGGGACAATCTTTTCCCGGAAGGAAAAGCAGTTCAGTCTTGTCAAGGTTGATCTTGAGGTGGTGAGCAGACATCCACTGAGAGATGTCTGCTAGACAAGCAGAGATGCGTGCGACGACCTGGGTCTCTGAGCGGGGAAAGGACAGAATGAATTGGGTGTCGTCAGCGTAGCAGTGGTATGAAAAACCATGCGGGCCAATGACTGATCCGAGCGAGTTTGTGTACAAGGAGAAGAGGAGGAGACCAAGAACAGAGCCCTGAGGGACCCCTGTAGTTAATTGACAAGGGTCGGACTCGGACCCTCTCCAAGTTACCCTGTAGGTAGGTCTTTGAGGTATGAGGTGAGGAGGGAAAGTGCAGAGCCTGAAACTCCAAGTTCTTGGAGAGTGCGAAGGAGGATCTGATGGTTCACCGTGTCGAATGCAGCAGACAGGTCCAACAGGATGATGACAGAGGAGAGGGAGGCTGCTTTAGCCGTGTGCAGTTCCTCAGAGACAGGAGAGCAGTTTCTGTGGAGTGACCTGCCTTGAAACCAGACTGGTGCGGATCCAGAAGGTTGTTCTGATGGAGATAACAGGAGAGTTGTTTAAAGACAGGAACGGGAGGAGAGAGACAGGCCTGTAGTTTATAACATCAGACGGGTTGAGAGTGGGTTTCTTTAGGAGAGGGTTTACTCTGGCCTCCTTGAGACTGTTTGGAAAGTCACCAGAAGTTAGAGAAGTGTTGATGGGAGAGAAACGGTAGAATATCAGGAGCGATAGTCTGAAGGAGGTTTGAGGGGATAGGGTCCAGAGGACAGGTGGTAGGACGGGCAGAGGTCATGAGGGTAAGAACCCCACTCGGAGAGAGAGGGGAAAAGGAGGTTAGTGAGTGGGTGAAAGGTGGGTCTGGTGACCCAGCGGTGAGTAAAGGTGGGTCAGTGTGTGTGTGTGTGTGTGTGTGTGTGTGTGTGTGTGTGTGTGTGTGTTTGTGTGTGTGTGTGTGTGTGTGTGTGTGTGCGTGCGTGCGTGCGTGTGTGTGTGTGTTAATGTATATTTGGAGCTGTGTGAAGGCAACAGCTCTTGGATTTGTGTACTGAATATTTAATTGAAAGAAAAACCTCATTTGGATTACTCTGATGTTGTTTATTTAATTTAATCTATTTCAATATTCTGTTCAAACAGTACATCTTTTTTTTGGTCTTTGTAAATGAAACTTTTTGAGCTAATTTCACCGACCACGCCTCTGTTTCCAGACGGACAGAGAGAACCCGTCACAGTGCTGTTTTCAGAACGTTTTTAATAAATGATCCCAATGCAAAGTGGTGAGGACATGTCCCCAGTGTCCCCAGTGTCCCCAGTGTCCCCAGGGTCCCCAGTGTCCCCAGGGTCCCCAGGGTCCCCAGGGTCCCCAGGGTCCCCAGGGTCCCCAGTGTCCCCAGTGTCCCCAGGGTCCCCAGTGTCCCCAGGGTCCCCAGGGTCCCCAGTGTCCCCAGTGTCCCCAGTGTCCCCAGTGTCCCCAGGGTCCCCAGTGTCCCCAGTGTCCCCAGGGTCCCCAGTGTCCCCAGTGTCCCCAGGGTCCCCAGTGTCCCCAGGGTCCCCAGTGTCCCCAGTGTCCCCAGTGTCCCCAGTGTCCCCAGTGTCCCCAGTGTCCCCAGGGTCCCCAGTGTCCCCAGTGTCCCCAGGGTCCCCAGTGTCCCCAGTGTCCCCAGGGTCCCCAGTGTCCCCAGTGTCCCCAGTGTCCCCAGTGTCCCCAGTGTCCCCAGTGTCCCCAGTGTAAAGGACAGCATGTTTGTCTCTATCGTAGGAATTTATCTTAAATCTAATTGAATTCACAGATTAAATCAGGGGGGTCCAAACTGTTTTCACCGAGGGCCACATACAGAAATATATATGAAGGGCCGGGCCGCTCACTAGAGGTTTATCGCCTCGTAAGTTCAGTTATCAGTTAGCAAAATCAATCAAATGTAGGTCAATGATGTTTGTGAGTGCTAGCAGCTCATCCCTTCAAACAGATCCTCAGATTGATTACAATAAGGAGAATTAGGAAGGGTTTATTTCAAGCTTGTTCTGGAAATACAACCCAGTCTCACGGCATTTCGTGTTATAATCACGAAATGTAATCTATTGATTCGTGTTCACCAACACGATTTCCCCATTTTTCTTCGTGTCACACAGAACGATTTTAAAAGCAATGTAAAGAATAACAAATTAGAAGAAAAAAAAGATTTTAAAAAATACATATTTCAGTATTCTGAGCCTCCATTTCTTTTCCTCACGGACGGCAAAAAAAGTCCGACATTATACAATTTAAAATAAAAACAATAATCGTGTCTTGATATTGAGTAAGAACATGTTTTTATGAACCACACAGCTTCCGTTCTTCCACGTCCCGACCGGACAAAAAGACGTGTTGCAGGCACGAAACACACTACCAATAGAAATACATTGCTTTTAAAATCGTTCTGTGTGACACGAAAAAAAGTGGGACATCGTGTTGGTGAACACGAATCAATAGATTCAATTTATTTGGTGACTATAACACGAAATGCCGTGAAACTGGGTTGGGAAATAAGTCTTTTTTCTTATCAACTAAGATTTGTTAGAAAATGTTTCCAACTTGAATTGACTGAATTGATTTGAAAAGTGGTCTCATTAACACATGAATACTACTGTGTAATATATGTTTACATTTACATTTAAGAAGTACAATATAAGACAAGGACAAGTTTCAATTGTGGGCCGCATTTTATTATCCTTTTTTTATTTGCTGAGGGCCGATTCAAAATGGTCCGCGGGCCGCATTTGGCCCCCGGGCCGTAGTTTGGACACCCCTGGATTAAATGTATCAGTACGGCTGTCAATCCCAGGCTTTATCACATCTTTAATACAAAAGACTGGCCACCTTCTGCACTCTTGCACTCCACAGACATGCACATTATCATACGGATGTTACCTGCAGTGGCGTTTTTATATGTACAAAAGTGGTGGGGCACAAAAAACGTAGATGTCTATATATAAGCTTCTGCAGTGACGTGCAGTGAGGGTCATGGCTGCTGACGCTCTGACTCTTCAGGTTTACAAATATTATATTTTGACCTAAACCAAAATATAATATTATTTTCAAAAGCTTTTTTTGTCTGATGCTTCGATTAATTTTAAACAGACAGTTCAACAAAAGGATACCCAAAAAATGTCATTTTATCATTTAAATATTGAATTGTTCTCTCTAAGTAAGATCCCATTTTCAATAAAATGGCGGTCTTACCTTGACTTGAAGATGAAGTCCATTTGCCTATCCTTCTGGACAAACATTTCTATTACTTGTTTGTAAAAGTCCTCCTTATCTTCTCGTAGTTTCAAAAGTCTATCATAAATCTAATCCATAGATTTATGATTAAAAAATTATAAAAGTAGGGTAGACATGTGGATATTATCCGGCTAATCAAAACGTGCATTTATCTAACAGGTACGTTTCCCACAGATCTTATTTCCAGCTATTTTCTAAAATCCTCTGGAGAAATCTCATTGCTTTTTTGTCGAGGGAAGCCATGCGCAGCTTACTTCCTGGTTTTAGGACGCGTCACTGCAGCTCTCTCGTCTCCTCTTCACACAGCACACTTTTCGCGGCACACGTACTTACAGCCAATCAGCTCTGAATGATGTGAGATGACGTATGGTGGGGATGGTAGCTCAGTGCCCCTCTGGTCATTATTTTTTTGCCACACACATTAAATAGGAAAATACTCTGAGCATGCGCAGTGTAGTTTTTACAGTCACCGTTCACTTTGACAGTGAGAGGGAGGGGCATGATCAGGTTTTGTCCCACATGGCTCTAAACAGCTCAATAGGCACACACTGTGACTGTAGACACTAATTAGAAGAACACAGACTAAAACAGAAATGTACAGACGAATCAGATGATTCAACATGATCTTAAAATATATTTTATATATTTTTTTATTTTATTTTTTGCATTTTTTGTAATCATTATTTGTAATACTTTCTGCTGACACTAGGTGGGGCTGTGCCCCACCTGCCCCTAATGGCCAGTCGCCACTGGTTACCTGTCCCATGTCCCTTTTGTTTCCTGCTCCTCTGTATAAAGTCATTGCTTTTTCTGTGTAACTTGGTCAGATCCTGGTCCTATCTACTCGTGCAGGACTCTGGCCTTTCAGCAGGAAATACGATTCTGTTAAATGCTATAACTCTTTATTAAATAACACAACTTTGGTTTAAGCTTGTGTTCTTTTCTTAGCACAGTCTCCTCGTATCGTGTCTTAGTATTTGTCCTGATGTTGTAAATGGAGCTGCTGAGATGCGTCCTCTTCATCTGACAGTAGAGCAGGGGTACTCAAACTTTTTTGTTAAAGGTCCACTTGTGAATTTTATACAAGGTCACTGGTCCGGATCAATGCCAGTAAAGTGGCTTGAACTAGTGGGAGAAATGGCACTGTTTGTCTGAAGCCAACGCCTTGAACCTCGGCAAAGAAGGCATTAGAAGCTTTAGAAAGTCAAGGTAAACTTGCGGTTAACTTGCGGTCTGCAATGCGTGTCACGCTCGTGCACACAAGTAAATATATATGCACGTTCATTCTCACAACGCGTCAGACACAAGAACATATACATTAATTTACATCAGAATCTGATATTTTTTTTTTATAATGGGACACAGGGTTCGGTCCGGACCTTGGTCTGGAGTTTGAGAAGCCCTGCAGTAGAGTATTATGGGATGGCTGCTGAACACTCACAGTTTTGTAGAGCTGCAGAGTTTGCTGTGTTGGGCTGAAGTCGGCTCTGAACTCGTCCACCAGAACAGGAAGTGATCGGATCTGATTGGACAGCGCCGACTCCACCTGACAAACACCAAGTATCCATCAGAACAAACTTAAAGGTCACCTTGTATGCAAAATCCACTTCTTCATGTCTCTTCTACATCGACATGTGTCCCCTCTGTGTAAATAGAAAGTACTTCTACTTTTACTCGAGTACAAGATCTGAGTACTTCTACTTTTACTCAAGTACAAGAACTGAGTACTTCTACTGGTAACAGAGTACTGCCTCACCTTGGCAGCGACCTCCTCCGTCAGAGTTCTGATCTTCTCTCTCACGCTGTCGCTCAGACGGTTGATTTGTCCTCGAACGAATTCCAGACGATCTCTCTGCTCCTCGCGCTCCTCCAGACACAAGATCCTGCCAGAGGTCAGAGGTCAGAGGTCAGGAAGTGTGTTTGGGAGATACATTTAAAGATCTGTTAATGCACATCTCCGACATTCAGTGAGTGTGTATCAGCAGCTATAATCAGTGTGTAATAATAAATATAAGAGAGGAAGTGTGTTCACTGACTTCCTGTCAGCGGAGGCGATGTTGATGTCATCCATCACAGATTTGATGGTCTCGGTGATCTGTGACGCCCGAACTGTGTGCTGCTCGAACTTCGTCTTCACCGCAGACTGAGAGATGAACTCCTGCAGGTCAGAGGTCACAGGTCAGAGGTCAGAGGTCACTTATGTCTGGTATACTGTATATTTCTACCACTAGAAGACTTTTATTTACCTCGAAGGTCCGCTCGAACATCTGGAACTCTCTCAGCCTGTCGTGGAAACCTTCAGCCAGAGCGCCGCCTGCAGGAAGCACACGGTACTTCATATTTAGTATTTATTATAAATGTACTACATAGAACTTAAATTAAAAAAAGTATCTGTCTCACAATATAAACCTGTCTCCCCCCTCTCACCTGTCTCACCTGTCTCCTCCCCCCATCTCACCCGTCTCTCCTCCTGTCTTTCTACCCTTACCTGGCCCCTATTACATTTCAAAGAGTTCAGAATTTTCCAGAATATTGACTGACTCCCCCCCTCTTACCTGTCTCACCGGTCTCTCACCTGTCTCTCCCCCCCTCTCTCACCTGTCTCTCACCTGTCTCTCCCCCCCTCTCTCACCGGTCTCTCACCTGTCTCCCACCCCCCCCTCTCACCTGTCTCTCCCCCCCCTCTCTCACCGGTCTCTCACCTGTCTCCCACCCCCCTCTCTCACCTGTCTCTCACCCAGTGGTTGCGTTAGACTTTTTCGTTGTCTGTCATTTTGACGGACAGGATCGTAACATTTCCGTCATAATCCATTATTACCCGTCATTTTATTTTTCATGTTTTAATGATGAGACATATTTAATATTTATGTTTGGGTACTAAGCAGCAAATGTTCATTCATTCCTTTTTTTTATGATTCATACAGAACTTTTAAGGGCATGGAGAAAAAAAAAGATGAACAGAGACACCGACCGTGCGGTCACTTTTCATGTCGAAACGAATATGAATGATTTATTTTTTCCTTGCCACTTGCTTGTCCCTCTGCTGCTGGCTGAACGTTGTCAGTGTTAGTCTTACTGGCTTGTCCTTCATCCTCCACTGCATCAATCCCTCTTCTTTCACCTCGTTTATCCACACCATCACAATTACTGGGCTTATTAAAAAAGCTTCGGACACTCAGCTGCCGTGACATTTTGCGATTGCTAAAGCCGGTTAAACAACGAGGAAATCAACGAGGTCAAATACAAGACTAGACAATAGCTACTTAATATGCACACACTCGCCACCAACTGGACAGGGGTGTGAATTACTAAATAATAGTTAAAGTAGAGTACAGTAGATCGCCCTCAGTCGACCTGGCCATAAGGATGTAATATAATGTGGGCCGCTGGTGGACATTTTGGCGCTGTTCCGAGTTGTGTTCTAATCTGTCAAAATGACGGACTGCTTTCAGATATTTCCGTCATTCTTGGAAAAATTACGTCATAGACGGAAAATATTCGGTTAACGCGACCTCTGCTCTCACCTGTCTCTCCCCCCCCCCCCTCTCACCTGTCTCAGGCATGCCCTGAGCTCTCTGCATCCTGGATGTCAGGACCTCTTTAGCGGAGATGAAGAAGATCCTCCCCGGAGCTTCTTCCTCTCCGACCACCTTCAGCTCCCCCGACAGGAAGCTCACCCCCCGGTCCAGGTGCTGCTTCCTCACCTGAGAGGTTTCATTTAGTCCATTAAACAATCTGCAGGATGCATTGCACCTACATGTACCAGGATGCATTGCGCCTACATGTACCAGGATGCATTGCACCTACATGTACCAGGATGCATTGCACCTACATGTACCAGGATGCATTGCACCTACATGTACCAGGATGCATTGCACCTACATGTACCAGGATGCATTGCACCTACATGTACCAGGATGCATTGCGCCTACATGTACCAGGATGCATTGCACCTACATGTACCAGGATGCATTGCGCCTACATGTACCAGGATGCATTGCGACTACATGTACCAGGATGCATTACAACTACATGTACCAGGATGCATTATACCTACATGTACCAGGATGCATTACAACTACATGTACCAGGATGCAGTATGCCTACATGTACCAGGATGCATTAAGACTACATGTACCAGGATGCATTATACCTACATGTACCAGGATGCATTATACCTACATGTACCAGGATGCATTAAGACTACATGTACCAGGATGCATTAAGACTACATGTACCAGGATGCATTATACCTACATGTACCAGGATGCATTATACCTACATGTACCAGGATGCATTATACCTACATGTACCAGGATGCATTATACCTACATGTACCAGGATGCAGTATGCGTACATGTACCAGGATGCATTATACCTACATGTACCAGGATGCAGTATGCGTACATGTACCAGGATGCATTAAGACTACATGTACCAGGATGCAGTATGCGTACATGTACCAGGATGCATTAAGACTACATGTACCAGGATGCATTATACCTACATGTACCAGGATGCATTATACCTACATGTACCAGGATGCAGTATGCGTACATGTACCAGGATGCATTAAGACTACATGTACCAGGATGCATTATACCTACATGTACCAGGATGCATTATACCTACATGTACCAGGATGCAGTATGCGTACATGTACCAGGATGCATTAAGACTACATGTACCAGGATGCATTATACCTACATATACCAGGATGCATTACAACTACATGTACCAGGATGCATTATACCTACATGTACCAGGATGCAGTATGCGTACATGTACCAGGATGCATTAAGACTACATGTACCAGGATGCAGTATGCGTACATGTACCAGGATGCATTACGACTACATGTACCAGGATGCAGTATGCGTACATGTACCAGGATGCATTAAGACTACATGTACCAGGATGCAGTATGCGTACATGTACCAGGATGCATTAAGACTACATGTACCAGGATGCATTAAGACTACATGTACCAGGATGCAGTATGCGTACATGTACCAGGATGCATTAAGACTACATGTACCAGGATGCAGTATGCGTACATGTACCAGGATGCATTAAGACTACATGTACCAGGATGCATTAAAGGTAGGTAGATCATTTTGAGAAACCAGCTTCAGATCGCTAGAATTTGAAAATACACAACTGGAACAAATCTGCCACTTCCTTACAGAGCCCCTCCTCCAACACACACGAACGCGCACATGACCAATGAGGGCACGAGATAAGTTTGTGCACAGATGGAAGGCTGACAGGCAGGTAGGCCATCCAGTTATTTTAGCCGGTTCGGCTAAAATGATTGGTCGTGCTTTTTACAGTACTACAGCTTCCACAGATGATATTTTTGTATGGATTTTTTGTCAAAGCACTTCAGATATTCATTGCTATCAGGATGTTAAGAGCATTCCATGGAATATAACAAAAAGTGTATCTCGAGACGGTTTCTCAAACTTACCTACCCAACTTTAAGACTACATGTACCAGGATGCAGTATGCCTACATGTACCAGGATGTATTACGACTACATGTACCAGGATGCAGTATGCCTACATGTACCAGGATGCATTACGACTACATGTAACAGGATGCATTATACCTACATGTACCAGGATAGATTGCACCTACCAAGCCCCCAGGAAGTGCGCCGGACTCTGAGGAAAATATTTGTTGTGGCCAAACGGCGGTACTACACTTCCGTTAGGTTGCTGGGCCCGGAAACACTTTTTCCCATTGACTTACATGGGGAAAGAGTGGTCTGTAAATCGTTGGATAATTTTTTTTAAACTAAATAAACTACCCAGTATGAACACTTGTATAGCCCTTATTAAAAACATTCGGTCCTCAAGTTGTAAAATGTGCTAATAACGTTATTCTGAGAGTTATTTCCCTCTGCATTATGAACGCGCATCTAACCCACGGGACCGCGCCGCCCGGCACGTTCATGTTACGTGTTCAGCACTACATGCGTTTATCTTTACCCATGGATGCACAATAAGAACGGACCCATATCGCCTTACTGCCAGCCCACGGAGCTGTAATAACGGATATATTGCACATGTTTGCTGTAATTCATCATTTGTAAAATATTATACTACATGGGCTGTATGATTACATCTTGTACCGTAAATGTTGTATTAAATAAAGTTAATATTACCGACGTAGATATATATATATATACAGTGCAATAAGCTTCTTAGTGGTCATGTACAACCCACACAAGTAGCCTATCATGCTAAATTAAGCTCTGTTGCTTGGATATCACTAGATCCTGTTACAGCGTAATATAAAAGTACATAACGATTGATGTGTAACTTAGCATAATTACTAGCTAGCCGCTAGCTGCTAACTGCCGCGGCCGCCTAGTTAATATCAAAATCCATCATATAACAATCCAGTACCATGCTGTACAAATTGACGTGGTTAATGTGAACGAGCATTTTGGGGGGCATGGTTAAAGTTGCGCATGCGCTATGAGCGCACATACGGGTACTTCTCAGGCATGCTGGGTAATCTGTGACGTTTCGCTCTCTCAAAAGTTGGGCCATTTTATCTTCATGCGCCAATGAGCAGCTCTCATAGGAATGAATGAGGCCCCGCCTCCCACGCTGTATCCAGTTCTTATTAT